>NW_021938921.1:0-13595 GCF_001715985.3 Manacus vitellinus
TGAGGCATCATGAGGGGCCAGGAGGGAACTTGAGGGGAATGAGGGGCTAGGAGGGGTCGGGAGGGGCTGTGAGAGGACATGAAGCATGAGGGGATGTAAGGGGCTATGAGGGGCCACAGCCCTGGCAGGAGGAAGGTCCCTCAATGTTCCTGTATCAAAGCAAGGTTGTCATACACCGAGAGTCTTCCTTGACTGAAGTGGTTGAATTAATAGGATTTTGAGACAGAAAGCAGAAAAATCTAAGCGTGAGGGCAGGTCCCAGGAACCTGCTCTGCTGGTGGAGAGCAGCTCTCCCTGCCCAGGACACCCTCCCCATCCTAGCCTGGAACGGCTGGGTTGGGCTCTGAGGCCCTTTGGAGAGCAGCACATCTGTGCCCCTGGCTGGCTGGTGCAGAAAGCAGTGTCCCAGCAGAGTCCCAGTGCTTTGGAGGGAAAAATGGAAAGGGACTGGGAGAAAGGAGGAGGGTGAAAAAATGGGGGCGTGAGGGGGAGAAAAAAGCCGTGAAGGAAAAGGGGGGTAGAAAGGTCAGGAAAAAAGAGGGGAGGAAAAGGGGGCAGGGGAAAGAGGAGGTGCAAAAAGGGGAGAAAGGGGAGGGGAAGGGGGAAAGAGAGGGAGAAAAGAGGGAGGGAAAAGACAGGGAATAAAAGGGGAGTAAGAAAAAGGGGGGGGGAAAAGGGAAGGGAGAAAGGGGGGTGATAAGGGGAGGGAAAAGGGGAGGGAAACCCTCTCTCTCGCCCACCTTTGATCCCCATTGTGTTCTCTCCACCCCTTTCCTCAAATTTCCATTTCTCCTGGCAGGAAACAGCTCTGCCCTCAAGAGGGGAAATCACACAACAGCCTCATTGGGCCAGGTAAAGATATGTATAACCTTCTTCTAAAAAAATTTTATTAAAAACATTTTATTAGGAAAAACATTTAAGTGTCTGTCCTTAGGAGATGATTGGAAATGCAAACAGAACAAATGCTGTCATGCTACTTTAACTGTTTGTAGCACAACCTTTATGTCCTTTTATTTTATTTGAGCAGCCGCCCTCGGACAGCTGTCACCCCAAAGTCTTACTGTTCAGGGATTGTTCGTGTTTGGGCTTCCTTCTCCACACATCATTCTCTCTCCTTACCTATGTCTTCG
Organism: Manacus vitellinus; assembly: GCF_001715985.3. Lineage (NCBI taxonomy): Eukaryota > Metazoa > Chordata > Aves > Passeriformes > Pipridae > Manacus > Manacus vitellinus. The sequence continues at coordinate 1,131 of NW_021938921.1, forward strand.
TTCTCACATATTCACATTTTGTCCCCAGAAATCATCTGCCTGAGATAACACTTCATAGATCCTAATCCTCAATGTAAGGTGAGGTTTGACAGCACCAGCTGACTGTGAGAGAAACAGAGGGAAAAGGCAGGGAGCAGCCTTGCCCTGAGGAGTTCATCCCATTTCTCACATCCAAGAGCTCTTCGTCTTAGCAGAAATCCTCCCGTTCAAATGGAGACCAGAGGTGCTGTTACCTCAGGTTGCTTCTGGCAGGTTGGGCTGCTGGATGTACCCTCTGTCTCTCAGGAGACTGACAGTCCAGGGACATCAGTGCCAAGTTCAGAGACTGATCCAGCTTCTGAGTCTCTGCTTCCAGAACAGCAGCTCTGGGCTCCCTGAGCACAGCTGCTAAGGAGCAGGACAGCTCCTGGTGAAGGTCTGACAGCTCCTGGTTGGTCCTTGCACAGCTCTCAATGTAGTTCTGCCTGTGCTGTCGGTCTTGTGCCAGCTGTGACTGCAGGAGGGACACCTAAAAGAGGCACAAAGCTGAGCTCAGACAAGCCCACGCTGTCAGGACCATCTGTGGCTCCACAGTGCCAGCAGTTGGGGCAGACACGGCCTCGACCAGCCCTGACAAACACTGGGACCTTGTGGAAGGGAAAGGAACAGGCTCCCAGAGTCCCCTGAACAGAGCTCAGCTTATCAACACGTCAAGTTTCCTGCTGGCCAACCCTTCCCACGTACAACCCTCAGCCATCACAGGTCTATTAGAGAGAGAGTTCCAACAGGATTTACTAACCCAGCTCTGATTTTCAAATCTGGGCCATGAGCCCTTAGTTCCACAGGCTGTGCCTCATCAGGAAGGCTGCTGCCTACCCGGGGTACTGGAGAACTGCTCTGCTTGAGCACCTCGACAGCCAGCCCAGGGAAAGGGAGCAAATTCTCCCTCTCCCAAACTTTAGAGCATCCCACACATGAGCGCAGAAGAATGTGGAGAACAAAGCCCAGGGACCTTACAGCAGTGCTGAAGCCTTGGAACTCCTCAAACTCTGCTCTTTCCTGACCCCACGGGGTTGTGCCTGCTGGGCTGGCGGGGGCAGAGCTGCTCCCACCTCCTGCTCAGTTTGACCTCCTGCTGTGCAAAGGATGCAACAGGGTTCAGCAGCTGGAATGAACATTCTTACACTGAGAAACCAAACATCCTCAGAGTGCTGAGGTCTCTGACTCGGTCCCATAGCAGGGTGGTGATTAGCACAGCACAGCAAGAGGAGACTGAGGATGGCCTGAAGGCTCAGCTCTGGCACTGCCTCAGAGCCCTGGACCTCTCCACTGCTAACGGAGGCAAGGGAAAATGGGGACAGGCAACAAAAGGGAACATCATGGAACAGGCTACCCAGGGAATGGTGGAATCACCATCCCTGGAAGTGCTCAAAAAACATGTAATTGTGGTGCTCAGGAGCACAGTTTAGGTTTGGGACTGACAGTACAGGGCTAACAGCTGGACTAGATGATCTCATAAGGCTTTTCCAGCCTTAAGGATGTCATGATTCTATGATCTTGATATTTTCAGGTGAGTTCCAGTGTTCTGAATTTTCTACCACCCCTATCCCACCCTGCCTGACCTTTAGGCAAACCAGAGACAAGACTGAGGTGAAGGATGTTGTTTGGTTGTTGCCAACAGGCGCAGAACTGACACTGCCTGATGCACTCACTTCCTGACAGCCAAACAAAACTCAGCTTGGAGCATCGTGCAAAGCCGTGCCCATCAGTAGAGCCACAGCAGCTTTTGAGGAGAGTTTTCCTACTCCTCACCTGGTTCTGTAGCTCAGCTAATCGCTGACTGCAGTGAGCGTGAGACTCCTCCTGTGAATAAAACACAAGATTTCATTTTAGTCTGCAGCTTGGTCAGGGCATGGTCTATACTTGACTACCACTAGGTCTCTCCTGGGGGGCCACTGCCACTGGGATTTGCCCTTGTTCCTTGTATGGCCAGAGCCTCCTCTCACCAGGGAAGGTTCTGTTCTCACCTGTCTAGAGGTGGACACTTTGTGCTGGTCAGACTGGGAGAGAGACAATCCACAGGCATCTGGGAGCATCTGATCCCTAAAACATCTCTTCAGCCTCCTCCGCTCACGTTCCACCTGCACATTGGATGGGAGAAAGGGTCACAGAAACCTGCCACCAAACAGGGAGCAAAAGGACCTCTGGACATCAAGGCAAGGAGATCTCTGCTCAGAGACCCTTAATTGCCCCAGAGAACAAAAAAGGACTCGATGTGGGCTATGGAAGAGAGGCAAATGTGTGTCTGGGGACACTGGGGCAAGGAGGGTGGCACTGCAGTGAAGGTGTATTTGTGAAGGCCATGGGGTGCCAGAAGAGAGAGAAAATGCAAAGTGTGTGTCCACAGCAGGAAGAAGGAGAGGGAAGGAAACAAGAAGACTCCAAAGTGCTGCCTGGGGAAATGTGTCATGGTTCAGAGGACCATGAGGCTTTGCAGAGGCAGCAAAAGCCCGTTTTACCTGTTCAAGAGTCCTCCTGAGCTCAGCATTTTGTTGCTTCAGCTCCACCTTTTCATCTTCCAGCCTTGCAACTGTTCGCTGCAGACATTCCAGGCTCTGTGACATGAGTCTCTTCTCTGAGAGCCATGACAGCTGCTCCCCTTCTGCAACAGCCTGCTGGGCATTCAGAGAGGAGATTCCATGAGCTGGTGCCACATAAAGGTTAGAAGGATGTTAGAACCAACATGTCAGGCAGAGTGACCACAACAGGAATGGACAGTGCTAAGGCCCTTCTCCTTCTGGTGCACAGCCCAAAGGAACACATCCTCTCTCTAGGGGCCCTCCTCCAAATCAGCTTGGAGAATTGAGTTGTTTGTTCTGGATGTGCTTTCTGCTTGTTTTGTTCAGTGTCCCCCATTCTGGTTTTGAGAGAGACTGGAAACATTCATTTCCTATTCAGCCACTTCATAGTTTTAGAAAGGTCTGGAGTGTCTCCAGCTCCCTCTCTCAGCGTTTTCGTGCTGACTGTGAAGACTTGCACATTTACACCTTCCTGTTAGGGAAGTTATCTACCATCTTTGGTCATTCTCTTTGACTATCACTGTACATTCCCCTATCTACAGCTCTGTCCTTAGGCAAGTAAACATGTGTAAGCTGTGGGTGAAGTATGTATTTCTGCAGTGACTGAACACTACAGTCTTGTTCTCTGTTCTCTTTGCCTGTTACATCTTCATCCAGGACTGCTCTGTGGAAAAAAATCACGTTATCAGTCAAGCCATGTACACTGCTCTGAGCCTAGTCAGGAGTCACCTCCCCTGTCGTGCCTTTCCTGATGAACTGCTCCTTGGAGCATTGATAATTTTATTCTTGACACCAGCACTAAACCAATCTCTGAGGATGCAACTGCATTTCCTGATCAACAGCTCTTGCCCAGCTGATCTACATGGATGGAACTGAAATCTTCCGTTGTTTTCACATTTCCTGCACTTGTCACTTCTTTGCTTCCCATCAACAGGTCGCAGGACCTGTCAGCATCCTGATCAGGCTGCCAGTAATATTTCTTAAGTCATGTGTAAATGTATAATGCATAAATACAGGGTTTTCTTAGTAGTTTTTCTCTACATCAGTATACTAATGGAATGTAGAAAATATTGGCAAATTCCTGGTAAGGCTGCAGCACAGGCTATTGCAGCTGTTCCACTAGTGGGACCTGAATCAGTTCACCTTGAAGAAATCCACACAAATTTATCTTTGTGCTTTTTGGACAGGGGCACAAGCATGTCCTGAATGAGCAATGAAGCCTTTAACCTGACCAGGCAATGGTATAAATCCCATTCTTTTTAGTACACTGGACAAGCTGTCCCTCAGAAACCTCCATGTCTCAGAGTACCCTCTAAGCTCCAGCAGTGCAGCTGCTCTTCAGCCATCAGTACAAAACTCTGCTGAGTTCACTACATCAGTCTGGTCAGCAGCTCCCTTTTCTTTCCATGCCAAATCCAAGCCACCATGTGTTGGCTGAGCTTGCCTAGGCACGGGAGAACCAGTTCCCCATGCCCAGCTTTTGGATGGAGCTGATTTGAACAGCCAGCTCCATAGTTGTGTCAGTCGTTCCGGGCCTGCCAGGAAACATTCTCACAGGCAAATGGTCTCTGCTGGAGCCAGCCAGACAGACAAGGCTGCTGGCTGCAGACCTGGCTGCTTTGCCCAAACAGGTCTTGCACTGATGGGAATCTATATTCCCACCTCTTAGAGGGAAACATCATTGGAATCCTTCAGGGACGTTTGAGTTGAAATCAATCCCAGGGCCTACCTGCTGATGGAATCGGTCCGTGTCCCGCTCTGAAACCATTCTCTGCAGGATGTCCAATTCTTTCAGCAGAGTCCCTTTGGCCATTTCACTCTTGGTAAGGGCAGCTCTCAGGACTTGGGCCTTCTCTCTCCATTCGAGTTCTCTGCTTTGTGTCTGCTTCAAAGCAGCAGCCACACACTCCAATTCCTCCCCATTGGCTTTCCTCTCAGCTTGCCATTGTTGGGTTAGCTCCTTCTGCCTTTGCAAGAGATGGTCTCTCTCCTGGAGAACTTTCATCTTCTCTATTACCTCTTTCTCCCATTTTTGGAGGTTTTGGATTTGTTTCTTTAGGGTCTCCCCTTCATCCTTCCATCGCAAAGCTGATGTTAATTCTTTCAGGAGTTCGCTCTCTCTCCTTAGCTGTTGTTCTCTCCCTGACAGTGCCTCCTCTAAATACCTGACTCTGTCTGTTTGGTACTTGATCTCTTCATCCTTCTTCATCAGAGTCTGCTGAATGTGCTGGAGATCTTCCCGAAGAGCTCTTATTACCTCTTCTAACTCCTTTTGGTCGCTTTGAGCCTTGGTCTCTCCTTCTCTCTCAGGGAAGGCTTCTTGCAGCAGCTTCTCTTGCTCTCCCTCACGTCTAACCTCTTCATTCTTCTCAGCTGCCCTAAGCTGGAGATTCTGCCAAGTCTTCACTACTTCTTCTTGGTGCCGGAGTTTTTGCAGAAGAGTTTCATTGTCTTCATCTTTCTTCCTCACCACTTCCTCAAGTAGAGTTATTTGCTTCTGGCATAAGGTTAGTGCTACTTTCATGCTTTCTTCATGGAGTTGGACCATGTTCATTTGCTCTGTCTGCTTGAGGAACTCCAAATGGTTCTCCTGCAACATCTGCCTCATTTTGCCTTGATCCTGCTCTAGACTTTTGGCCTGCCTGCCTTCCACCTCCTTCTGCTCTCGAAGGTCCTGGACATGCTCATCCAAAGATGCTCTCTCTTGATCGCTGGCTTCTAAAGAAGATTCAGCACATTCCAGTTTTTGCATGATGGCTTTAGTCTGCCCCACTGTCTCCTCCTTTTGCTGTTGAAGCTTAGAGACAGCCTCCTCCAGAACCCAGATCTTTTCTTCTCTTTCTTTCAGAGTCAGTGCTGCTGCTTGGAAATTGTTTTGCTGAGCTTCATGTTTTTCCTCCTTTTCCTTGCATGCCTCACACTGCTTTCTAAGGGATAAAATTTCCTGCTCTTTTTCCTTTAGTTCCACTTGAAGATGCTGCAGAATTTCCTTCTGCTGTTCAGAGTCTTCTTGTTGTTTTTGGAAGGTCTCAATCAGTTCCTTCTGAGATTCAATCATGATATCCTTTTCTTTCAGTACTGCCCTAGTGTATTCTAAGTCTCTGTGCAAGACATTCATCTGTTGTTCTGTTTTTTCCTCATAGCTCCTTGTTTGTTGCTTTTGGATGTCTATGAGTCTGTCTTTTTCTTTTAAGGTTGCTAAGGTCTGCTCCAGTTGGTCACGGACAGTCCTTAACTGCATTTCCAGGGCTTCTTCAACTTCCTGGATTTGCTTTTGTTGTGACTCAAGTTCTTGTTCTTTTTTAGATAAAGAAAGTGTCATGTTTTCTACTTTACCAAGAAGCTCTTGCAGATGCCCTTCTTGCTGTTCCTTGTGCTGCTGCAAGAGCTTTAACTCTTCCCTTTGAGTGTCACACTCACTCTCTCTGTCCTTAAGAGCTGCCCTCAGGTGTTCAAGGTTTGTGTGCAGAGTTTTCCCCTGTTCTCTCTCCTTTTCCAGTTCTTGGATCTGCTGAGTCAGAGACAGAAGCTCCAAGTTTTTCTCCTTCAGGTTTCCTTTCACATGATCAAGATCCTCAAGCAGATTTCTCACTTGTGCTGCACCATGTTGTTCTAGAACCATTATTTTCTCCTCCTGGGATCTGATCTCCTGCTCCCTCTCTTCCAGTTCCTTGCTCACCTTGCTGACAGCAGTGCTCTGCAATTCTAACTGCTTCTCCAGTTCCCCTATCAGTTCCTGCTGGGATCTGATCTCTTGCTCCCTCTCTTCTAGCTCCTTGCTCACCCTGCTGACAGCAGCCCTCTCCATTTCTCGCTGCTTCTCCAGCTCCTGTATTTGTTCTTGCTGGGATATCATCTCCCGCTCTCTCTCTTCCAGCTCTTTGCTTAAAGCAATCCTTTGCTGTTCTTGCTGCTTCTCCAGCTCCTGTATCTGTTCTTGCTGAGATTCCGTCTTCTTTTCTTTCTCTGTTATGTCCTTAATAACCTGATTGAGAGCAGTTTTTTGCATTTCTTTCTGCTTTTCCAGGACTCTCATCTGCTCTTGGAACACCTTCATTTCTCTCTCCCTCTCTGACAGGATGGCAGTCATACGAGCCAGATTATCCTGTAAAGCTTTGCCCTCTGCTGCCTCTTTCTGGAGCATCTCCGTTTTCCTCATCTGATTTTCCACTTCCTCATTTTTAATTTCTAAGAGGGACAGTGCAGTTTGGAGTTCTTGTTCAAGGGAGTGATTTGTGTCTCTTGCTGTATTTGCTCGGGTTTCAGAGGCTGTGAGTGATTCCTCAAGAAGTTTGATCTGACACTCCAGTTTTTCTTTCTCTGCTTGCAGCCTGTCCCGTTCATGCTGCAAAGCAGGGACAAAAGAGTCAGTCATTCCATCTCTTATGTCTGCTCTTTGTATCATACCTGAGCTCCTGCCGCAGTGGCAGGCACGGGCTGCCCTCTCTCCCTGCCTCTCTGGGCGCTGCAGACCCTTCTGTGCCCCCCCCTTTATGCTGCAGCTTTCTCAGCTCCCTCAGCCAGTCCCAGCTTCCTTTCTGCCCTTCCCCAACCTCTTGGAGCTCTACTCGAGTGTTCCTTTGGGGAGGAGCTGCCAGAACTGCAGCCAGGATTTCAAGTCCAGACTAAGCATGATTTAGGCAGTGCCATGACAATGTGCTCTCCATTGGGACGGAAGGGAAGAGCAAAGGGCACCAACATTTCCTTTGCTGGGTTTGGGGCAAGAGGGGGTGATTTTCGACCTCTCCTGTGGAGAGTTGCCATGGTACCATCCCCTAGAGCCCCACTTTCCTCTCTTGAAGCAGCAATGGCCAGATTAGTCTGTCAGTCTGGCTTTCCAATCAGGACTAGTTTTCCCTTCGCAGGCTCACGTTATTATCTGCATCAGCACTTTTGTTTTCTCTCTTTTCTCCCCACTGTCTGCTCTCAGATGGCCATTGCTGAACACCTTGTGACTATTCGGAAACTTGATCCTCTCACCCCTTTTTCCAGATCCAGATATTTGGAAATCTGAAGATGGATTTGGACACAAGGGATTGCCCAGACCATGCGATGTAAATAGAGATAAATTGCTTTGACTAAAGCTTCAAGGGCAGAAAACTTCAGCATGGAGGAAAAGAAGCACCCTCAGCCCTAACTGGGTTTGAAATGACTACGACATCTTTTCCTCCTTATTCAGAAGAATGCAATTAGAAAAGTTAAACTGGAAAAAGTCGTTCTTTAAAAATACGAACACAAGGTCCAAAATCAGCTAGAAAATGGCCCTTCATGGCATCTGCCAGCCTCACCAGCACATCCTGTCCTTGCTTCTCTGTGCTCTCCAGTTTCCTTTGCAGAGACTCCACCTCCTGACGCAGAGTCACAGCTTCTTCCTTCCTTGCAGAGGCCTCTTCCTTCAGGGCAGCTTCTAGAGAATCCCTCTTGTGTTCTGCCGTCCACAGCGCTACAGCAGGAAAGGGGAAGGGTAAAAGCAAAGCCAAGCCAAACTGATGTGCATCCTGCAGACACAACAGCAGTGTCTTCTCTGCCTGTCTGTGTTACCCAGGCCCTAAGCCCACAAGGGCTTCCAAAGCTGACAGAAAGGAAGGAAACTTCCAGGCAGAGAAAAAAGGAAGAACGAAAGGGGCAAGAATCCAAGGAACATGAAAGTGTGCTTGCCCTTCTGTTTGTTGGAAGACCAGGACTGAGGGCATGGCAGCACCTCAGTCACAGTGTTAGAAGCAGGGAGAACTGACATGGATGAAACAGGGACAGACAGGAGGGGAGATATGAATCCAGGGTCCCAAAGGAAAAGGAAGAAGAAGCAAAAGTAAAGACTGACTAGGACACCGCTGACTGACCAGGAATAGCTGAGAGAGAGTCTGAGACAAGGGAAACAAGGCACTGAGATGAAAATGCAGTTCTGATGTGCAGAGTGGGCAAACAAAGACAGAGAAAGGAGTGGGGATCCCTGTCCCGCCATGCTATAAAGAAACCAATAGCCCTGGAGGCTCTGGGATGGCCTGGAGTTTGGAGGAATCAAGCTCAGGCATCAAGATACACCTGTTTAGCAGGGACATGGGACCTGAAAGGCACCACCTCTGCACAGGTTCCCCCGTGGCACAGCCAGATGCACTGCCAGCCACACCATCTCTGTCTACCAAAAGCTCTCCCTGGGACTTCTAGGGAGAAGTCTCCTGCTGGTTGTTTTTCTCCTCTCCTACCCCCGGGCACTGTACTTTTCCTCTGTGTGGCATCAGAGATCCCCTTTGGCCAGAGGGGATGGGCAGTGGGTGGGAAAGGAGAAGCTGTACCTTCCTGGCTTTCAGCCAACTGTTTGTGCAGCTCCTGATTGCGGGCACACCAATGGTCCCTCTCAGCCTGCCTTGTGCTCAGTTCCAGCTCCAAGACCTGTGTTTTCTTCCTGGTGTCATTCTGGAAGAGTTAAGAGGAGCAGAATCACCTCTCAGAGCCACTGCTGGTACAGTAATGGTAGATGTGATCATGATCCTGCCTCCTCCCCATGGTAGTGAGCCAACCCCCCCTAAAAGGATTGACACCCCCCCGGCATTGGCACTCTGCTTGTCCAGCAGGGACAGGGACAGGATTTCTGGGTGCCCAGGGCACACATTACCAGATCTTTCTGAGTCTGCTCCAGGTGCTGACGCAGGTCCTGTAGGGCTGCTGCCACTCTGTCCACTGTGAGCTCTGTGGGGAGGTCCCTGGCCTGAGAAGTAGTTAGGCCCACAGCACTACCCTGTTCTGAAGAGACAAGACATTCTGTTTCAAAACTGAATCCAAGGGTCTCCAACAAACAAGGCCTCTTATTACACAGGAGAGCGTGGCCATGCCTTTGCCATCATCCTAGAGCCTGCCCTACAGCAAGCCAGTGTCACAGGCTGACGTTATTTTGATGACCACTAATGTCAGTGCTACCCCAAGGATGACTGCATGTGCCCTGTGGCTTGACAGGACTCAGGCCTTTTTCCATTCTGATGCTGATCATTTCTCCACATACAAACACGGATTTGTGTCTCTGCAAGGATGTCAAGCTTTCAAAATTTCCCAAGGCTTGAGCCAGCCTAAGGTGAAAGGATGAGTCTGTCAGACCAGGATGACCCCCTTCCTCCATCTGCTGTCCCACACATGCTCTACAGACATACTAACCCAGCCTCCCACACTTGCCTGAGCTCCAAGTGACCAAGTCTCTGCAGTCACTGATCATGTGGTGGAGAACCAAGTGCAGTTTGTCCAGCTGGGATCGGGTTTCCTGGTGGGCACTGCTGGCCTGTTGACACTCTGTGGCCAAGGCTTCTTCTCTCTTCTCGGAGTTACGGAGCCTCAAACGCAGCTCAAACCCCTCGGCCTCCAGAGTCTGCAGAGAGTCCTTCAAGCTCCGCTCGCCCGCTCGTGACTCCTCCAGGGCCTGCAGCAGCTGCTCCTCTCGAGCTGCCAGGGCAGCCTCCTTCTCCTGCACTGCTTCCTGCAGGGACTGGATCTGGAACATGGGTGCACAGAGTGTCAGGGGCTGGGCTGCTCCTGAGGCAGCAGAGCAGGCAGTAGGGTGAGGAGCAAAGGACAAATTCCTTCAAGCACAAGACACACCAGAAACAGAAGGTACAAAGCCAAGTATTCCAGTGGAGAACAGTAAACTCCAAACAGGGAAAGGGGAAACAATGGGTATCCTTGATGGTGCTGCTCCAAAACACCAGATGAGGTGTCTTCCCCAGCCTGCCAGAACCACCTCTGTGTCCCCACATTGCTCTGTGCCTGGCACAGGCACAAACTCCACCAGGGACAACACTGGGAACACAGGGATGGAGAAGCTCAAAGCAGTGTGTTGCTTCTCCTCAGAGAGCTCATACTGGGACCCAGGAGAGAAGAGGGGAAAACACAGGCAGGAGACACCACATCCAGCCTTGGCCTCAAGGTGCAGCATCTCTGGGCAGAGCACAAGAGCAGTGTGTGCTGCTGGGAGGGGAAACCAGTGAGGTCCTACAAGCTGTGGGTGGTATTGTGTGTTCCTGGAGAAGAGGATATCAGTGCATAGGTCACCTGGTTGTTGAGCTCCTGCAGCTCTGTTGTGCGGTCTGAAAGGAGCTGCTTGGCCTGGTGAAGAGCAGAATGGAGCTCAGACACCTGGTTCTGCTGGGCAAGGTTCTTTTCCTCCAGGGTTCTGAGGCTCAACTCCTTCTCTTCCAGACACACAGTCAGCCTGTGGAACAAAGCAATAGATGGCAGTGAAAGGCATTCTTGTTTCTTGGGTGCCTCAAGAAAGGGTGGTGGAGTTGCCCTCTATGTGAGGCAACACTCTGGATGTATCGAACTCTGTCTTGGGGTGGATGATGAGCAAGTTGAGAGCTTATGGGTCAGGATAAAAGGGCAGACAAGTATGGGTCACCTGGTTGTGGGTGTTTGTTACAGGCAGCCTGATCAGGAGGAGAAATGGATGAGGCTTTCTACAGGCAGCTTGAAGCAACCTCACAATCACAGGCCCTGGTTCTTGTGGGGGACTTTAGCTACCCTGACAACAGCTGGAAAAGCAACACAGTCTGGGATGTTCCTGCAAAGCATTGATGACAACTTCCTGTCACAGGCAGGGGAGGATCCCACAAGGAATGGTGTGCTCGACCTAAGACTGACAACCAGGGAAGGTCTTGTTGGAGAGGTGAAGTTTGGGGGCAGCCTTGGCTGCAGTGACCATGAGATTGTTGAGTTCTGTTGGGGGCAAGGAGGACCCAGGTCAGCAAGTTAAGATTACAACCATGGACTTCAGGAGAGCTAACTTTAGCCTCTCCAGGGATCTTCTTGAAAGAATCCCATGGAAACAGGTCCTGTAGGGAAAAGGGGTCTAAGAGTGTTGGTTGATATTCAAGGATCGCTTCCTCCAGGCTCAAGAACAATGCATCCTAATGAGCAAGAAATCTGGCAAAGGGGGCAAGAGACCTGTGTGGATAAACAAAGAACTCCTGTCATTACTCAAGTGGAAGCAGGAAATACACAGGAGATGGAAGTGAGGTCAGGCCACTTGAAATGAACACAGAGAGATTATCAGAGTAAGCAGAAATGAGAAGGGCCAAGGCCCACCTGGAGTTAAATCTGGCCAAGGATGTCAAAGACAGCAAGAAGGGCTTTTTCAAATGCATCAAAACCAAAAGGAAAACAAAGGATAATGTGTGTTCCTAAACAGATGGGAGACCCTGGTGACAGAGGATACAGAGAGTTACTGAGCACCTTCTTTGCATCAGTCTGCACTGACAAGACCACACCTCAGAGGTCTCTCACCCAGGAAACAGGGGCAAAGGAGTGCTGGAAGCAAGACTTTCCTCTGAAATTCCTTGGAAAGTCCTCCTTTCAAGGAGGATCAGGTTAGAGAACATCTGGGCAGACTTGACATCCGCAAGTCCATGGGTCCCAACGGCATGAACCCATGAGAGCTGAGGGAGCTCGCAGACATCCCAGAGAGGCTGCTCAAGATCAGCTTTGAAAGGTCATGGAGATCAGGAGAGGTGCCTGAGAACTGGGAGACAGCAAATGTCACTCTGGTCAGGAAAAAGGACAAGAAGGAGGACCTCCAGAACTACGAGCCAGTCAGCCTCCCGTCAGTCCCTGGAAGGGTGATGGAGGGCCTTGTTCTTGGAGACCACCTCTACTCACATGGACAACGAGATCAGGATTCACCAAAGGTAAATCCTGCTTGACCAACCTGATTGCCCTCTGTGATGAAACACCTATCTGGATGGATGAGGGGACAGCACTGGGATATTGTCTACCTCGACTTCAGCAAGGCCTTTGACACTGTCTGTCACAACATCCTCCTGGACAAACTCAGGCAGTGTGGGTTGGATGAGTGGATGGTGAGATGGGATTGAGAACTGGCTGAGTAACAGCTCTCAAAGGGTCAGTGGCACAGGGTCTGGTTGGAGGG
>NW_021938921.1:14356-82899 GCF_001715985.3 Manacus vitellinus
GAACTGATGCCCAGGAAGTTCCATCTGAACACAGGGAAGAACCTCTTTGCTGTGCAGTGACTGAGCTCTGAACAGAGACCAAAGAGGGTGTGTTGTCTCCCCCACTGGAGATATTCCAGAACTGTCTGGACACAATCCTGTGCCACATGCTTGAGCAGGGAGGTGGGACCAGAGGCCCCACTGTGGTCCCTTCCAAACTTCACATTCCATGATTCTGTTAATCTTGCTCAGATCAAAAATCACAGCCTTAAGATGGCTTCTGCCAACCACAGGGATCAGGATGCCTGGTGATACTGATCCCAAAGGTTTCAAGTTCCTGGACCCAAGGTGGAGCTGATGGATGTATCCAGCTCATTACACCACACCTTGTCCAGTGTTAACCCCCCTACCTGACAACAGAACACTCCCTTATAGGGGAAGAGCTACTCCAAAAGCAGTTGCCTTCAGAAAAAACTAACTGAAGGATTAAAAGAAAATGCAACACAAAATCAAGAGAATGAAACACATCTGCATGGATAGTTCAGAACTCTGACATTTAGGAAATGCTTCCAGAGTCACCTGCAGATGCAAAGATTGGAAACAGGCAACCCATGACACAGAAAGCATGGTCCCACAGGCTTTCATTTACCTGGTTTTTTCCCTCTCTAGGGCCTTCACCGAAGCCTGAAATTCTGAGTTTTGCCGCTCTGTTTCTTCCCAAAGGCTCCTTTCACTCTCCAAGTTTTGCAGACAAACTTTTTGCTCCTTCTTCTCCTGTTCAACCTCCTCCAGGATCTTCTGGAGCTTCTCAATCTCCAGCATCTTCTGCTTTGAGAGTTCCTGGGCCTCGCTCACATCTTGCTGAGCTTTGTGGGCAATGGCTTCGTGGGACTCTCTGCAGGCTGCAAGCTGAGATGTCCAGTGTCCCACCTCAAGTCGAAAGAAAAAGCAGTCAGAGACTACAGCTTGTTGCTGTCAGCCACATCACACACTGGGAGGAAAGGCAAAGGACAACTTTCAGTTCCACCCTGTCCCAGTGGGATCAGATTCCCAAAGGATATGGACGACTTGTTTCAGAATCTCAGGGGGTCACCAAAGGCATCTGAGAAACCAGTTCAAAAAGCAAGGCCAGCAGTAAGAGGCCAGCAGAAATCCCTGCTGGTGACTGCTGCCCAACAGGCCAAAGGACTAGCCCAGCTGTCCAGGGCAGCAGCTGAGATTCAGCAGACCAGGACGTGTCCTCCAGAGCAGTTGCTGTGGAGCCCAGAGAATGAGGCAGGCAGAGGGATCAGCCCACCAGCTGCTGCTCTGCAAGGGAAAGGCAAACAAGGGCACAGACCACCTGTGGCATGACTGTGGGGTGGTTGCTGCTGTTTCACACACCTGCTTTTGTAGATCCTCCCTCTGCTCAAGGAGGAGATTCATTTCCTCTTGGATGCTTTCAAGTTCTTCTTTGTGCCTCTTCTCCGCTGCCTGGAGTTCCCTCTGAGCTTCCTGCAGCTCTGCTTGCAGCTTTGCCTTGATGATCTGGAAACACAAATGCAGAACAAGTTCCTGGGACCTTCCTTCAGGCTCAGCTTTTTCTCCTTTCTGTCTCAAAATCCCTTTTATTCAGCCACTTCTTATGGCTTCTCTATCCAGCTCCACTTCCATTGCAACCCTTCCTTCCTGGGGTTGAGCTCTGGAGCTCACCAGGCTCTGTGCTTTCAGTGCCTGCACTAGTCCTTGCCTCCTCAGTCCCAGGACCTGCATTTTATGGCCTTGGTACTGCCCTTCACTCTGTTCCCTGGCTACTCAGACTTACCTGCCCCTTCTCTTGCTGTTCTTGCATCTCCTGCCTCAGCTGCTGGACCTGCTGGCAGGCTTGGCTTAGCTCTCCCTGAGTTTGGAGCAGTGTCTCTAATAAAACACTCTTCTCGTTCTGCTTTTCCAGCAGGACCTGCACAGAAACAAAGAGCAGATGGGTTCACACCTCCATACAACACGTGTGTGTCAGGACACAAGGACTGATGGGTTCATGCCTTCTCAGAGCACTGTGCTGCTGCTCTCCTGGGTCCTTATCTGCCCACGGGGACACAGCTTCCCAAGGGAGACTGGCACCACAAATGTGGCCCATCCATGCCTGAAGCCCCAACAGACTGTCAGTCATCTCCCAGGGAAGGGTGGCATTTCCCTGCTGTCTGGCTGTGCTGCTGAGGGTGTCCCTCCTCTGCCCTGTCTGCTTTGTCTTTCAACAGCGACTGCTGCACCTCGTGAGCAGCAGAGCAAACGCAAAGCTGCTGAGGGCTGAAGGGAGCAGCTCCCTCAGGAAACCCATGTGTTCTAAGTAGGAGGTTAGTGAAAATTACTTCAGTTCTTTAGCTACCTTTGGAAAGTACTGACATTCCAGGGACACACTGTCATCCCTGAGCACTGCTCTGGCCTTTCAATACCTGCAGACACAGCTGGGGGTACTGCTGTCCCCAGGCAGTCGGCATGAAGAGCACTTTGGGGAGGACACAAGGGAGACTCTCAGTGTATGACAGGGTTGCTTTGGCACAGAGATCAAAATGTGAAACTGCTTCCCAGGAAGTGACTTAAAGTGCAGCCCAGAAGACATCTCTGGGTTACTGTTCAGAAATATTCCAGAGAAGGCTTTAAAAAGATTTTTCTCTAGTCATCATTCCTGCTGTGCCCTCCCCATTCCCACAAAAGAAAACTCCCAGCCATCCTCCTGGGGATTCAGTCCCACAAAATCAGTTTGGCTATAACCACATATTAGAAAACATCCCAAGGAGACTGTTAGTGAAGATACTCTGAGGTGAGTCTTAGAAAAAATCTCATCTGAAAGGTGACGTTTCTGCCTGGCTTTCTATAAGAGGTCTCATTCCTAATCCTGAAGATAGCCCTGTTCACCTTTCACCCCTCCAAATGCAATGTAGAAGACATGGAGGACATGCTCCACACAGCCTGACATCCTGCCATGTCCCACAGCTCCAGCCTTGCAAAAACACCACATCAATTCTTTCACAATCTTTACCTCTTGCTTGGCATTTTCCAATCTCGTTCGTTCCTCTTCTTGTTGAGCCTGCAGAGTGGCAACTTTCTGTCTCATCTCAAACAGAATCTTCTTATGCTCCTCTTCTGTCTCTGCCTTCCCTTTTTCCCATTCCTTCAGCATCTTCTGCATCTCTGCATGGTGCTCTTCTCGTTCGCTTGCCTGATGAGGGGAGGAAAAGTCTTCCAGATAAAGTGCCAGCCAAGCTCTTCACAGAAAAATGAAATCCTTATCCCTCCCACAAACCCCAACCTGAACAGAGCACAGGAGTGGCTTTCTGCCCTCCAGAAATCCTGAACTATTACCACAGAATTTGACAGGAGTGTCAGAAGGTGCAAGAATCATGGAGTCATGGAATCCTTTCTGTTGGAAAAGACCTTTATAAGCAATTAGTCCAACCACTAAGACAAGGACACATCCCCATGCTCCCTCTGCTGGCTGCCTGATTCCTGGCACCTCTCTCCTCAGGCTTTCTCTCTGCCCTCAGGGTCTCTCTGCTCAGACCTCCCTTCCCTTTCCAGCCATGAGCAGGTGCAGACGATCTGCAGGGCAAGGAGGGGGCCCATGGCCCAGTCACGAGGACTGAAGGACCAGGGACAAGGGGCCTGTTCCATATGCTTCAAGCCCAAAGCTGATCCCTCTGTCCCCTGGGTAAGGGCAAAAAGAGAGGAACCAAGTTCCCTTGACTGCAGCTGGCAGCACTGTTGGCATCTGCTCCATGGCAGGCGGCAGTCGGGTCTGATCCTGCCCTTGGCTGCCACGCTCGGGGTGGGGACCTCCCAACCTGCTCTGCAACTCACCTGACACCCACACTGAAGTTGTGGCTGCATTTACTGTCCCAGCATCATCCTTTGGGTCTTCCACTGCCTTCAAGTCCCAGCTGCTGGCTCTGCTGCCTGGCCCAGCAGTGTGAAGCCCATGGCAGGTGATTGCTGCCATTTCCCACACTCAGGCTCTAATTCTGCTAAACCAGCCCACAGAGCTGGCCCGAACAATTCACAAGCGTATTGTCTCCTACCAGGTCTTGCAGGAGCTTCTTTATTTCCCCTTGATGAGCAGTTTCCTCAAGTCTGAGGGTATCGTGATACTGCTGCTCTGCCTGCAAGAGTTGTTGGGCCATGTCTTCCCTTTCCTGCTTCCCGAGGGCTCTCTCTGCTTCCAGCTCACATTGGAGGCACTTCACTTCCCCTGCAAACACGACCAAGGGCAAGATTCAGAGTCTTTACTGACCTCCAGCCCTTTCAGTTTCAGTGTAGGAGGACCCTGCCTCCGGCCCCTCTGTGCCTCAGAAGCCCTGCAGACAGAGGTGGCTTTACAGCAGCTTCCCTAGGCCGGGGCCTGGAAACAAAGCACACAAAGCTCCCACCTTGGATCACCTCCTTGGCCTGCATGACTGTGTGCAGCTGAGCTTCCAGGTGACTCCTGGTGATCTCCAGCTGAGATACCTGCTGCTGAGCCGCAAACAGGCTGGATTCCAGGGTCTCCTTCACTGACCTACAAGATGCAAATGGACAGAAAAAGGAGTTTCTTGCTTCTGACACCCACAGGGAGTATTCCAGAATAACGTGGCTCAAGATCCCCACACCCGAGTACAGAAAATGGGTGGCATGGAAACTTGAATATAGAAGGCATATTTGTGCCATTTCCATAGCAAAGCAGGGCCCTCCAAGGGAATGCCCAGGCTTTCCTTATGGCCTGGTCCAATTTGACCTCAATAGCAAATCTACAGCTGAAAAGCACAGAGGATGCAATAAACCCCTCTGTAGTGCTTTCCACCTTTATTATTACAGCCACGTATATTCAGTCACGTCCTGCCCAGGGTGTCCCCCCTGCCTTTACCTGGCCTCTGCCAGCTGCTCAGAAATGCCCTGTCGGTCCCGCTCCGTGGCTGCCAGTCGCACCTCCAGGGCAGCCTTCTCCCGGCCCAGCAGCTCCTTCTCCCTGCACGCCTGGGCCAGCGCCTGCTCCTGGCGAGAGGACTCCTGGCGCAGCTGCTCCAGAGCTCTGCCAGCCGACTCCTTCTCGCGGGAAACCTGGAAGGTGGGCACAGGAGAGCTCGAGTCCTTCCTCGGGAGCCCTGTGCAGAGCCAGCCAGTGCCACCTGGGAGCCAGCCAGAGGACAAAGAGCTCCTGCACTCTGGGCTCAAAGCTTCAGAGCATCTGCCATATGCAGCACTGATACCCTGGGCTGCCAAAAGGCACTGGCACTGTCAACTTGAAGTGATGTGTCAGGCCCTTCTGGTTTGCCTGGGACCAGATACCTCCTTCACGACAAACATCCCTACTCCAAACTATTTGTTGTCATTCAAAAACACTGCATCTTCCAGAACTGCCACTTTGCAAACGGAATTTCCATCAGTCCATTCCAGAGCGGGAAATTTTCAGGGAAGGCTGAGCAAAAGCAATTTTGCTCACTGAAGCAAGTGAAAATACACAGGGTTTCTCCTTCTAGGAAAAAACCCCACGTGAAAGTGTCACCTCCCTCAGTGTGTAAAGCAGCTGTATGTGCGAGGGGATGCTTGGCAGGGAAACGGCCCTTGTGGGGAGCAGTCACTCAGTGATTTATGCAAGTCTGGTTGATGTGGCCAAAGCAGACTCTATCTGCAGCAGTTCACACCAACAATACCATTTACTTACACAAAGTAGTCTAATGTAGCTTAACTGTGCTTTTTGAGCTGTTTTCTTCGGTATAAAACCTCTGCTGTGTATTTGCCAAACCTACCACATCCTCCAAAATTGTGACTAACAGAAAAGAAACAAACCATTTTCTCACAGTTATCCTATAATACCCAATCTAAACCTCCCCCTGGCACAACCTGTGGCCATTTCCTCTTGTCCCTTGTTCTCTGGGAGCAGAGCCTGATCCCATCCTGGCTCCCCCCTCCTGTCAGGGAGATGCAGAGAGCAAGAAGGTTCCCCTGAGCCTCCTTTTCTCCAGGTTGAGCCCTCAGCTGCTCCTGATGCTCCAACCCTTTCCCAGCTCCATTCCCTTCTCTGGACACACTCCAGCTCCTCAATGTCTTTCTTGTTGTGAAGGGCCCAAAACTGACTCCAAGATTTGAGCTGAGGCCTCATCAGTGCCCAGCACAGGGGGATGGTCACTGCCCTGGTCCTGTTTGACATGCTATTTTTGATACAAGCCAGGATGCCTTTGTCCTTCTTGGCTACCTGGGCACACTGACAGCTCATGTGCAGCTGCTGTTCACCAGCACTCCCAAAACCTTTTCCCCCAGGCAGCTTTTCAGCCACCAAGTTGCACATATGTCTTGAAATAGAATTCCAAGAATTTAAAGATGTTACTCCCTTTCTTAGCAGTACAGGACAGCAGCCATAGACCTGCAGCTTTTTCCTGCTCTCTAGGTTCAAACAAACCGAGTTTTGAAAGTTGCTGATTCACCAACAAAAAGCATCAACAGAAACATGCAGCTCATTTTTTTGTTTCAGAAAACAAGGTTCAGACCTACACAGTTTGTTTCTTTTGCCACGTGTGAGATTAGTAGCCCCACTCAGATTCAAGGGCAACACAATTGTCTCTTTGCAGTTTATCAAAAGCCACAAAAGAGGCCAACAGAGACAGGTGGACTAAAAGACTCCGTAGAAGCACAGGACAACTCAGAACTGCAAACAACTCTGCAAGCCATCCACACATTTCCAAAAAGGAGCAAACAAAGCCTTGTGACCTCCAGCACTACCATGTGTCCCCTTGACCAAACCACTGCAGAATCTAACAGGTACAGCTCCCCTCAGCCAAGCAGCTAAATGCCCACCTGGACATGCCACCTTTTTGGTCTCACCTGACAGAATTTCTCCTGGGTTTCTGCCTTCTCCTCTCCCAATGCCCTCAGTTCCACCCGCAACTCCTCCTGTTGCTCCTCTGCTTCCTTCAGCAGCTGCTCCAGCTGGGCTTTCTCTGTGCTGAGCTCTTCATTAGCTCTTTCACAAAAGTTCAGCTTCTCCTGCTCAGAGACCTTTGCTCTCTCCATTTCATCCACTTTAGCCGACAGAACTTCCTTCTCTTGCTCCAACTACAGTCAGAGAACCACAGAGGAAATAAAGTACAGTAAGAATTACTAAGAAGTTTGGCCCAGACACAAAAGGAACAATGCCATGGTCAGACTGTCCCCAGGCAAGAAGGCTGAGAAGCAGCAGCAGCTGGAGATGAACATCTGGCAACATCTTTGGCAACTCTGCTCACCTGCAGCATGTGTTTGTTCAGTTGCACTTTGTCCAGTGCAAGGGCTTCATTGATGCTGCTCATCTTTGCTGCTGCAGCCCGGAGATCAGCTCTTTCAGCATTCAGCTTGTTCTGAGCCCCTGTCAGCTCTGCCACTGACCGCTCTGCCTGGAGGGGCAAAAGAGCAGTGGAACAACAAAGGCAGCAAAATCCCACACTTCAGGCAGCAACTCCACCTCCCTGGCTGTCTCTGACTTACTCCCAGGGCAGAGCTCCCAATGAGCTCATGGGGATCAATGGCCCCAAACAATGAGTCTGGTCAGGCCACCATTTTCCATGGAGAACAACATTGTCCCTGTCTTCTACTGCCAGAAACAGCATCTGGGGAGAAAAAGTCCCCTGACAAGTGCTGCCTAGGAATAAGGTGTCCATACCTTCTCCAGAGCCATGGTAAGCTCATCCTTCTCTTGCTCTAGCAGATCCCTCTGAAGCTGCAATTTCTCCAGTGTCTGTCTCATGACTAACAATTCCCTCTGCAATGATGAGTGTTTTCCCTCAAGTGCAGCCAAGTCCTTCACTCTATGAGGAGGGAAAGGCAAGGTTTTTATCAAAAAACAGTCTGTGATCGAAACAAGGAGCATTTG
The DNA here is from genome assembly GCF_001715985.3 of Manacus vitellinus. Taxonomy (NCBI): domain Eukaryota; kingdom Metazoa; phylum Chordata; class Aves; order Passeriformes; family Pipridae; genus Manacus; species Manacus vitellinus. Next base: position 22,191 of record NW_021938921.1, read on the forward strand.
TGCACCATTTGTTCCTTTATGCTGAGCCTCTTCAAGCCCAGCACTGCCCACCCCTGCCCAGAGAAAGCCTGAACACTCACAGGAGCTCCTGGTCACGCCGCGCTCTCTCCATCCTCTCCTGCTGCTCTGCCTTTTCTGCCTGGGCTGACTCTTCCTTCAGCTGCAGCTCAGCTTTACTCTGACGCAGACAAGAGGCTTCTTGCTCCATTAATCCCAGCTGTTGCTGTAGCTCTTCCCTAGTTTTCTCAAGATTTGCACAGTCCCTGCAGAGATAAGGTTCAGTCAGAAGAACAAAGAAGCCCGGAGAGTCACAGATCCCATTTTCAGCACTCCAGGATGGAGCTGGGGGCAGCAAGCTAAGGAAGACCTCGTTCTTTCCCTCTCAAGGAAACCCCTGAAGAGGGAAAGAAAGGCAGGCTTTTGCCTTCCTTCAGTGAGAAACAGTGTCTGGGAAAGGGCACCCAAAGAACAGCATTCAGGGAGACAGCTTGGCAAGAGGGAAGCATCTTGTGTTCCAACATCACCGTCCATCTCAGAGACAGCCTTGGGAATCACTGTAGAGCATGAAAAGCCCTGACAGGACGATGCTGAAGTGCCACACCGAGGCCTACATGTGGAAGGGCAGGTGAGTTCTTTGCTCAGAACACCTCTGAAGTCCCACAACTGGAAACAGACTGCTTCTGAATGCAGGAGGAGGAGGAGGAAACACTCACCTCCTGAGTTCCTCTACCAAGGACTGCAGATGCTGTTGGTGGCTGCTGGACCTCTTGCATTTCTCCTCCAATTTCTCAAGCTTTTGCTGCACCTCCCTGCACTTCTCTTCCTGCTGTCTCTGCTGCTGCAGCAGGAAATTGTTTGAGTCCTCCCTGGCAGAAAGCTCTTCTCTCAGAGCCTGCAGGAACAGACAGGGAAAGAGCACAAACAAGCAGTAAGGAGCAGAGAAGACGGCTCCAGAGAGCTGGGAGAAGCAAGCACAGACAGCTCCCCTGAAGGCAAAAAGCTGTGCTGAGGGTGTGGGGATCAAAGACAGAAAAGCAGAAGAACATAGAGCTGGTGAGACCAGCAAGGCAGTGTGGGACCATGAGCGTGAAGGCGAGAAAGAAAGTGGCTCAACAGGCCAAGGGAATGGGAAGGGTGTCGAGCTGAGCGAGGCATCGGCAGCTGAGCCTGTGGCCAGTGGGCAAGACAAGCACAAGGGCTCACCTGTGTTGCCCCTCGCATCCTTGCCAGTGCTTCCAGAACCAATCCAAAGGCATGCCCTGTGTCAACCAGTCTCGGAGCGGAGAAGATGTTCCCGGACTCTGCATGATGGGAACTGTCAGTGCAGATAATGCTGACCAGGCTGTCGCTGTCGTCTAACACCACCTGAGAGCCCACATCAAGCTGTTAGTCTTTGCTCATTCTACTTTATCTTATTCTCCTTTTCCCCTCACTTCACCCTGGAGTCATTAAAACTCAACTGTCTCATTTCTGCAGTCCAAACAAGTTTGTCCCTGTGGCCACAGGTACTCCAGGGATTTCTGAATACAGCTACTCTTCACAAGTGTAAAGTGGCTGGAGGCTGCCTGAATGCTCACTTCCTTGAAGCTGTGTAAAAGAGCTGATAATTAAACTCTCCTCCCTCAAGGGAATTTTAGGTATAAGTTGAGGTTACCCCTGAAAAGTTGCAATTCTGGGGAGATTATGATGGTCAGTGAACATAGAGGGAAGGAGCAGAGTTGGCAAGTGCACTGACTGAGTCAGTGACCTTTTATAAAATTCTGAAGAGCAACAGTCATTGCTCAAAGAGGGTGGAGAAAGTACCTAAGAAACACTGGAATACAAATGCCAAGTAGCACACTCAAAGCAGAGACCCAAAGAGACCTTAGTGGGACGGTGAAGGCAAAGGTACTGAAACTTCTAGTGGCTCAGCTGAAGTGTCACAGGACAGCAACTTGCAAGTTAGGACAGGTTCTATGTCATAAAAGTGGTCTAAAAATCAAAGAGGCAATGCCAGTTAACACAGTCAGTACACAACATGTATCTCTGGTCCCTGGGCTAGTCTGTTGTCTTCCTCAAGTACTTTAAAATCAAATTTACAGGGATGTGGTCCCTGCACCAACTCTGTACCAACTCTGGTACTGTACCAACTATGTACTCACCTCAGTGATATTTTTTATGAGCTTTTGGAGGAAAAGATTCTCTTCTTTGGCACTTTTAGTCAATGAAGCTTCAAACTCTTTCTCTATCCAACTCGATTCCTGAGAACAGAATAAAGAAAGGGTGGGCAGGGAAGAGCTGTTCCCATCTGCAGTGTTCCCATCCTCAGCAGCATTGTCATGCCGATGGGTTTCAGCCCTAGTGATTCCAGTATACTCCTGCCCATATCTACTCCATTTCTTCTTTGCTAAAAGGAAGAGGAAGACCAACAGCTGGTTTTTATAGACTGCTACTAAGCTGTCAGCTCCAAGCAACTCTGATCCCCACAGACTTAAAGTCACAGGCAGAAGAGCATTGGTGTGACCCCTCAGAGGAAGATACCTGAACTGTCTGCAGCTCCTCTGCCACTGCCTGCACCTGAACTGACTCCACATCAGCCAAACTCAGAAGGAATAGTTTGGCCAGGTGCCTGATGTTCCCATATGCTGAGCATCTTTCCTTCTCTGTCTCTTGAGGAAGCTGTGCTCAGGCTGGAGAGCAAACACTGGGCTATCTCCCAGGTAAAGGTAAAACATACTAGAATCTCCACTGTGTCGTTAAGTGTTTTCATGGTCTTCTCCTTCTCCTCGTTCTGCTTCTGAGACTGTACAAGCAAGGCTGAGAGCTCCATCACCCTGAGAAGAGAAGGTCCATGTGCCATTCCAAAAGCTTTGCACACCATCACCTGTTAAAGAGCAAAGCAGCTCCCGGAAGCATAGCAGAGAAAGTTCAACCCAGGAAACACAGCAAAGGCAGCGCTTATCTCTACAGGTTAATAGGCTTCATCTTGAAAAATGGCACTTCTGGCCCCAAAGGCCTCTGCACTCAGTCTTGCAAGGAATTGTCAGCACAGAGGTGCTACAGCGCTTGTGATGGCCCTGGGCAAATTCCTCCCAGTTCCTTCAGCACAGCCCAGAGTAGCAACAGGGACACAGTTCTCTTTATACTGGTCTCAGTTTTTCACCAAGAACCAACTAACAGCAAAAGCACTCTAAGAGGCAATCTCTTTTCCACTCTTGTCTTACTCAGAAGTTTCTGTTGAACAGATGATTTTTTCTATCCTTTCTGTTTAAGGCAAGAGTTTGCCCGGGGACAGAAACAGGGCTGTGCACAATGGGTGTGTTCTAAATGTGAACAAAAAGATAAAGTTGTAATAGCAAAGTTTCAAACACCTTTACCTGTCCTGAAGCTCCTTCTTCTCCAGGTCCCACCTGACTTCCTGAATCTTGTGGTTTATTTTCTGTTCCATTTGCTGGTCTGCCTGACCCTTCAGGACAGGCTTACCCAGAGCTATGGACTCCCTGAGCCGCACGCTGGAGTTCAGGTGGGAGCAGTTCACCAGGATAGATCCACAAAGCCTCATCTGTTCCGCCTTCAGCTCTGACAAATCTCTGGAGAGGAACCAAGAAACAGCCAATGTTCACACCACCATCTTTATCAGCTGACTCACTTCCGAAGCATGTAATCATGCAACAGGCAATGCTGGCAGGCAAGATGACCTCTTTGCTGGGGAGAGTCATTAATGTGACACTTGGGGACCAGGACACATCTTGACAGCTGAACAAAGACTTTCCTGGGTAGTTGAGGGAGGAGTTTGTCTTCTCCTCAGATGTAAGAAGAAAGATATGGCACAGCCAGAAGGCCTCAAGAATCCCTAATTACTCTTATTGTTACTCCTGCTCTATCTTATTAACATACTCTTGATTATCTTTAATAGGTGCCAGGAATTTTACCAAAGTCTCCAGCTTTTATTCAAGGGAATCAGCCTTAAGTGCTGTTATCATCCCCCCTTGGACTGTTAAGAGGCTCATGATCATACCTATATAATAAACACTTCAGGAAAGGGGTGTAAGAATTGGCCTAAAATGCTTTAACATAAAAGTACAAATAACACAAACATTAAATAGCAGGTCAGGCAGACTTTACACAATAGGGAAGACTTATAACCAAATAAGACAAATGGCTGATAGTAACCCAGAGTTTGAAATTGCATGCTGACACGAGAAGAAGGTATTACTATGGCTATGTTATTTTTGCATAGAAGGCAACTGTGAGAAAGGAACCTCAGTGAGCCCAAGAACAAGAAAACAATCATAAAAAGAGGTATCAAACTAAGCAAAATAAATTGGATAAATGCAGTAACAGTGTAGAGAAGCTATTTTTTCTCTGAACAACACTAGGAGATGAATAAGTGGATACAAACCAATCAAAATAAATGTACATTGGAAATGAAAAGGGAAAAAAAGGTATGCATTAATGATCTTTCTCTCAGGAGAAGAAACCTGGTGAGCTTTTTAAGGCAGGTTTTTGTCATTCTCTACAAGGGACTGCTCCATACACCGAAGCATTGCACAGCTTCAGTGAATCTATTCCCAGGTGTCCACACATGCCTGTGCCTGCGTTCATGTGCCCACACATCACCACAGCCAAGTCACCTGCTCGGGGCCTCTGCAGTGCTCAAGCCCCTCAGCTTTACCTGCAAACAAAATGCTTCTGAAAACAGCCCAAAGCATTGCTTCCAACTGCCAACAGAAAAAAAGGCAGGAGAAATCCCCTCTTTTGCTGTAACTAACGCAACACTGAGGTTCAAAAAGCAGGTGTGAAGGCAAGCCTTATATTTTCTGAAGCTCTTGCCTTAACTTCCACTCACCGGTCCGTGGCAGTCTTCATCTCCAGGAAGTGACGGCGGAACGTCACCACCTGACGCCACAGGCTGAGCAGACGGTTATGTTCCCCCTTTAAGTAGTTGTCATAAAGCTACACATGCAAAGACAGAAAGAAATGCCAATTCAGCCTTCACTGTCACCGTACACATCTCTCAGATAGGGGAGTACAACCACCACCACCAGGTGCCCTTTAGGAACTACTGCACCAGGGACATTAAGGACTGCAGAGGTACCACAGAGGCACACAGCAGACCTGCCAAGAAGGGAACACCCACATTTCTCCTGCAGCAGTGGGTAGCAGCAAAGCAAACTAATCATGATTCATCCCCTCACCTTGCAGAGGTGTCTCAGCCTCTGTGGAGGAAGACAAACACAAGCCCCTCTAAGCCCTGTGTCAGGTTGCCTTACAACAGGTATGGGAGGCCTGTCTTGTTCCTCTGTTTGGCCACTTTGAATCTGAACACACACAGAGCTCTCTAATCTCCACTGCTCGAGACAAGGATTTAGGAACTATCAGAAAGAGAAGCATTCCTGTGACTGCCCAACAGTGCCCAGCAAGAGCCAGCTTTTGCCTTTAGGACCCAGCAGTACAGTCACAGCAGGTGAGCATCTCCCACCAGCACCATTTGCTGACACTCCTCCCCCTCACACTCCTGTCCTGCTTACCAACACCAAAACCTCCAGTACACTTCAGCAGAGCCAGGAACAAAATGCATTCGTGTTCCGACCTGGCATGGCTGAATTCCCACAGCCCATCCCTACCTCACGCTCATGGCGCCACTCACTCTCCTTCAACTCCAGCTCCTCCCGGGCCCTCATCCAATCCACCGTCAGCTTTCCAACATCTTCTCTGAGGGCTGAGTTAACCTCACTGGCTTTATCAAGGTGCTCCCGCAGGAGAGTGTTCACTTCTGCCAGGTTCTCACACCTTGGAAAGGGAGAAACAGCAATGAGGTCACTGAACAACTGCTCTCCAGCATCCCTGTGATTTTCCAGCTCCCTCAACACTGACTTTGCTGCCTGAGAGGCAGTAAAAGCACTTTCTAGGATTAAGATCTGTGATGAAAAACTCATTTGCTTTCCCTTGCTTTGAGCCTTTAATTTCCACCTATGATTTTGTTTTCCCCTCCATCCTTGATGCCCACAATTAACAACTCGCCCCCTCCTTCATGCTGATGGTCACTGGATGCATCACCTTTCTCCAGCACTATCTGAGCCACTCACCTACTGAACCACAGAATAATTTAGGCTGGAAAGGGACCTTTCACCCAGAATACACCCCCCCCTCCCCACTCAAAGCAGAGCCATTCAGCACACAGCACTATTACTGCACCACAGAAAACAGATGGTGGACCTTTCTCCTGCCAAAGCAGCTTGCCCAACCGCTTCCCTTGGGGACACCAGGCAGCACCGACAGGTTTTTCCCTCACTTCCATGAGCATCCAGGATACCAAGTATGAAGAAATGCTTCTTCCTTGTACCTTTGCTGCTCCTCTTCCACCTGAAGCAGGGCTTTCTCCAGGTTGTGGTCTGCTGTGGCTTCCCACCTGCCTGAAAGGGATCCCTTAAGAAAAAAGGAAATGTTTAGTCAAATGCTGGTGTTTCCTTCACCACTGTTAGCATCCACCACCTTCCTGTCCATTAGTTGGGTATCTCAGGAGCTCGTGGTTTCCAGATGTAAGTGTTGTGACTACAGAGGAGAAGGGAGTAGAAGGGAAGTGTTACATAGTGAGTAGCTCTCCTCACTCTTCCACTGTTGAATCCTCGCAGCTATGTATCCTCAGCTCATGACCTCAAGTGCTGACATTGACTTGAACCCTGGGAATGCTCTCTCCTACCCTTCGGTTTCCATGTTTACTTTAGCCGTGAAGCAGAAAGAAAAGCACAGAGCCAGGTCTGTACATTGAACACCAGCATTCCTGCCTTCCAAAACACTGCGTTTCAACTGGTTCTTCCTCCAAGACAGCTGTACCATGTAACAGGCAGCACAGTCCTCTCCTGAGACCCAGGACAAAGGTTACTGCAGCAATAAAGCACTCTTTCACAGAATTAAAATCCTCAACTGGGTTCTCCTGACTAGCATTTCTGGGACTACTGGCTGCCCTAAGAATGGCAACTGGACAAAACTGATGGGAAAACTCAGAGCGCTTCTCTAAACCCTCAGACAGTAAAATCTTGTTTTCCTGTCATTGCTTTGTGAAGGTGTTTTTTTGGTCTGCAATTAGGAATGCTACGTACACTCTCTTTAGCCCACAACCTGCACACTCACCCCTCCGGCTTTCACTTGCTGCTCCAACTCTCGACACCACGTCTGGTACCGCAGTACCTGGGTGGATACAGAGAATGAAGATGAGCGAATGCAGCGTGTAACACAGTTGGCTCTTCCTGCATTAGTTTTATTCTGAGTCTGTACAGCCCAAGCACAGTGATGCCGATACAGCCAACAAGAAGTGATTACAACAGAGAGAAGTTTCACTTTAATATGACAGAGACTGAGGCGGGGTTTCTTTCACAGGTAGCGCTGTCGGCTCACCTGAGACAGCGATGGAGACACACGTGGGCAGCTCTGCCGGGCCTACGGCCACCACCTACCCCGAGACAACGGCTGGGTGTTCGAGGGAACACCTCCTTTGAAGCGATGGAAATGAGTTTTCAAATTTGCTCTGCAAGCCAACCAGCTCGGCTCCTGCCTCGGACAAGCCCTACTAAGGGGGCCAACCAGCTGCGGCCCGGAACCGACCTCGGCGGAGCTCAGCGGGGCGACCGCTCCGGGGCCGCTCTTCCCCGAGCTCCGGGCTGGGCGAGGAGCCCCGGGGAGGCCACGCCGAGTCCCCCCGGGCAGCGCGGGCGGCCCGACCAACCCCTCCCGGCCCGGGCACCGCCCGCCCCCTCACTCGGGTCCTGCAGCTGCCGCACCAGCCCCGCCCTGGCGCCTGCTTGCGCCTCCTCCGCGCTCCGCAGCCGCCGCCGCAGCGACCCCGGGGGCTGCGCTGCCCGTCCTCCGCCATGGCCCGGGCGGCCGCGCCCGCCCCGCGGGCCGCACCAGCGTCCCTGCCCCGCCGGGCCGCGGCCTCCCGCGCCGCCCGGAGGTGCCTGCCCCGCCCCAGGCTCCGGCCGCCCGGAGCGGTCCCGCCCGGGGCCGCTCGGCCCCGGCGCAGCCTCAGTGTGAGGGCTCAGCGTGAGGCCTCTCCGCCGGTCTCGCCGTGCTGCTGAGGGAAAGCGCCGCCTTGGCAGAAAAATTAATTAATTAGAAAAAAACACTGTTAATGAATCCTCTGCTTTTCACCGAGAATCGTTCCGGGAGCTGGTTAAGCTCATTGTTTAAAATCGTTCTGTATTTGGCTGCTGAATGACACTGACTTGTTTTCAGGCCCTGCTTTTTGCTGTGGCGGCAAACGCTTCACCACCGTCATTCGGGCTTTTTGGAGAGGTGGAACAGATGAATTGCCACAAAATTCTCTTTGGTCAGCTAAGTAATTTGGGATCACTGACTCCTTCTCAAATCTCGAATCATTTAAACGTGCTTGTGTTGCAGAGAGGAACAACACCTGTAGAAGGCAATGCAGGCTAATTAACATTGTGTGCCGAATGAAGGAACTCCTTAAGTAACTAGGCTTCCAAAAGTTTGAAATAAACCCTGTATTTCTCTAACTGATAACAGGCAGAGATACCAAAATGTAGGGGAAAACCCATTTCCACTTTATTCAGAGTTAGGAGAATCACGTAAATCTGTGGATCCAAGAAACAAAAATAACATAAAAATTAATTCTTGGTTTGGAAAAGCAGCTCTGCTTGGGTCTGAGCACCAGCTCGGGCCTGGCTCCAAAGGGGCCCGCTGTTGGAGCCGCAGGAAGCAGCCAGATGGCTCCAGCCGTGGGCTCTCACAGCCCCCTGGCCCGCGGGGTGGGACATGCTGAACACTCAGAGCCTCCTCTGTCCTTGGATCTATGGTGGAAGCAAGAGTCCTCCAGCCTTGCCAGCAAAATGCTGTGGCCTCAGCTTAGTCCTAGTGCTCCTGAGATGGGCTGTGCAGTGGATAGGGTTGGTCTGTGCTGGGGCAGCCTCACCTCGAGTCCTGAGGGCACTTTTGGCCACCACAATATAAGAAAGATGTACAGCTGTTAGAGAGTGTCCAAAGAGCTATGAAGACAGTGAAGAGCCTAGAAAGGTCATACAAGGAGCGGCTGAGGTAACTTGGTCTATTCAGGCTGGAGGAGACTGAGAAGAGACTCATCAGGGGCTGCAGCTCCTCCCGAGGGGCAGCAGAGGGGCAGCTTCAGTCTCTGCTCTCTGTGACCAGTGACAGGACCCGACTGGAGCTGTGTCAGGGCAGGGTCAGGTTGGATCTCAGCAAAAGGTTCTTCCCCCAGAGGGTGGTTGGGCACTGCCCAGGCTCCCCAGGGCAGTGGGCACAGCCCCAAGGCTGCCAGAGCTCCAGGAGTGTTTGGACAACGCTCTGAGGGACAGGGTGGGATTGTTGGGGTGTCTGTGCAGGGCCAGGAGTTGGACTGGGTGATCCTTGTGGGTCCCTTCCAGCTCAGGATATTCCGTGATTCTATGAATCTGTGATCCATAGCTCACTACTGTTCACAGATGTAGCCAAGTCTCTTGATAACCAATGACACAATTGTTTCTTTGGACTTCCAGTTTTTTATTTAGCATCACAACATTGAAGCACAGTGTTTTAAAATTATGCCACAATTTTCCATAGAAGTGGGAACTTTATTATCTTTGGTTTTGCTTCAGCCGAAGACAAGCAAGTTTAAATTATAACATCTGTGACTTTTGTGTAATTCTTTCCTTTTGAAAAGAAGAGAAGTGTTAAGTTCCTTCCTCAAATTATAACTTCATACTTTTAAAAAACAACCTCCCAAAAGCTATGGTGCAGAGGGATAAATTCTCGCAGAAATAGAATGTTCATTTGTTTCAATAAGCAAAAGCAATATGACAGCAAATGGCCTAATATGTGAGTTTACTCAATCCTTTAAATCCTTTCTGGAAATTAATTCACTTGGGAAAGAACAATGAAATTCCTGGTAGATCACTAGAATAAAGATTTCCATGTACAGCTCAAACTGCAAGTGAACAGATTCTGACTCTTGGCATCATGTATCCAGCGGAGCCTCCTGGGAGCCGCTTGGGGCAATGAACTTTGTCCTGTGTGTTTTACAGGGCACCCCGGGAATTCTGGGCTCTGGGGGCATTCCCTGCTTGGCTCAGCTTCTGCTTTATTCCACAGTGTGTGCTGACAGACCAAGCAGGTGATCTGAGCTGTCCCTGAGAAGGGCCCTGCTTGTGCTGTGACACGAGGCAGGACTTCCCTTGGCTGGAGTTCAGTGACAGCACTGCATCCAGATGACAACCACCCACGGGTGGCAATACAGGAGCAGCATCCGTGCCCCCGTGGTTCCAAGCACTTCAGTGGAGTTTGCTTCAAGAAAGCCTCTTTTAAAGATCAGTTTGCACAGCTGCTTTGCTTGCCTTTCCTTTTTCTTTCTGGCTAGCTCTGTCCGGCCCCCTAAAATATTTTAATCTTGTAAATATAAATATCATTTGAACATATGAATGATTGTGCCTTTAACCTGATTTACTAAGCCAAGGCCCGTGTAATCCCATTGTTTTACCTGCTGCTCTTTCGTGTCCATCTCTTAAATCATTTGTGAATCTGTTTGCAAATCTCAACGAGGTGTGATAGAGCAACTTAAAAATATTAAATTCTTACAAGTGTTGTGAAAACTGGAAGCTGGATGGATTAAAAGTGGGAACTCAACATTCAGCTGCTTTTGTGTCTTAATGGCAAGATGATCATGGCACAGAAACGCACATGGCCTCCTGCCCAGCAGGAAGGTGTGCAATTCGGGAAGGATAAAAGGATGGCATGGCTGGGAGGGCTGTGGGATGGTGTGGAGGGAACGCTGGGGAATGGTTTCACCAGAGGTAACTCAGGGAGAAGGTGCTTTATTTTGATGGGGAGTATCAATCAAAAGTACAACTGACATCAGAGGAAGGGCCAGGAGGGTTTGGATCTACCTTATTTGTGACATCTACGAAATCACTGAACTCTTCTATCCTTCAGTTCCTCCAAACAAGTATTCAGAGCTCCTCATGTCATGCAGGTTGTTATTTATGAAAGTAGTTCAGTGTTTCTGATACTGGTCAGGGCGGGTGGGGAATGCTACAGCACACACAGATCAAGCTAAAAAGTGTTGCACCTCTTCCCTTCTTGCCTCAGAAAGCAAAAGCAGTTGCAGGAGGAGGACTGGGCTTAGCATCAGTGCAAGGTGAGAGACAGGTCCCAGTAATCCCTGTTCAATCCAGCCCGGTGCCCCATTTCCTGAAGGCTCATTTGGAACAGCAGTTCATTTTTTTGCAGCTTATGAAAGACACACTTGCTCCACACTCTGTCCTGGAGGGCTAAAAGCCACAGCACAGCCGTGACACCTGGGTTGGACCCGCCCGCCGTCCTGGGGTCCTGGGGTCGGCGGCTCGGAACGTTTTGCATCTCGTATTAAAACAAAGGCTGGTGTCCAGCAGTGTCTGCATGAAAGACGGGGGTTAGGCCTGTCTCCAGCTCCCGAGAGGCTGCGGACAAAGGGGAGGAAGGAGGGAGGAGGAGGAGGAGGAGGAGGAGGATGGCTGCCTGCAGGGTGCACTGCTGCCCCGCTGCACTGCGCCCGCCCTGCGGGGCATCCCCTCCGCCAGGAGCTGCTTCTCCAGCTGGGCTCACACGGGGGTTTTAAGCATAGCGATAAATAAGCCAAAATACACTGTCTGCAGGCACGGCCCTGTGTGTTTGTGTCAAATTAAAGTTACCCTCATTAAGTGCCGGCGTTACAGCGCAGCCCTTCAGTCACCAGAGGACAAAGCAAAGCCGCTGTTACAGTTCTCTGGAAAAAGAACTAAATGAATTATTCTTCGATTATTTGATGTATGTGTCCAGCGGACCGTGTGACAGGGCTCAGTTGTTGATTTTGCAGTTTGTCCTGTCTAAACGTGGAGTTCATCGAGGGCTGAGGCAGAGGCCGTACTGCCACTTGAAAAGGCATCCTCTGGAGTTTTGAGCCTGTGGAGCTGTTTCACATGAGGCAGAGTATGACTCATGCTAATGAAAAGGGTAAAGAAGATTTTTTTTTAAGAAATATATCGCAGTTAAATTAGTTTAGACAGCATGACATCAGAGAGTAATTAAATAGGTTTGTTGGAATTCCGTTTCCAATTCCTGAGTTCAGGTTTGTAAAAGATTTCTGAGCACCTGCAGGTCTCTGTGTGTGAAATATTTTCACTGGAAAGGATTCAAAACTTTAAAAAAACCTTTTAACACAGAGGCAGCATTACGCCATTCTTCCTTCTTGGAAAAAAAAAAAAAACCCTTGGATTTAAACAGGACTCCTTCAAGTTTTCAGTCAGTTTTACAGAAGAAAACGAGGTGGTAAACTTTCTCTTTTCAAGAACAAGTTCTTTATAGCTGCTAACTGAAGTCAGGGGAGATCGTATCTGAGTACATGAGCATTTCCACTATGGGACTGGATACAAGTATTGAACAACGAGATTTGAAATGTTTTAATCTCAAACAAAAACCATTTTTGCTGACTTTGGTTTTTAATTTCTTTCATGTTTTCTTCTGCCAAACTGGAGGAACCTTTTCTGATTTTTTCTTTAGTGGCATTCAGAGGAAGACCAGAGGATGAAAATCCTGCATTTTCTCACTTTACTGCTTTGGCATTTGACTTGGCTGTCTCTGGATCTAGTTCCTGGAGCGCTGAGTAATTCTGAAGCAGGCCAGGGTAATCCAGGATCTAAACTAGGGTTTTTAAAAGCAGAAGGAAAGGAGAGGAGTCCCTCTGCACGGGCAGGTACACTGAGGACTGCAAGCCATGGATATAGTGCTGGGAACTCAAAGGCTAGGACTAAAAGCAGTGCTGTTCAGGCTGGAGCTCTGCTGGCCAAGAACGATGAGTCAAAGAAGGTTCCCTCAAGAACAGCAGCCGCGGAGGGCAAGGTAGGACATCTCCCCAGCAGACCTTCTGGAGTAAGGACAGTGACTCCAAAGGTTCAAAATCTTAGCAGCAAGGTGGCTTTGAAAAAAACTGGCACAAGCAGTACTGACACTGATTCTTTCAAAAGCAAAAAGACTAAAGAGCCTGTAACCCAGAGGGAAGCTAAGGAAACCTTCCGACATCCCCCGATAACGCCACATGAATACATGCTCTCTTTGTACAGGACTCTCTCAGATGCAGAAAGAAAAGGTGTTAATGGAAGTGTAAAACTGGAGGCTGGACTTGCCAATACAATAACCAGCTTTATAGACAAAGGACAAGGTAAGAAAGGAGCTCGTGTGGGAGTGAGTGTGGACAGAGAGAGATGTCTGAGTGTGTTTATACATGTAGAGAGTATTAGAAAATAATCATACTTTGGTAAAGTCAAATAACTCTTTTTAATGTAAATGAAATCACACAACTTTGCTGCAGATTTTGTCCTCCTGCCTTATCTTGGAAAATTCATTTAGAGGCAGAACTAGATGGTTGTGTGGCAGCCAAAGAAAACATTTAGAAAGTATTTTAGATGTATATTGTTGAAAATCAATCAGTCTTTGCATGCTTAGGTGTTTAAAAACCTTTTGCATTTTTGTCTTATTTTCTTTCTAGCAAGCTGGGAACTAGCTCCTGGGAACTGCTAATGTTAGATTATAGTGTAATGTCTAAAAACATGTAACATGCTAACAACGAGGCTGTTCTGTGAAAAAACCCCACAAGTTTCAGTATCAAAGGGTCATTCTGGTTGGTTCAAGTAGAATTGTGAGGAACTACACTGCAGACCCAGGAGGCATTGTAGGTAGGGTGGGGTATCCATAGGAGCTCAAAGCTTTCAGGTACCACCAAGTAGCCCACAGCTAAGCCCAGACTAACAGGAGTAATAACTTCTGGGACTCCAGAACTCGCAGTTCCACGTTCCGGTTCCAAACATTTTTGGAAGTTTGGGCTAGTGTTTGCTTTCACAGGAGAAACAACCAGGTTCCCAAAGAATGATGTTTATTTACCTCACCCCTCTGGCTGGGGAGCCCCATGTTGCTTCCAGTGACGTTGGTAAGAGTTTTGTCACGTACTTAAGGAAGCAACGCAGGCTACAGCTGGTGAAGTAATGGGGATGGAAGCCTCACCAGGACTGGATTTGTTTGCCATTTAATTATTAATAGCTTGGCTGCTGGGAAGGGATGATCCACTGCTCACAAGCACTGCATTCAGGTTCTCAGCTCGCCACTGGAAGGCACTGTTAATGTCACGTCACTGAAACCTTGGCTCAGCCATGTTCCCATGTTCCTCACCAGCTGAAGCAAGCAAATGTAACGTCAGGTTAAAGGGAGGAATGTTTTTCTGCCCAGTTTGAAAAAGCTGTGAATCATGCGGAGTTAAGTTAATAAGGCAATTATCCTTGAGTCTGGCAGTTCCTGGGGATGCTGGTTTTAAAGGACTAATTCACTGTTGTATCATCTAAGGGTAAATTTGCTCATGCTTGGAGCCAGCATAAGGCCTGGCCACCACTGTAGCTCTGTTTCAGTAACTGAAGTAGGATACAAGTGGTGAATAGGTCCTGTGAGTGCTCAGCCCTGAACAAGGACTATTTTTCAGTTGCCTACTCACAACTTTGAAGGTAGAAAATGCCCACTGGTGAAAGAAAGGAGATTTCTCCAATGCAAACTTAGAAACTCGTTTCCCTGGGTGAGTCACTGAGTTCTTCTGTGTCCTGCACAGAGCCGAACCCTTAGATAAAGATTGGGTTTTTTTGTTCAGAGGGCTAATTAAGGCAACTTCTAGCTTATGAGCAAACTTGAGGAAAACCATTAAGAACTGAATAACTGATATTGATCTGTGCTTGACATACATTTAAAAATTTGTGTGCTTTTTTTAGATGAGCGAGCACCAACTATAAGAAAACAAAAATATATTTTTGACATCAGTGCATTAGAAAAAGATGGTTTGCTGGGAGCAGAGCTTCGAATATTGAGGAAGAAGCCTTCTGATACATGGAAGTCTCATTCTTCTGGAAAAACTTCCCAAGTGAAATTATTTAGCTGCTCTACAAACAGACAAGCAGCAACTCTCCTGGACTCTCGGACCGTCAGTATCACCGACACACCGAAGTGGGAAGTGTTTGACATCTGGAAGCTTTTCAGAAACTTTAAAAACTTGGTTAACTTGTGTTTTGAGCTGGAAACTTTTGACAGAGGGAGAGCTGTTGATCTCAGGAGTGTGGGATTTAATAGAACAGGAAGACAGGTCAATGAAAAGGCTCTGTTCTTGGTGTTTGGGAGGACAAAAAAAAGAGACTTATTCTTCAATGAAATCAAAGCTAGATCTGGCCAGGATGACAAAACTGTTTATGAGTACTTGTTCAACCAGAGGCGGAAGAGAAGAGCTCCTCTGGCAACACGGCAAGGGAAGAGGCCCACTAAGAATCTGAAGGCGAGGTGTAGCAGAAAAGCCCTCCACGTGAATTTTAAGGATATGGGCTGGGATGACTGGATAATAGCCCCTCTGGAGTACGAAGCATATCACTGCGAAGGGCTCTGTGAATTCCCCCTCCGGTCCCACCTGGAGCCCACCAACCACGCAGTTATCCAGACGTTGATGAACTCCATGGACCCGGAATCGACCCCCCCGACCTGCTGCGTCCCGACCCGGCTGAGCCCCATCAGCATTCTTTTCATTGACTCTGCAAACAACGTGGTCTACAAGCAGTATGAGGACATGGTGGTGGAGTCGTGTGGTTGCAGGTAGCAGCACAGTCGCTCCCGTGAATATATTATGAATATAACATAACCTTGGACATAACCTCTCCTCAAACAAGGTTAACTACATTTCTTACCTCTAGGGTAAGTGTGTTTACAAGGACGTAGCAATAAATGCAGTGCTGCTATATGTCTCTCCATGGGCATATTTCAGTAGCATTTGGGTGCTGTCATGCAGCTGGATGTAAGGCCTTGTGCCGGTGACACGAGACTGGCCCTCACTGAAGTCCGTGACAGAGAAGATGATACCTCTACACCTCTAGATCGCCTGCTTTTAGCCTCAAAGGCAGTGGATAAAGAAGGTATCGGTGAGCTGTGGATATGACCTGTTTGATCCTTTGAACATTGTTCTTGAGACTGAATTTATGTCCGATTCCCATGTGCTTTGTCCATTCATAAATGTAAGAAAAGAGTCCTGATGTCTAGAAAGGAAGGTTGTGTTCTGGTGTGCCCCCATCTTGGTGTAAATAGTTGCACTGTAATGTGATTTCTTTCTGATTAGCTCTTGAAACTATGCATATATAAAAAAAGGAGTCATTAAATATAATGTGTTGGTTTAGTTTTAAGTTTTACATGAAGATAGGTGATGCAGGAGGTATTTGCTTCCATGTATGTTTTCCTCCAAGCTACATATCTTTCTTAAGTATCCACCTTTCCATTATTATGTAGCAAGATATATTATTCTGTATAAGGTCCAAGTTGTTCTCAAATGCTCATAGTAAAAGTGTTCAATTATGGCATAAGATGTAATAAATTATTGACACAGTGCTGCATTGTGTCTAGCTGTCCAACTCTGCATAATTATAATGCTATTAAGAAATTTGTTTTATGCTTTTGTACAATAAATACAAGTGAAAGGGACTTTTCAGTGAAGCAGAATACCAGGGGTATGCAAAACATGTCCATGTATTTTGCTGGCACAGGGAGAAACTGTGGAAACATTGGAAGAAAGATCTGAAGGGATAGCCTGGTTTGATCTGGTGGGGAATAAGACTATCACTTGATTTATCTAGGGCAAAAATGAGTTTATGCAGATGGTTGCCAAGGAGCTCTGATATCCTTTTATTCCACCCTCCAAGGGCTGTGTGTTTGCATATCCCCTTTATTCCAGACATGGATTATAAATTTATTGTGGGATTGCTCCTGTATGTTTCCACCCACAAAACTAGGTACCAAATGTTCAACTGCAGATGGATCAGAAAGGTCATATGAACCATCAGAAATTACTGAAGGAGTTTATCAATAGTAGAAAATATAAATGCTAAGATTTGATATTGCTTAGACCATCAAGTCATAAGGTTTCCTGGGTCTGCCCTCTCCTCTGCTCAGCATCCCTCGCTGTGGGTCGTGGCAGGGAGCTGAGTATGGCCCCTGACATCATCCTGGTCAGCACCCCAGGCTGGACATGCTCTAGTTTACACCAGCAGCAAACCATCTTAAATTCCTGCTCAATGGCCATAAACAGTGATTTAAAGCTCTGCCCTTCCTCCTGCACTCTCTGGGCAGCTGAGCCTTTAACCAGCTTAAAATACCTGGATAAGCAGCCTTGCTGCCAGACCCCTGGGGCTGCCCTGGGCAGACACCCTGTGGTGCCCCCTCACCTACAGCCTGGTGATGCAGGGAGAGCGCTGCAGGGAGGTTTGGTTGTGTGGGGCTCTGTACCAGCCCAGCCCCTTGGTCCTGCCTGCAGGGCTGGCACTGCCTGGTGCACTTCCCAACGTGGGCATGAGAAATCCTGGCATCTTATGGCTCTGTTTTGTGGGTCAGGGGGGTCTCCAGGGATCCTCCATCTCTCTTCTGGACTCTCAGTGTGTGCTTCCCAGGTCCTGCTCTTCCTCATCCCGATGGAGACTTAGGCCAGGCCCAGCAGTTACTGACCCTGCACTGACTGCTTATCACCAGCCAGTCTCATATGACTTTCAAAACAACAAGTCTAAGCTTTACTAAAAGCTGATTTAGTTATGATTTACCATTGCTACAGTAGGAGAGAAAACATTCCCCTGCAAAGTCCACAACCAAGAGGGCAGCTCAGGCTTTTTCTGCCCGATCTGTTCAAGCAGTTCTTTTCCTGCTCCTGCATGGTTTTAGGTGGCTGCTTTGCAGCTTTTCAAGATCCTTCCCCTCGCACTGGCTCCATCTACCTCCTGAGGAGGTTGGCTAGATGACCATGATAGAGGGTTGTCTCCTTTCTTCCTTATCTGAGAGTGGCACTCGCCGTGCACTCACTGGGAATGCCGTTTAACATTCCCAGGGACATCTCTGCTCTGCTGTGTGACAGACACAGCCGTGCCATGCCATTTATTAACCACACAGGCACATTCCTCAATGATCAGTTTAAAATAGCAAATTCTGCCTATTTAAATACCCTTGAAGCAAATCTAAGTTGTCTAAACAGACAAGTGAACTCCTGGGATTAGAACTGCCTGCATTTTGCTTCAGTTCCAGCTGGATTTGTCAGATGCTGCAACAGCTTGGGGGGAAGGTAGCACTGGTGTTAATCACAAGGTGTCATAGTTTGGAAATCTGAGGAGGAAAATTCCTGTTCAGCTCACACTGGTGACCAGCCTGAGGGTCCTGGTGAGGCTGGTCATGACAGAAAGGTTTTAAAACCTAGTAGGTATAAACCTCTCTGAGGTTCTTGCTTCCTGTCCTTGTATGAATGTCTCAATACATGAATAAAGCAAGATAAAGGTTCAGCTAAATGGTATTTAAATCGAGTATGTATCAGCATCTAAATGGAAAAATATGCTAAGATTGTGGAATTATCCCAAAACAAACAGGAAAAATTATCTGAGGAAAAACTAAAAGAAATACTGACAAACTAAAGTCTTAAAAACCACCCTTTGGTAATGTTTCAAAACCCCAAATTCTGCTCGGTGGTAGTTACACCTAGGAGGGAAAACAAAAAAACAAACTGCTAGTAGGTCTTTAATATCAGTTTAAACAAATTTGAAACTATGCTAAAATGTTGGAATTATCATGGATTATTACCACTTCAAAACTGGGTTTGGCCAAAACAGAAGCAATTTCAGCCTGAGTGTTCAGGTTAGGACATAACATGACATTCATGTTTCTTGGCTGGTCACATCCAGAAGGGTCCTGGCGCTGCTCAGGTTTGGTTCAGCTCAAAGTGAGGAGTTTCTAATGGTGGGCATAGGAACAAGATTGTTTTTTTCACTTTTAACTCTTAAATTGAGTATTCTTGGTTTATATTAATAGTTATAAACCAGCGCTGTGATGTCCAGAGTAGCATTTTGTGTTTACATTATGAAATTGTTTGATAACTCTGGGAACTCCAGTTCAACACTATGTTATTCTGACTTTCCCCATGCTGTAAATGTGTACTTGCCTATAGGTGCTTTATTGGTACATTGTTGGAGGCATTGGGATCACCTGGCACAGACTTCTGTCTCTGTAATTCATTATAAGAAATTTACTGAGTGGTTGTGATCACTTAAATCTACAATGTTGAAGGGAGTGACCTCTCTCACTGCTCTTTTCAAAGCAGTTTGTTATTCTCAATTCTCCTAAAATTTCAATAGCAACAAAAAGATGCTGCCACAGTGAGCTCACCAGTTGTTGCCAAGATTTTACTGCAGTTCCAGTTCTCTGGCAAAGAGAACAGAGACACGTACAGAAGATTTGTGACTGTCACCGATGAGCACAAAAGCACAGCCCAGGTGGGCTTCACTCCACAGCCCAGGTGGGCTTCACTCAACCCTTGTTCCCCTCCAAACCCAGAGGTTTAGGGATAGGGCACAACCTGGGGCTGACACAGAAAGGAGAGAAACAGAGGACCTTGGCATTGGTGAAGGAAGTGGTGGAGTCCCCATCCCTGGAAGTGTTCAAACAACGAGTCGATGTGACACTGGTGGACGTGGTGGTACTCAGTCGGGGGTTGGACTTGATGATCTCGGAGGTCTTTTCCAACCTTTTCTGTGAATCTATGGCTGCAGGAGTTTGGCACTGCTTTCTTTAGCCTGGTCATTATATAACGTGCAAAGATGGACACCCTAAATTATTGTTACGGCTTTCTTCCCATGGGCGAGTTGGTGTGAGCGACTGGATGGCAGAAAGGCAGAGAAACCTGAGCTGTAAAGCAATACAGGTTAAAAGTTCAGCTTTCCACCTTTATGATGGCAGGTTTCACTCTCTCACTGAGAATGCCTCATTTGTATTTACTTTCTAGGGTCATTATCTGTCCCACGGGAGTCTTTGTGAAGGTCCAAATTTCAAATAAACAGTACACTATAAGACAGGTATGTGTGGATAATTTTTGTTGTATTTGGCTAAAATATGGGTACTAAGCTCGATAGGTAAACATAAAAGTATGCCATTGAAAACAATGCATTCCCATTAGTGTTTGAATATGTGCCTAAACTCCATGTACACTTTTACATGGTTATGTCATTTCCTGTGTAAAATGGGCTTGTTTATACAGCAGCCATATGAAAGATGCAGGAACCCGCTATGTGGGCTATTTGAAGCTTTCTTTAAGAAACATAAAAACCCCTTGACCCTTGTATAATAAAAGGTGTTAAAAGATACTGCTTTTATAACATCTTAGCCAAGACTAATAAGAATGTACAAAGCAAACAATATTTTTTTTAACTCCATAGTCCTGGTCAATCATGTGTTATTTTATGGATTTACTGTTGCTATTGGGTAGTAAAATGATATTTAAAAATAAAATTGCAGGAGATTTCATTGCTTCTCAACAAATTTAATAAACAATAATCTTAACTTTTTTTTAAAAAACCAGTAAATACAGAGCAGTAAATGCACTTTGCTGAGTGCTCAGAATAGCTCATTTATTCTGTCATTCTGAGTTCACCGATGTCCCTGTTTTCCTGGTTGTTATTTTTCAGAACTAGTTTCAACTTTCTGCAATGATTTGGCCAGCTGAAGAAATGCAAATGGATTCAGTTTTCCCTGATGTCATTTTGAAGGGCACAGCTGTCAAGAAAAAAATGACTCTGTTAACAATAACAGTGATTAATTGGCTGACTCTCTACTAGGGGACAGAAAATGCTCTTTTCACCATTTGTCCTCTAAGAATCTCTTTGATATAATATCTTGAGCCATGCTTTGCCATCCTGGAATCCAGGCTGAGCAGCCTCTGCCCATCATACTGCCAGAAAAATGCCATTAAACTAATTACATTGAATTAAAACGAAGGTACTGCTTGTTTCTGCACATCCAGTTTCCATCTGCCTGTTTCTACACGATGCTGTTGATCGTGGCTTAAAGTCAGAAATAAGCGTTTAATTGGTAAAACCAGACACATTTCACTTTCCTCCTGCAAATGCCTTCAAAACATTAAACTTTCTACAGAAATACTGAAAGAGAAACACAACTCAGGTCCTCCCTGTGCTGAGAGGAGGGGACGGAGATCTTCCCCAGAGCTCTCTTTTCTGCAGAGGTGCAATAAGACTCATAAACTTCAGATGGCAAAGAAGTCATTAACTCCTAGGGCTGGTGATCGGGTTACAGGAACCCAGCAGGGAGGATAAAGGGCTCGGGGCAGCGCGGGGAGCAGCACAGGAGGAGGAGGTGCTCCAAGGGAATGTGGCCTGGGAGAGGACTTGGCGACAGGCAGCTCTTGGGGGGAGACAGGCAGGCAGCCCCACAGCAGAGGAGGGCAGCAGTGGCTGAGACAAGGTGAAAGGCTGAATAATAAGCTGGACCAAATGCAGGAGCAACTGTAGAGTGCAGGTACAGCCACCTGGAGCAGAGACGGGCGGGGGGGAACAGACATATCCCAGTGACAGGATGGACTCAAGCTGTGCCAGGGGAAGTTCGGGTTGAACATCAGGAAGAATTTCTTCAAGGAAAGGGCTGTCAGGCATTGGAAGAGGCTGCCCAGGGAGGTTGTGGAGTCCCCATCCCCAGAGGTATCCAAGGAACGACTGGAGGTGGCACTCAGTGCTCTGGGCTGGGTGGGGATTGGGCACAGGGTGGACTCGATGATCTCAGAGCTCTTTTCCAACCTAAATGATTCTGTGATTCTGTCTACATGCCTACCAGGAAAACCCCAACCTATTTTCTGAGGGCTTGGTGCAAGTAATTTTCTCTTTCCACTTGCCTGTCCTTCTTGTGCTGGTGGCTTTCAGGGCTTTCCTCAGACCTCTGGCCCAGATGCTGTCGAAGGCTTTGAGCAAGAGCTGGCTGCTGAATTATGGAATCACAGAATAGATAAGGTTGGAAAAGACCTCCGAGATCCTTGAGTCCAGCACTGCCAGGTTCACCACTAAACCACGTCCCCAAGTGCCACATCCACATATTTTTTGAACACCTCCAGAGATGGTGACGCCACTGATGCCCTGGACAGCCTGTGTCAGTGCCTGATGACCCTTACAGGGAAGAAATTTTCCCTAATATTCCCTAACCCTCCTCTGGCACAACTTGCGGCTGTTGCTTCTTGTCCTGTCCCTTGTTCCCTGGGAGCAGAGCCCGACCCCCTCCCCAGCCCCCCTCCTGTCAGGGGGTTGCAGAGCCAGAAGGTCCCCCCTGGGCCTCCTTTTCTCCAGGCTGAGCCTCCCCAGCTCCCTCAGCTGCTCCTGCTGCTCCAGCCCCTTCCCCAGCTCTGTTCCCTTCCCTGGACACGCTCCAGCCCCTCAGTGTCTTTCTTGTCGTGAGGGATTTGAGGTGTGGCCTCACCAGTGTCCAGCACAGAGGGATGGTCCCAGTCCTGGTCGTGTTTGACACATCTTTGCTGGTACAATATTTCTGAAGCTCAGCAAAGGCAAATAACTTCTTACAGTGGCACTGAGCAGCCAGAAACAGCAGGAGCTTCAGCACAGCACTGACTGTGGCCATGTGTGCTGTTGTGGGAAGTCCAAAGCAACCGAGCTGAGAAACCTGAGTCTGGATGATGAGGAGGGACTTTCATTTATGAGACTTTCAGGTGGATCACAAAGGTCAGTGCTGTGCCATAGGCACAAGCAGTCTTTCTTCTCCAAGCCATGAGCAGCCTGGGGTTAAAAAGGCTGATCATGTTGCTCTGGACTTTACAAAAGTGCTTAATTTTGGCATTTTGATGCTTTTCACAGCAGCTGATTCAGAGCACTAAAGTAAGCAGCTTCCCCAACAGTGAGGGGGAAGAGACAGACCCTGGCAGAGTGAACTGAAGTTTCTGTGCTGAGCAGGAGCTGGTGAGTGACACCAGTCACATTGTCCCAAAGGAGCCTCCTCGCTGGGGCAGGGATCAGCATTTGGGTCTCTCTGTCCTTCTGGGATTCAGCTGCAGGCATGACAGGGTCTTACTGTCTAGGGGAAAAGAGGAGAGGCTCCTGTTGAACACAATAGCCCCTGGTTTTGTCAGGGTTTTTTAATTGCCAAGGTGATGAGAGCTTGGGCCTGGTGCCTTCTGCCTGCTGCACTTCCACCTGGCTGGAGGCACCGAGAGAGGAAACTCCTCATGTTTCCCACTGCTACTGGGAAAGTCACATTCCTGCCTGCACCCTACAGTATGAAGCTGGACAGCTTGAAAGGAGGGCTGAGACAGACACCTACCCCTGCATACCCTTTGGGGAGTGGCTGATCTGACTTTGAGGAAGGGCTTGTACTAAATGCTTCCACATTTCACAGAATCACAGAACACGCTGAGTTGGAAGGGACCCACAAGGATCATCCAGTCCAACTCCTGGCCCTGCACAGGCCCAGCCCCAAGAGTCACACTCTATGTCCCAGAGGATCATCCAAACACTCCTGGAGCTCTGGCAGCCTTGGGGCTGTGCCCACTGCCCTGGGGAGCCTGGTCAGGCCAACCACCCTCTGGGGGAAGAACCTTTTGCTGAGATCCAACCTGAGCCTGCCCTGCACAGCTCCAGCCATTCCCTGGGTGCTGTCCCTGGTCCCCCCAGAGTAGAGCTCAGTCCCTGCCCCTCCTCTGCCCCTGCCCAGGGAGTTGGAACTGCAGTGAGGTCTCCCCTCAGTCTCCTCTTCTCCAGCTGAACACACCAAGTGCCCTCAGTGTCCTCACACAGCTTTAAATCAAGGCCTTTCCCCATCTTCATCTCCTCCTTTGAACACTCTCTAATGGCTTCAGATCTTTACCTGGTTCCTTTTGCTGCTGGGTCCTTGGGTAGCCAGCGGGGTTACAAACAGCCTGGGAGTGCAGGAGCATTGTGAGAACAGCTGCTGGACGAGTCCTACGGGCAAGAAACACTGAGAGTGAGGAGGGAGAGAGGAGAGAAAGAAAGGACTCAAGCGACTGGCAGCAGCATGATAACATTTGTTCAGTAAGCTCCAGAAAATATAAGATTGAGTCTTTCAGTGGTATAGAAATTTTAAACACAAATTGATTCTTTGGAAGTCTAGAAAAATGACCTGCTCTTCATCTCAAAACACAGTGGAGCTATCTGTCTCCCAAAACATTATGGTTTTGGTAAGAGAAAAAGCCATAAGAAATAACTCACTTCTTGCAACAGTAATGAAATATTCCCCATGCCAGTAAGATAAGAAAGTGATGAAGAGCATGTGCTGGCGTTCTCAGTTTTAAAATATTTAACCTGCACCAATAAGCCTACTGATTTTTAATAAATCTTGGAATTCTGAGGAAATTCCAGAGGTTTGGGAGACTCGGGAGAAAAGGAATTTAATTCAGTGCTATAAAGGGTGACTGTGCTGACCTGGCAATTATAAGCAAATTACGGGTCTGTTGATACCAACTGAGTCTCCAAACGTGGCTGAAGGATGGCAGTTTAATTCACAGGCAACAAGGGCAGGAAGAACAGTGAGAATCATTTGACCTGATGAGCCCTGCTTACCCCAGGTAAAAAATCAGAGTCCCTGAAGTGCCAGCTCAGTTTTTAGAGCAACCAGGGAAACAAACACAACTTTAGGAATGACTGGGGGAGAAACAGAGAACAGATGAGAAAACAATATGCAGGCACTGCAGGGATTGACACAACTCCAGCACTCTGGAATACAGCAGAGCTGGAGAAGGGCACTAAGAAGGACTGGAAATATGGAACAGCTTCTGTAAGAGCAGTAATTAGACAAGAGCTCTTCATTGAGAGGTGACTGGGTCAAGAAGGAAAAGTGATGAGGGCTAAGGATGTGAACTGGGGGCAAGTTTTCTCCCAAACAAGAACTACAGTTCTGCACCAAATGATGGCAGTTCAGGACAGGTTTGAAGCAAGCAGAAAGACACTAATTCCCCCAGGGCAACCCAGCTGCAGAACTCCTGAGCACACCCTTGTTGGGATGCTAAAATCCATGTAAGTTTAAAAAAATGGAAGAAAAATCTATAAAAAGCTGCTGACCATGAGGCCATGGGACTCTCTGAGCCCCTGGTAGCTGGAAGCTCAGAAGCTGTGCTGAGAAAACTTTGCTGAATATTTGTCCTGTCCTTGTTTTCTTTGTAGGGATCTGCTGTTCCCTGTAGGAGAGATGGGCTCCATGGAATCCATGGTCTGACTTGGCAAAACCATTCCTATGTTCTGTATGAAGCCCAAAACTTGGAGTGAACCAATACAGTGGGACTTCCTGGCTCAAACCAGTAGGAGTTACCAGGGTTGGCCACTGTCCTGTTAGAGGAGCACAGCTGTGTGATGTGGTCTCTGTTTTCCCATCTATTTTTTTTTTAAGCCTATTTTTAACGTTCCTTGGAATTAAATGACACTGTGTAATAGCTGGGTATTATGTATTTGGAAAGGGAGATCCAGGAGTGATTTAAAGACCGAAAGTTTTAAAAAGCTTACCACATTCAGCTCTAAGCTAATTTTGGGAATATTAGCACTTCATTTTTTAATAAGCAGCTATTTCTACCCACTGTCCAGTTTCCACTTTGAATTACTGAATTGGCTTCTTTGTCTGCTACATGAAAAAACTTACTCCCATGGGCATTGTTCTACCTGTGCAGACTGTGATGAATTTTTTTCTCTTATTTTCTGTGGAAAAGGTTGATTGACTTGATTCTGCTTTTGCTGTGCACCTTCCTTGCCAGATTTTTTCTTCTTGAGTTTTTTTCTTTAGGGTCTCACTTCTCTGAATACTTTTCGTATGTAAACACCAGGACTCATTTAATGTTGCAGTAACAGTCTCATCAATGCCACAGAGGCACTACTAACTTTCTACTTTTACTGGATTTTGACCTTTATAGTCCAGGGATCAGCTTTCCCTTTCAGCTCCAGTGTCACATTAGGAGTTCAGACTCAGCTTTCTATTATGACCAACCCTGCTTTTCCATAATCACTGCTTTCTAATGAAAAACTTTCCATTTTATAAGTTCTTGCCTCATAGTTGAAAATCCTTGTTTACAGCTGAGTTAAAAAGCAGTTTAGTGCCACTAAAAAGTCCCCGCTTGACAAGATTTATGTAATTCCTGTTACTCATTATGAAGTAAAAGTTACTTTGCTTTTTAGGAAGAGGCATTGAGACAAGTGAAGGTGGAACCTCACGAGCTCTGTCAGTGTCAGGCTCCGGAGCAGAGCCCGCTGTCCCAGGCTGGATGGCTCCCACCGTCCCAGGCCTCCAGGAGGAGAGAGCTCCTTGGGAAGCCATAGGAGACGGACCCTGGCAGCAATCCATACTTCTGGAATGTCGACGTGCTGGCCTTCAAGAGCTGGGCAGGGGACTGACAGACCCTCTGCTGCTCATACATATCCAGTGAAACCCCTTGTACCAGGACATTCTCCAGACATCCCGAGGATGTGAAGATCAAGATGTGCTCTCTTTGGCAGGGATTTAAAGGTTATTTGAAAGCTGCTCTGGACCAGATGCCTGATTCCTACAGATTTTGTTCTGCTGTCAGCCCTGAGAAGCCTGTGCTCTTGGATTGCTGATGGAGGTTTGCACCTCTTGCTGCGAGTCCAGGGCACCTCTGTAACCTGCCTGCAACCTGCTTGTAGCTGCTTATTCCTGGCCAGAAGGCACATGCCATGCCCAAGTTCCCCACTCTCCCTGCACAGTGCCAGCTGCCTTGAGGGGGTTTTAATTCTGGACGCTGGGCTGTTTTTTTTCCTGTGGTGCCCAGTGCAGCCACTGCAGAGCAGTGCTCACTGCCCTGGCCCAGCAGGAGCCCTGCAGGCACCCCAAGTGCTCCTGGGCTGCTCTGGCTCACCAGCCCCCGGGGAGCTGTGGGAGGGCACTCTGGACACAGCCCCTCTAATGAGTCTGGGCCTTTTCCTTGTTTTTCTCAGGATATGGGCAGTACACTGGCAGTGCATGAACCCTCCTGTAGCTCAGTCCCTCAAGATTCTTTGGAGCAGCAGGAGCCTGTCACTGCCACAGGACAGGGCCACTACGTGCCCTATTCCCAGCATGGGACCAACTCTGGTGGCTCTTGTTGGGAGCCATGTGAAGGGAGGGAAGAAGGACTGACTGCTGGAAGGTGGTGGGGTGAGGGCTGGTGGGGACATTTCTCAGTGACAATTGCTCAGTCTTTGCTAGGAGGGGCTGACAGTGTGTGTCTGGTAGATTATCCTGGATAGCCAGAGCTTGCCCCATGGTTTTCATCACAAACATAAAAGTATTTGGTATAAAACAGAAGGTCAGGAAGGTTTAAAACATGGTATATGAGAAAACATTTTCCAGATTTCAGCTTCCTCCAAGGTAATATGCAAGTGTAATTAAAACAGAACCTGGAAATATAGAGTACAGTACTCTATTCAAAGTGTGTTGTATGAGCTGAACTCCCTTCATTGATAGTTTTCCAAAACACACAGCTGCAATAATCTTTATCCAGGAGAAGGGAATAAATTAAGTCTGAACACCTCTGCATATAGTACAGTACAGTGTATAGCCCTGCACCCCATATAACCTCGGAGCGGTAATGGAAAGCTGAAGGAGGCGCAAGTGGAAAACCTCTCCGAGCAGCAAACACTTTCTTCTTCAGAAAGCAGACAGATGGGAAGAAAAGCTCATGAAACAGAGGTGGCTTAAGTACTGGGATGTCTTGTTTCTGAAGCAGTCTGCTCAAGTCGTTGAGACTCTGGTGGCAGGGTGCCAAAGCACACTCCAGGTTTGACAGGTGGGGAGGGAAAGTCCTGGGCTTGCCCCGGCAAACAGGGAGTATTGATGGCCAACGAACGTGAACAAATAGGAGTTTATCATATTTAACAGTAGCAGCAGCCACTAGGATATAGAAGCCTGGAAAAAGCAACCAGGTCCTATTTCTACACCCTCTGAACAGTTCAGCCATGGAGTTCAGGTTGTGCTTGCCAGGCTTCACCAAACTCAGCGAGGTGCAGCACTGAGCTGCCTGTTCTGCTTCATGTCTGCTTTTCCTTCTGCAGCACTGGTGCAGGAGAGGGGTAACTCCCTGCTGGAGACCAGAGCAAGGACGTCTTTGCACCCCTAGCCAAGGAATTCCAGATCAGGGAATTGATCTTCATACTTGCCAAACCTTTTAAAGTCCATAAGGCATTGTAAGGATTGTAAGGATTGAAAAAGAAATCTTAATTTCATATTTTTAAATAGCATTGATCCTGGGAAACAGCAATAGAAAAATGTATGCACATTGACGCCCAAAAATGAGTCTTATGGGAAGGATTAAGCATCTTTATGCTGCTAAAATATAATTAACTTCCATTAAGAGCCCTTTTTCAGCTTGTAATGTCTTCTGAAGGGTGGACTCAGTCTCAAAGTGTCCAGATTTACTCTGTATAAAAAGGAGAAAAATTTTGCAAAAGCAAAGTGTGTTGAATTTGTTATGAACTATCAGTTCAACCTTAGAAATGCCCTTTTCCTTCAGCTACAACCAGAGGTAGGAATCCAGCGAGCCCGGGTTTCCCCGTGCGGTCAGATGGCCCCTCACCACACTGCTGGAACTCGGAGTTCTGCTAAGAGCAGTGCAGAGACATCCAAGAAAGCTCTGGAAGAAGTCAATCCACATATACCAGGGCTCCAAGGTATATGTTATCACTGATCTCCTACAGGAGTGCATGAGACAGGAGGCAGTGCCAGACCCGCGCTGGCTCCGGGGGTACATACAAGGCCCTTTCAGAACGTGGAGCACTGGGAAAGACACTCACATAGCTGAGGGGGCCAGCTGGCACTCCTGCTCTATTGGCACGGAACCAGAGTTAATAAGACCTGCTGGACCTGAACTGAGTTTTTTCAATTGGGTTTCTCTTTATCATGATCTTCAGAACGTCCTGGAATACCCACACAGACTGTTTTCCCTGTTGTTAGCTGGAATGCCCCAGCCCTGCTTGTCCCAGGCAACATGGACAGATCCTCTTTCCTCATATGGTCATGAGACTCCTTAAACTTTCCTTCTGCAGAAGCAGGAGCAGGTGGTTAAAAAGGCATTTGAGACTGAGCAGAGGAAAGATGGAAGCTGAAGGATTTGTACTTTTGCCCTGGTCTAAAGCTCTGTTTGTTTTTCAGAAGGAGGGAGCTCTCCCCAGCAAATACTGGGCTAACAATTGCCTTATCGAGTTGGTTTTGATTCTTCATGTGACTGAGAAGAGAAAAATACAAGAGGCTTTTATGGGACTTTATATATTTAGAATATTCCAAGATGGTTTATTAAGCCACATAGTTATATTTTAAAATATAAAAGCACAGGCCTACATAAAAATGATCAGTCTGCTTTTCCCTGTGAAAACAGGAAAAGCATGTGCTACCATACCATTTGAAAGAAAATTATGTACTGATGCTGGAAGATCAAATATCTAAACACCTTTGTTTAGAAGTTAATGACCACTGAACCAGCCCAGGAGAGGTTAAATCCATAATCTCAGGACCACAATAGCCCAAGGATCTCTGTGCAGTGTATGGAAAGTCTTTTGAAAGTGGGCAGAAATACACAAATTAAGAAAACACACAGAAAATCAGTTCCTTGGTGAGTTAGACACAGAGGGTCTGACTGCAGAGTGGTCTGCACAGAACATCATCCCTGCAGGAGAGGAGGAATTGTGGCAAGGAAAAAAATACCAGGAGAGATCATAAAGGTGCCTGTGTCTGCACTCTGAAAAGTGGAAAATCCAGGAAAGATTTAACCTGTAGATTCCAGCTTGGATGTTTACGCTACCAGTAGGATTCTGGAATTCCTCACTCTCTCCCTCCTGTGCCTCTGCCCTCCCCCAAACTCCCAGTCTGTGCTTGTTGCTGTCTCCGTGCACCGGTGCCCGCTGAGCCTCCTCTCTCATTCTCCCCATGCACGTGCACCCAGCCCTGCCACTGCTGTTCTCCAGCATGTCTTGGCACTTTCAGGGAAGGATGTCCCTCTGTCCCTCTTTGTTTTCCATTTCTCTTTCACTTAAACTGCTCTAGACTGCTTTCTCTCAGCCACTGATTTGTGGCCCCTTATGTCCTCCCTATAACAGCTGCTCTTGGAATGGTAAACTCAAAGCCAGGCCTGCAAGTAAGCGAGAAGACAGGACTGTGGCCAAATCAGGAGCCCATTAAATATAATATATTAAAAAATTAATTATTATTATAATGAGAAACTTATTTTATAATTCATTATATACATTAAATATCATCATAGCCTTTCTGATCCTTCTTTCCTGTTCAGCCACCTGGTTGCCAACACACCTGAGGCCATTGTTGATGTTCCCCAACATGTTTCAGCACACATGTGACAGCAGGTCTGTGTGCCCTTTGGTGGCCTCGGATGACAGGACACCAGCAGCCAGATGGGAACTGCTGCCCTGGCTCTGGGACTGCTTGTTGCTGGTTAAAATGCTCTCCCAGGAGCAGTTCCACAGGGAGGAGTCATTGTCACTGAGGTAAGACCCACGCAGCTGTGGAGCTGCCCACTGAGCAGAGCTGAGAGGAGGAACTCGAGGGCAGCAAAAGTGTACCTAAAGGATAATAAATTGCCAGTGCTCTGACTGAGGGAATCCCTTCAGAGCTGAAATTCAGGCCCATAGGCAGCTCTTGATGCTCCATGTCCCATTGGAGGCAGTGTGCTGTGCTGGCCTGTGCCCTGAGGCAGCTGTGTCCAGCCACACTGACAGGGAAAGGGCTTGGTGCTAAATGGGAACGATGGAACTGTGATAGGCTGAGGAATCTTAGGAAGGACAGCAACTTTCTCCAACTGAAATGTGTCAGAACCCTCCTGTGCATCATTAGGTAGGACTAACACAAACCCAGGTGAGTGTCAGTATTTATCACACAGATCTGAGTTATAAAGTGCCCGCTGTGATGGACAGACCATGTCACACCACTGAGAGACTCTGCTGGTGGCAGGAGCCTTTTCTCTGCATGACTACACACTGTAGGGCTTCTTGAGCTTCATCACCTTTAATGACTGTAACTCGTTAATGGCAGAGGGTTCAGAAAAGTGTAATCGTTCTCCTCCATCACCTTCTCACAAAAAATTTGCTGTTAACAATGGTATTTAATACTGTTTTGAGTCTAATACATGGAGGACAGCTTAGCAATTAGAAAGAAGCAGAACTAGTTTTAACCTTCCTGCCTAGAATTCGCCACAGGCACGAGAATGAAATCAAATGTAACATTTCCCTGTCAGAGATCCACAGTTCCCTGTGTTGTTCAACATCCAGCCCTGTGTCAGAACAACTTGTTCATGAAACACATTGTCAGACACAGTTAGAGCCCTTTCAGCAGATAGCTGTGGCAAGTCAGAACATCCCAGGAAAGACCGGCTGCAGGCACAGGGATGCCTGTGGAAAGGAAGTCCAGGCAGGTGATTCCATTGGCCCCCTGAGGCCTGACATTTAAGAACATATGAAAGATTTCTAAGGACTACTGTGGAGTTTCAGGGCCATTAAAGCAGCTGCTACTGCCCTCTTGAGAAGCTGACATCCCAGTTAACGTGCTGGGAAAGGGAGGAGGAGAATATTATAGTTCCCCAAGCCCTCTAAGGCAGCGCTGCTGCCGGGAGCACAGCCTCACTCCCTGCCCCAGCTGCTGCTGCTCACATCTGCACCAGCACTGGCGTTTGTGAGGTGATGTGGATGTGATCCAGATTCAGTCTAACCTGGCAAAACAAGCCCGCTCAGTTCACCCCATCGGGTCACTGCTCAGGCTCACTCTGCGGCCTCGTGAGAGCCGGGGCCAGCAGCAGCCAGGGGCAGGGAACAGGCAGCAGGGACAGGTGGGATGGCTCCTGGCAGGGACAGGTGGGATGGCTCCTGGCAGGGACAGGTGGGATGGCTCCTGGAAGCAAGCTGCTGGCTCTGGGGGGCTCTGGGCGAGGGGCTCTGCCCTGTTCTCCTGGTACTATCCCAGTGCTGGCACCTGTGCAGGCTCACACTGATGCTTGGGGCAGCCACGGTGGCCTGACCAACCTCAGCCAGAGAACTTACAGCTGCTTCCACGCTGCTGTCTCTGCTGCCCCTGAGCTCAGACAGAGCCATGCCCCAAGGACAGGGCTGACAGCAGCGGGCAGGCACAGACCTGCCACCTTCACCCCTTCTGAACTGAACCCCAGCACCAGCCCAGAGACTCCCCTGCTGTTGCAAAATGTGGAATATGTCAAGATTATTTTTAGTCAGGATGTTCTGTGTAAGGTCTTTGTATACTTTCAAGCCTAATGAGCAAGAAAGAAGACCTGATCAATGGAGCAGGCAGCAGGAGCACCCCGTAGTCATGGACAACCTGGAGTTAACAAGCTTTAAGGATGTAGTTAATCAAGATGTTGATGTATGTCTATGTATACATTGCTAACTTCTATGACAAGGTGACCCACCTGGTTGATCAAGGGCAGCCAGTTGATGTGATCTTTTGGGATTTCAGTAAAGCTTTTGTTACTGTTACTCTCTCTCCTGTGCTGGGTGAGCAATTGGCTCAGGGGTTGGGCACAGAGGGTGACAGTGACTGGGGTGACATCAGACTGTGACTTGTCACTACTGGGGTTCCCCAGGGCTCCATCTGGGCCCTGTGCTCTCCAACATCTCCAGCAATGACTTGGACACGGCACTGGAAGGGACACTGAGCACGTTTGCAGGTGACCCAAAACTGGGAGGGGCTGTTGAGCCCCTCGAGGGCAGGGAGGCCCTGCAGAGAGACCTGGACAGATCCCAGGGCTGGGAATCACCACCCGTGGGAAGTTCAACAAGGGCAAGTGCTGGATTCTGCCCCTGGGATGGGGCAACCTTGGATGTATGGACAGAGTGGGGAATGAGAGGCTGGAAAGCAGTGCTGGGAAAGGGCCCTGGGGGTTCTGGTCGGTGGCCACTTGGCCCTGAGTCAGCAGTGCCCTGGCAGCCAGGACGGACACCCCTGTCCTGGGGCATCAGGGAGGGGACTGTCCCGCTCTGCTCTGCCCTGGGGTGGCCTCACCTTGAATGTTGGGGCAGTTTGGGGGGACACAATGTAAGGAAGATGTTCAACCATCAGAGTGTCCAAAGGAGGCAACAAAGGTGGGGAAGGGCCTTGATTTGAAGGTGTGTGAGGACACTGAGGGCATTTGGTGTGTTCAGCTGGAGCAGAGGAGGCTGAGGGGAGACCTCACTGCAATTAAAACTCCCTGGGCAGGGGCAGAGGAGGGGCAGGGACTGAGCTCTGCTCTGGGGGGACCAGGGACAGCACCCAGGGAATTGTGTCAGGGGGGTTTAGGCTGGGTATTACAAAGAGGTTCTTCCCCCAGAGGGTGTTTGGGCACTGACCAGGCTCCCCAGGGCAGTGGGCACAGCCCCAAGGCTGCCAGAGCTCCAGGAGGGTTTGGGTGATCCTCTGGGGCACAGGGTGTGACTCTTGGGGATGGGCCTGTGCAGGGCCAGGAGCTGGACTGGATGGTCCTTGTGGGTCCCTTCCAACTCAGCATATTCTGTGATTCTGTGAAAATACTCAAGGTCCATATATCCTATAGCTGAACCATGTTCATTATACTACTAAAAATCATGCCTGCAGGTCAAAAAGACCTCTGGGTTACATAACTTGTATGGAAATGACTAACCAGTCCTAAGAGAGGGGCTGTACATGGGAAGTTTCTAACTCTGAATTTCTGTGTGTAAATAATGCCACACAGAGTCTGGAGGGGCGTGCTGGATTTGTGGAATACCACCGGGCACCCAGGCCTGTGCAACTCTGGAATAAATAAACTTACTGACCTTTACTTCCACTGGGCAGACGATCATATGCAGCACCAAGAATAGGACTAGGTGCTTCATTTCTCAAGGAAAGGTGGTGTCAGTCACGTCCAGGCCCCTAGTTCCAGCATCAGGAGCCGAGCTCCAACATTGAATAGGCCCAGGGATTGCCACAACACAAAAGGTTCCAAGTGAGAAAGGAAACACTGAGGCTTGGTGCTGTCCTTCCCATGGAAAAGCACTGTCATTCCCATTCAGGGCCTCACCACCAAAATTTATGATACCACCTCCAATACATCCAAGGATTGTTCACACACAAAAGGGGCCAGGACAGAAAGGTCTTGCTGGCCTTTACCCCCATGGGGCAGATGATCATCTGCAGCAGCAACAGGAGGAATAGGTGTTTCCCTTCCCAAGGAAAGGTACTTTGATTCACTTTCTGGACCCAACCTCTGCAATTTGGAGCCAAGCTCCAAATCTGAGTATGTCCAGGGATTGCTCCTGCACAGAATGTGACAGGTCAGAGAGCTGTTGCTGGCCTTCACTGTTTGTTGAGGAATACATTTAGTCCAGGTAGCTCAGCTTGCAAACTGCAGATTGGGATGAAGACTGAACTCTGGGTGGGAGCAAAGAAGCTGTGAACTGAGACATACAGCAGGAGCTGGGAATTGCTGACCTTTTGGATAACAAAGGAGATGAAGATCGGTCATGACAGCGAGGGGGGTGGACACAGACAGGGCAGCAGGAGCCAAAGACTTGGGAGGAAGAGCGAGACTTACACAGGTAGACAGTGAGGGTATAAAAACCCAGGGGTTCCTTGGCTGGGGGAGCTCCTCAGAGGCACCAGCTCAAGGTGTTTCTGTGTTACTGTGCCATGAATAAACTGCTTTATGGAATGAGATATCTGAGACTGCCATGGGAAACCTGGTCTGTGTGTGTGTGTGTGTGAGGAGCCAAGCGAGACCTGTCAGGTCACGGTGAAGGAGCTGCAAAGTCCGTGGCCTTTGGGAGCGTGACTGCCAGGGAGGCTCGGGAACGGCCAGAGCGGGAATCTCCCTCCACACTCACCTCCCGTGGGCAGCCCATAACCCGCACCCGAAACACTGCGGGACGGCGGTCTCCTTCCCACGGAGACGCAGTTACATTAATTACTCTCTCCACCGTGTCATTATGGGCTCGTTACGCGGCGGGGAGCGAACCCCCTTCTGAGCGCAGCGGCTTGGCTCTGCGCGCCCTCCCCGCCATCGCCGCCATTCCCGCCACTGCCCCATCGCCGCCGTTCCCTCACGGCCCCCATCGCCAGCCGTTCCCGCACTGCCCATCGCCGGCGTTCCCTCACGGCCCCATCGCCGCCGTTCCCTCACGGCCCCATCGCCGCCGTTTTCCCGCACGGCCCCCATCGACCGGCCGTTTCCCGCCCTGCCCATCGCGCGTTTCCCGCCCTGCCCATCGCCCATCGCCGCCGTCCCTCCGTCCCCGGCGATTCCCGCGGAGGGGGAGGGCGGCGGCGGCGAAGCGGCGCCGGGGACTGATGGCGGGCCTGGCAGCGGGGCCCTGGTGAGCGAGGGAAGGAGGGAGGGAGGGGGCGAGCGGCGTGTGGGGCCGGGGCCGTCCCCCCGCACCCCGAGGGGTGTCAGCGGGGGCTGCCCCCGCCGCCCTCCCCTCAGCCCCGCGGTGGTGGTCTGCGGCGAAGCAGCGGTCTGAGCTTTTCCCCGCAGGCAGTTTGTGTTTGCAGAAGGGTTGCTGAGGGGCCGGAGCGTGTCCAGAGAAGGGCAGAGGAGCTGGGGAAGGGGCTGGAGCACCAGGAGCTGCTGAGGGAGCTGTGAGGGAGAAAAGGAAGCTCAGAGGGGACCTCCTCGCCCTCTCCTCCTCCCTGACAGGAGGGGGGAGCCGGGGGAGGGCCGGGAAGAGGACACGGCCTCAAGCTGTGCCAGGGGAGGGTCAGGTTGGACACTAGGAGGAATTTCTGCACAGAAAGAGCTATTTAGACATTGGGATGGGCTGCCCAGGGAGGCGGTGGAGTCACTGTCCCTGGAGGCGTTTAAGGAAAGACTATTCATGGCACTCAGTGCCATGGTCTGATGTTGGGTCATCGGTTGGACTTGGTCATCCTAGAAGTCTCTTCCAACCTAATTCACTCTGTGATTCTGTCGTGTGAGGGTCTGGGCTCCTGCTTGGGGCTGGAGACACGTGCCTGTCAGTGTGGGGCTCCTCTGGGCTCAGTGTGTTCTCTTTCTCGAGTTTCCCTTCTCATTTCAGGTGTTTGATACCAAGGCTGATGTAAAGATTCCCATTCCTGTGTTACTGATCAGGCCCTGGCACAGGTAGCCCAGGGCAGTGGTGGAGTCACCATCCCTGGAAGTGCTCAAATGCCAGGTAGATGTGGCACTTGGGGACACGGGTTAGTGGTGGACCCGGCAGTGCTGGGTTGATGGTTGGACTCGATGGGCTTTTCCAACCCTAGTGATTCAAATTGGAAGAGTTTGGGTTCCTGTGAATGAGTGGATTTCTAATCATGCCACTCTTTTCTTCTTTCCCATGCATTCATGTGCACTTTTCTTTGTATTGGCCTTTAAAGTCTCTGCAACAGAGCTCTTCTAGACTAGTATATAGTCTAGAAAAGGGCATTTTGTACCTGGGTCTGATCTTATGCCACCACACAAATACAGGGATGGCCAGTGCTGCTAAGTGGGGAGAGATTTCCCAGGAACAGGAAAGGCCTTTGGCCAGAGGGCAATCTCCACTTGTGAAATGAATCCACCAAGTTCTCAGTGCTCAGGGTGTGGTTTTCACCGGCAAAGTGAGCCTTGTCCTTTCCACTCTCAAGGTGAAAGCAGCCAAGCACAAACCTGCCCGAGTGCAGCTGAAGTGGAGCGAGCTTGAGTTCCTGCTTCCTCCTCCCATCC
The DNA here is from genome assembly GCF_001715985.3 of Manacus vitellinus. Classification (NCBI taxonomy): domain Eukaryota; kingdom Metazoa; phylum Chordata; class Aves; order Passeriformes; family Pipridae; genus Manacus; species Manacus vitellinus. Next base: position 58,681 of record NW_021938921.1, read on the forward strand.
CTGTCCTTTATGCTCCTGTCCTTGCTCTGTTGCCTGCAATTGCTTCCTCCAGCATTTTTCTTGGCCCCTATGATCCAAATTCTGGAGCAGCAGAACAGTGTCAACATAAAAACAGTTTTGTGGAGTTTTAAAGCATTAAAGAGGCAGTGGCCAGAAGACAGGGAGGGGGAAGCCAGGCAGGAGGGGAGCAGGGAGAGCAGTGAGGCACCAGATGGGTTCAGCTGCCCGTGGAGCCGCACCCCCAGGGCAGGGTTTGCACTGAAAACCTGCTTCTGAAGGGGAAGGACTTGCCTCCTGGGCTTACCTGTCCCTGGGCAGCTCCTTGCCCAGCTGCTGCTGGCATTCATGTGGCAGAGTGAGCTGATTCAGTTTTTCAGCCCGAGCAGACATTACTCATTGGAGGGCAGGGGAGGAGATGGAGTTATTTGCCATTTTGTGATCTGAAGTGCACTGTGCTTCAGCTCAAGCACTGCTCATCCCTGGCACCTCCCAGCACTTTTTGCTGCGTTTGAATTTAGTGGTTGCCTACTTGTATAAAAGTAAATCTTCAAACTTTCCCTGTCTCTTCTTTCTACTGGAAATAAGGAAAATTACTTTTGTTGTCTGTCTTCAAGCCTTCTTTGGAGCTCCTGGTGTGTGATATCGTCCTGATGGTCGTCCAGGCATTTCAGCTCTACTCACTAATACTGCCATTAGGATAAAGCTGGTTTTTACCCAAGGATCTTGATAAATAGCTTGTCTGCTACCCAAGACTTTCCTAATGATTACCAAGAGCATTTAGAAGACCATACAGTGATATTCTTCCACCACCATCTTGACAAGGCAGCTGTCTGCAGGCTGTTCCTGAGTAATCCTGTTCAGTTTAGGCTTGCTCCTTTTTCTCTCAGCCAAGCAAAAGTATCACTTGTAATTTGAAAAGAGGGTTGTGTTCTGCAAACGGTGATGCTGGCTTAGACAAAATTCTTTAGCTCCTCGTGTTCCCTGCTTTCTGCTGGTGTCTGTTTTCTTTGTTACTGGATTGTTTATCACATCTCAGCTTTTCAGTGTGCATATGCTTATTTTATGTTTTCATATGTCCTTGTCCAGTCTTGTTGCAGTTGTGCTTTTCAACAGCTATAAACCACAGTATGTTCAAGCTCTAAGCCATATCCCAGCCTGGGCATGTTTTCCTTCTTATTACAGAGAAAAAGTCTCAAAAAAGTTCTGTCAGATCCTTGGAATCTTGTAATAATTGATTATAAAAAATGGTGACTTCTTTCTCACTGAAGTCTTTGTTAAACTGTTTATGTCAGGGCACTGGGTTACCTCAAGAAGTACTTTGTGGTACTGAACTGAAATGGTTTTTTTGGATAGAAATATATTGTTTTCAAAATCTCACTTACTGAGCAGTGATGTTACATTGAAAAAGCAGAAATTGTGTCATCTTGCTACAGTTGGAAATGAAGCTGTTTTTATTAGATAAAGGCAATCCCTTCTAATAATATATACATTACTTCCAGTATTAGTGTAGTGCGTGTATGAAGGAGGCAAATATTGTACTAACTTGAATATCGCAGAAAATGAAAGATGCAAAGAAAGTGCAGGCAAAGAAAATTCCAATTCTTTTCCATATTACTGGCATTTTGTCTTCACTGAAATTTATTGGGACAATATGTGCTTTTGAAATACTAAAATTCTTAGCCATGCCTGAGTAAAGTAAGACAAAGATGCATAAAAGCTGTGAGTTGGATGGGGGCTTTTTGGAGCTCACTCTGTCAGCTGAAGAATGCTTCTTGAGCATTTGAATTTATTGTATAGACTGAAAAATTGTGGTGTGGTTTTGTGATGTAGACAGCCCACCATTTCCTTCCACTCATCTGTTTCTGCCATCAGACTTGGGTTGGATACTTGTACTGGAAGGCAAAATATTTTTATAATCAAAATTTATACTCCTGTCAAGCACAAGTTGGGAGTTGAATCTAAGGATTGTTAGAGTATCCTGAGCTGGAAGGGACCCACAAGGATCATTGAGTTCAACCCTGGCCCTGCACAGACACCCCAACAACCCCACCCTGTCCCTCAGAGCGTTGTCCAAACCCTCCTGGAGCTCTGGCAGCCTTGGGGCCGTGCCCACTGCCCTGGGGAGCCTGGGCAGTGCCAACCACCCTCTGGGGGAAGAACCTTTGCCTGAGATCCAACCTGAGCCTGCCCTGACACAGCTCCTTGTTGTTCTTGTTGTATGAATGAATAAAACTTGTGGAAGCAGAAGGGCAGTTAAACTGTTTCTGCATATTTGGGTCCTTTTCTTCATTGCTCCTGTCCCTGTTGCAGAGCTGCCAGACTGGAGTAACTCAGTGGATCACAGGATGCAGTGGGTTGCTCCAGACCGCCGCAGTCCCGGGCCAGTGTAGACGGATGCTCTGCAGTATTTTCCAGGTATGATGTCAGAGCATGTTAAACTGTGTAAACAAAAATGGGATGAGCTTAAATTGCTAAGAAAAAGTCATGTTTTTTCAATAAAGAGTCTTCTAGAAGTCTTTGCTGTGTATTGCTGAAATATCAAGGCAGCTCTAGAGCTCTGCTGCAAAAAGGGTGAGCTCCCACTCTTTGTTACAGGTCTTCATTCCGGCTGTGTCTTTTAATAGATCTAAGTTATTTAATTATTTAATAGATCTAAATGATCTGTCTTGAGGAGATTAAGTGCAGAAGTCCAAATGTAGGTGTCATTTTTCCAAAGCAGCTTTTACAATCCAGTCACAATTGGACATAATTTCCAGCACCTTATTTTCCAGAACACTTTACTTTATAGAATGTCTCCACTGGACAGTGGCCTTGGGCTTCCTAGTACTGGTGGATGTTTACCTTGCTGAGCACAATATTTAGTGTTGTCCAAGTGGAAGCTCTGCAGTTTGGCTTCCAGCTGTGTGACAGCAGGCACAGTGCCAGGGCGTGTCTGTCCAGAGTAAATCAACTGGAGCATCATGTGGTAGCAGGTCCTGAGAAAGGGGTGAAAAAGGTGTAGAAAATGGAGAGATGCTGGCTCTCAGAACAGAATCAGAGTCTGTCTCTTGTGTTTCCTTCCTGCATTCAATAAAACACGAGGGGGTTAAGCCTCTTCTTCATCTTCCTTTATATCACAACTCGTGCTGTAGAGCCATGACATTCAGAATTAGAAATTCCCTGTAAGCTCTTTGGCTTGAGTGTCTTTTCTCAGAGAAGACCTTCCAGTTCTAGGAAAATTGCTGGTGATTTTGTGACACAGCTCTACTATTAAAGCACAGTAGTGCAAGTGATGTTATAGCAAGTCACATACAGTGCTTGGAGGAGAGAGAGAAATGAGCAGTTGTGAAGTCATTGATGAAGTTGGGCTCAGTCTGAGCCACCAGTACATTCAATACCTGTCTGGAGGTGACTGCTCTGAACAGCATATTTAGTTTGAGTTAATTTATAAACAAGGCATTGCTAAGCTGGGGGTGCTGGGAGGCTGTGAGGGGTGTTTTGTTCAGGGTGCAGCTTCTTTCCTGGGGAGCCTGCTCACTCCTGCTTGAGAGTTTTCTCTGTTGTGCAGTAGCTCTGTGATACAAGTCATGTGCTCTGAAGTTACAGTGGTTGTAGTGGTAGCTTTTACCCTGTAAATTGTGTTTTCTCAAGTCCTTCCACAAAGACAATTGAATGGGCTATAAAGTTGTAGACAAAAATATCGTAAAGTCTGTTTGTCTGCAAGGTCAGGAAAAAGAAGTATTCTTCATTAAAAGACAAAACCATAATTAAAAGTAGTGTAAGCAAGTGAAAGCAGACAGCCTGTGGGTTTTGAGTGGAGTGTTCTACCAGTCCATTCCATCAGTACATTTATGGAACACTGGAAAATGAATGGTGTGGAGCATCAAGCATGGACAGCTATTTTGTTTGTAACAGTTATGATAATAAATTTGTGGTTTTTTTGATATAAAGTTTTTAAGGATTAGCCAAAACTAATTAGCAAACTGAGGGTGATTGGTGTAAAGTGAGGTCAATGATCTCTTAATTTTTTCCTTTTCTTTTCTTGTATCATTTTTACCAGAGACACAAGGCTGGCCCCTTCCGACTGTCCAGGGTCTGTCGAGGATTGATTCAAGCCAATGGAGCCACCACGCAGCAAAACAGGTCCTTTTACAATACAAATAAGGTGAGAAGAGCTGGATGCTTTTATTGTTGGAGGGCACATGTGCTGGGGATTATACAGGGACAGGAGGCAAAACACTGCTCAGAACATGTAGGAGAGGACTCAGCTTTTCTCTAAGATATTTTAGTGTGGTGAGAACAATGGGTCCAGTCATTTGAGAAGGAATTCTGTTCCTTTCCAGAAAATGAGGGGCTGGCATAGGAAGGTGCAGTTACAACTGGGTTATAAGGGTGAAGGTTCCAGTGATAATCCTGAGGGCTTCCTTCCAGTGAGGAAAGAAACTAAGTCAAGGGGAATAGTTGCTGGTGTGGAGAGCAGATATTCCTTCTGTACATATTAGAAGTGACAGGGTGGTTTCTGATTCTTTAGCTTGGGAATAAAGTATGATGACAGTTTTGGTATCTGCTAAACACTGAAAATTGTCATGCAATCTACTAATAACAGCTAATTATTGTCTAATAATTTATTTACTGTTCACCTGTACTATTTTGTTAATCTGTGGTCTATGTATCTTGTACATTTATTGTATTTTGTCTTGGAATAGAAGTTTTCTGGAACTGATTCAACTCCATAAGATTAGTTTACCACTTAAATTATGGGTGTCAGCATCCCTCAACTAATAATTATCCTGATTTGGCTCTTGTCAAGCCAGTGTGAAGAAAATGGCAAAATGGAATGCATGCCTGAGAAATGATAGGACAGAAGAAAGAAGAAAGTTAGGGATTGATGGGTAAAACTTCCATGAAAGCAGCAATCCCAGTTTGCTATCCACCTAGCAGTGTATTTTGCTGGTGTAGAGTTAGAGGTACATGCTAAGAAGGATTTAGAATCAGTTATTTTGACATGATAGAAGAAATGAAGGAAAACAAGGAGATGTGTGCAAGGAAAGAAGCCCTGGTTTCTCTTTACATTCGTTCTTAACTAGAGGTTTTCCTATCTTTAGTCTATTTTTTGGTGTTTTTCAGCTAGTGAGACAAACCAAACATCTTGCAGACAGGGAGACTGAGGCATGTCAAAAGGGGTTGCACAATTTATCGTGGCCAGAGCTAAAGGTGTAATCCAGGCTCCCAGACATGGTGCATCCCCCAGTCCCTGTTCCTGCCTGCACTGCTCTCTGCTACCCACACAAGCAGCATTTGCAGAGCAGATCTGGGAGAGCAGTGGATGACCAGATAGCAGATCCAACAAACCAGGAGTGGCATGAAGATCTTCAAGGCAGGACTCAAGACTTGCTTTTGATGTGTTGGAAAGGACTAGGGGAGGGATCCAAGGGTTGAAAGATGAATTGGGAAACTGGTTAAAATAGCCTTGGTGTAAGAAACCAGGCAGGATTTATGACCAGAGAGGAAGCAGTTTACAGCAGAGTAGGTTTGAGGTGGGTTTTTGGACAGCAACTTCATTATTTTGAATAAAGAAGTACTTACTCATCTTTGAAATGTGAACTTGACTGTGCACTCCTGGTGGGAAAGTGGTTTGGAACTGATGGTGAGCCCCAGGTGTTTCAGTTTATATTTGGTGTCAAAATTAAGAAGATTGTTTGCTTTAAGCACTGCATTGAGCAGGAAAGGCAGCCTGAGGTGGGCTTATCTCCCTTGCAGTGTCTTGATGAGCTTGTTTTTAGTGAGTTATACAACATATTTTTGAAGTTTTCTCTCTGTGTGTCATGGTTTAAGCCCAGCTGGCAACTAAGCACCACTGAGCCACTCGCTTCCCCCTCCTTGCCCTGATGATTCCTAGCTCTGATTTTATAGTGTTATAGGACTGTTTAGTTGCACTTGGCTGAACCAAGCACTCCCTGCTTAAATCCCCTCTCCATCTCCTGAGCTAGTCCAGGCTGACTTGCAGAGGAATGAAGCAAGAATCATGGCATTTCTTAGGAAAAACCTGCTTGCTGGCCAGACGAGATAACAGCAGTTGAATTGAGATAATTTTGGTTTTTAACTTCCTGTGTGCAATGAAAGACCTGTGCTGAGGGAGGCTTCATAATGCACGTGTGCATAAGAGGCCTGTGGTGAAGTTCTGCCTGGATTCTCTAGAGGTTCAGCGTGATTGTAATTCCTGTGGAGGAGATGAAGGTTGATTTAGTGAGTTTGGAGTGGCAGTGGTTATTGGACACAGGTTCTGCACTGAGCAATTCCTGTCATTGCCTGGCTGGGGGGGGATTATGGAGTTACAATGGAAGGTTAGGAGTCATTTGTAGTGTAGAGGAGAGTATTGCATGGGATATTCTTGAAGAGGAGGTGCTGAAAATTGGTTTAAATATTCACATACTGCCAGTAGACTCAGGGAGTCCATCACATGTGGCAGGGGCTGGGATGAGCCTTTGCAGACACTTTTGTTCTGGATGGTGAGAGGGCACACGGTGAACAGTTTTGACAATCAGAGAAGGATCTGAGTATCCCAGGAGGTCCTGGGCAGTGTGACACTGTCTGACAGGGTGACTGACAGCTGCTGAAGTGGTGCTGAGTGTGTTTCTCCCTGTTTCCCTGGATACTGGACATGGTGGGGTTTGAGCCTTTAACAGTGGACAATACACAGGGGCGAAGTGTTTTATCTCAAATGCTCAGGCCTGTCTGTGGATTATAATCAGGGATGCATTAGGTCTCAAAGCTACAGTTTTTGTCACCTTTACAGTTAGTTTTTAATTAAGTATAGCACCTTTTGCAGGATATGGGTCTATATTTTAATATGCATTTATGTATCATTCATGCCATTTCAAAAATCATTATACTAGTGCTAGGAAGGCTATAGAGAATGATCAGCAATGGGAAAAGCTTTCTGTATGAGAATAGGCTATTTTAGGACCCTTCTAAATTAGAGGGATGGGCATGTGTATGATACTGGCCTATAAAAGTCATAAAAGACTGAAAAGTGGAATAGAAAATGGTTGTTTGCAGGTTCTTATAGGAAAATTGGGAGCATCCAGGGAAATCAGTCATAGAATAGTTTGGGTTGGAAGGGACCTTTAAAGATCACTAGTCCAAATGACAAGGCTGGATTTCAAACAGGCACAGTTTTTACATGGTTAAACCCTGAAAGCTCAGCGTACCACACCTTTGTGTTATGGAGGTTAAACAGTTTCAAACACTGGGGTACTGAAGGTGCATCCAATTGGAGCTGCCAGAAATGACTGGATACATTTTCTAGTGCGGGAATGTCTGTCAGAAGCTGGACAGGTACACCCCAGGAAGCTTGGGGGGTGTGTGCTGTTTCTCTGCTTTCCTGTCTTCTCCAAGGAGCTGCTCCTGCTCCTCGTTGGAGTTGGCAGCCTGGTCTCATTGTTCTGGCCATGTGTGGCAGCCCTGGTGATGCTGAATTGCTTCCTTGCTAAGAAAATCCTTTTCTTAGTATGTTGATGTGTTAGGAGGAAATGTTTAGGGTAAAATGCCAGCAGCTTAAAACAGTTTAATATTTCTTTGGTCAGGGAACTTTCTCAGATTGTAATGGCTCTCAGATGTGTTTGCTTGAGTGTGTGTAGGAGATTCATGTGCAAAAAATGGGTTAAAAATAGAGTAATTTGTTGATAGCTAAAGGTCTGTACTGCAGAGTTAATTCATGGAAATCATTTGCTGGAGTACCAGTGGTAATTCCTGATGGCTGATTGCTGCTGCTAGGGTGCTCAGAGGCAGAATGCCAGGGAGTTTTCTTACCAGTTGTGCTCATTTGGGTTGGGGTAGTGTTAATTTTCTTCCCAGTAGCTGGTATGGGCTGTGGTTTGGATGTGTGCTGGAAACAGTCCTGATAACAGGGATGTTTTAGTTCCTGCTGAGCAGGGCTGGCACAGAGCTGAGGCCTTTTCTGCTCCTCACCCCACCAAGGGAATAGCTGGGGGTGCACAAGGATCCCATCTGACCCCAGGGACGTTCCAGACCATGTGGCATCACTCTCACACACAGAGCTGTGGGGAGGAGGAGGAAGGGGAGATGTTTGGAGTGATGCTGTTTGCCTTCCCAAGTCACCACTACTGTGACTGGCTGTCCTGGGGATGGCTGAACCTGCCTCCCATGGGAAGGGGGGAATGAATTCCTTGTGCTGCTTTGCTTGTGTGTGTGCTTTCTGATTAACTAATTAAACTGCGTTTACCTCAACCCACGAGTTTTCTACTTTTACCCTCACAGTTCTCTCCCCCATCCCCAGTTGCCCCTGGGGTTAAGCCACAGCATCAGCCCAGGGGTGTTTAAGGTGTAGAATTGGTCTGGAAGAGAATATTTATCTTCATGTTTGCAAGCACTGCAAGTCCTTGGGGAATAAATGCTTTCCTGATCTAGGTTTTCTGCAAGTACCACATTGTTTAGCTGAAGGGGAATAACAATCTGAGGGAGCTTTTTGGTGAGAACAGTGAGTTTGTGTAGCTTCACTGGTTTTAAAATGGAGCTGATGGTTTCTATAATGTGTAATTACTCTAGGATATGATATGCCTGTGAGAGGAAGAGAGGGAATGTAAAAGGTTCGCTTTATTTACTCTCTCTCTGTGATTTGTTTGCTTGTTTTTTGTGCAAAAAACTTAAACCCAATTAAAAACATGGACCTAGAAAGAATATGGGAGTCTAGGATAGGAGCCATATTTTGGAAAGCAGGCTTCTCTACAAATTATTTGAATGTAAGCTGCCAATGGGATGGTTTTATCACAATGGTTTGCAGTGTTTGCATTCATAAAGAGAAGAATGTCACATAGGAAAACCAAGGTAATATTTTCAGAGAAGACCTAAATATGTGTTTGTTTTGTTGAAAAAAGACAGTGAACAAAAAACCTAAAATTCCCTATTAAATCTGTGTCTTTTCTAACTAAAATGATTTTTCAGATTTAATTGCTGAGACTGAAATATGTGCTATTTCAATTTTACAGCATCTTTCTGCAAAAGATTCCTTGCATCCTTCTGAAGAGAAAGTGGGTGCTTTCACAAGGATACTAGAAGCAATGGGGTTCACAGGACCACTCAAGTACAGCAGATGGGTAAAGCAGTCATTTAATAATTCTTTTGGTTGTTTGATTGTTCTAAAAAGCAGACAAAAAATCTGCACATTTTTTTCTTGTGATAGGAATAGTACTTAGTGGAAAATTGTTAATTACCCATGTAAATACCTGTTTTCTGATGTAAGGAATAATAATCCATAGCTTGAACCTCCCTTGATCTGTCCACTGCCATCATTGACACAGGTGCCAATATTGCTTTTGGTTTGTGTGGTCTAAAGCCTTCTTGAATTTCTTCAAATATTTGATTTTTTCATTTCATTTGTGCACCAAAACCCACAGTAACAGCCTTACTGTGCAAGTCAAACACCCACATAGTCCATCATCTTATCCCTAATAATGACCAATTGCTGTAAATTGGGAAGAATTCGATTACAGGTAAAGCACATTGTGATATTTGTCTCATGTGCTCCTTCAGCTTCCACCAGTTTCAGGACTTCCTGCATGAAAACAGACATTTTTGGTATAGTATTTATTGATTTTTTTCTTCTGTAAATTGGTCCAGTTGCACTTGGAACTCTTGTTTGTAGCTTCCATAGCATTCAGTATCAGGGATTTCCATAGCCTGAGGCACCACTGGGGGAAGAAGTACAGGTGGTTTTAGTTGATGCCTTTTAATTTTGTAGTTAAAAAAAAAAAAAGGTGATTATTCTGCCTTCCACTGATGATTTTATAGGCCTGTATATTATATAATATCTACGCCTTTCCCTGCAGTGAGAAGGCTGAGTCTAACTTGTTTCTTTTACTGAGGCTCTTCCATGGTTTGATTTTTGTTGCCCTTCTCTGAGCCTCTCCCAGGGTTCTGTATTTCTGGGGCTGGAGGGTCTCCCAGGCAGTCAGGAGGGAGATATGGTGTGTTGCTGTTCAAGGCACTGCTCAGTGGTAGTTGACCAGGTCAAAGTCACAAATAGATCCTTCCCTTTATCCTTTTTTTTTTTTAAATAGCCCTTTCATAAAGCAGGTGTTAACACTGACTAAATGAGAGCAGTTCAGTAAGAAACACCTTCACTTCCTTAGGCAGAAGGAAAAACATGGAATTCATAATTTCTTTTCTCTGAACTGGAAGAGAGTATAAAAGAGTGAGAGGAAAAGGCAGCTTGAAGAAAGGGCTGAGCCCAATTGTGTTGGAATTAAAATCAGTTCTTCGAATAGAAAAAAATTAAAAATAATAAAAATGTTAAGGTGCTTTGAGTATCTGCAAGGCAGAGTGCACCTCCTCTGAGACTGCTCTGAAACTGTTGCTGATTGCATCTTGCTCCTCAGACAGTGTAAAGCAAAGATAACTGACCCCTAAGAGGCTTAGGTATTTTGGTTTAAATCAGTTGCTTTAATCAGGTGATGCTAAACCTCATGAGAGTGTAGTTTCTCTCCCATGTGCTTGTGTACATATTGTTGTAATAAAGATTCTTATTAGCTCTAAGTGTTGATTCAGAGTTCTCCTTAATTGCTGCTCTTTACTGCCTGCTTTTGGCTGGGGAACCTGGGTTGGGAGAGTTATTTTGTGGTTAGGCCCCAAGAGACCTGAGTTCATTTTTGGCCTTGCCAGTGCTCTCTAGGAGATCTTTGGGAAGTTTCTTCATATTTCTCTGCTTTTTTTCCATTTTCTTCTCCCTTCCCCCACACCTCTTCTACACCCTAAAACTTCCATGATTAAATTTCATCAGTTCCTCCTTTGTTACCTGCCTTATTTGAGGGCTGGATTGTGGGGACTGTTCTTTGCAATATGTTTTTAATGTCTAGTAATGCCTGCTCTGGGGCAGTGGCTCTCACCAGGGACATCTCTGTTCCCAGGCCAGGCAGTGTTTCCTTTAAAAGGGAAACCTTCAGAACTCCTGTAAGCAGTGTAAATTATTTTACTTCAAGAAGTTTAGATGTAGGTTTGATTTTTGACAGAAGCCTAAGATTACTGAGTCAGAAAAATAATGGGCTCCTGTGTTTCCTCAGCAATCAGTTGCAACTTCTTTATTTTCCTTTTGGCTGTAGGAGACACAAAGAATTACTTTGGTGATTTGAACTGCCATTTAACAGGCAGAGTGCTCATCCCTGTAATATAGTGAGCACTGAGAGGGTCCCCAGTATATGTCACTAAAAACAAAAAAGACAAAAAAGACAAAAAAGCAACCCAAAGCCAAGGCCACTTCCTGGCTTAGGCAGGGGAGTGGGTTGTGGAGTTTTCAAATTTTTCTTAATTTTTCTTCCCCTGATATTAGCAACCAGGAATGGCTGACAGCTCCTTAAGATCTTTGCTTTTAGTTATTGTGACCTTCGAAGTTTCAGCACGTGTGTCTGTGTTCTGGAGGATGCACTGGAGGTGTTTTGGGTACAGTGGCAGGCCAGAAACAAAATGAGAAGTGCCAAAGCACCTGGGAATACCTCATGTCATTTATCATTTGGGATTCCTCTCTCACTCTCCAAGCTTAGTCAATCAAGTTTCATTTTTCTAGGAAAAATCTATTATTTTTAGGACATTTTATTTTAGGACATTATTTACTATTTTTAGGGCATGTCTGGTATGTGACTTATTTAAAACTTGAATTATACAAAACACTCTCAGTGGTGTACATCACTTAGAGTTATTAGAGAAAACCAGGAATTGTGAATTGGACTCTTTTTCTGTTAATATATCAAGTGTTGTATCCAACTAGAGTTGGAAGGATATTCAAGAAGCCATTTAATAACTTTTTCCCCTCGAGGCAAGATTCATTATCCTGGCATAGTTTAAAGTGATTGTGATGACCAAAAGAAGTGTTTTCAGCAAGGGGCAGTGCATTTACCAGCTGCAGCAGGTCCGGGAGCTCTCGGGAACGAGGAGTTCAAGTGTTGCCTTTCCTTTTGCCGTAGAAGATCAAGGTGGCGGCGCTGCGCATGTACACGTGCTGCGTGGAGAAAACCGACTACGAGGAGTTCTTCAGCAGTAAGTGATGGGCTGGGGGTTGTGGATGGGGCTGCTGCCCTGCTGAGACAGCTCGTGGTGGAACTGTGCCATTAGATGTGCTGACACCAACAAAGGTGACAGCAAAAGGACTGACTTGTCAGCCGCTGCCAGCGCGCGGTCAGCTGGGAGCTCACAGTGCTGCAGGGTTCCCTTAGGCTCTGCAGTGAGGAGGGCAGCCTCTGGAGTCTGGGATTGTTAATTTTACCTGCTGCAGTGGGGATAGGTAAAACTCAGAATATCCTGGACTTTGAAAGATATTGCCTTTTTTATTACCAGGTGTGGCATAAACTAAGAATTCAAATATCTCTTCCCTTTTTACGCTGGTCAGATGGTCTCTGTGCCCTGTGTGGTGCCATCCCCAACATAACTGGGACACAGCTATGAGAACCATCCCCATCCTCTGAGGCACAACTTTTTTATGGTATGAGATCATAGGGTCCTACCAGTCTCTCTCCCTCGTGGCTGGGCCAGGTTTGGCTACAACTTAGAGACTTTCTATATTTTTACTGACCATGACCAGGACACATCTCTTGCCTGAGTAGAGAGTATGACTAGAACAGAGACACAAGGCCCTCCTATAAGTATATAGGCATAATATTGGCTTGGATTGGGTTGGCTTTTCCATGCTGTACACAACTATTAGCTAAAAATCTGTTGCTGCTTTGAGTGGTATCAGATCTGGCTGGTGAAGGGGAAAGATGTGTTTTTGAGACTTACATAAGCTTCAGTAATATTTTTTCTTGTGTGCTTTATTTCCTATGTTAGTGTGATTTAGCTGTAGTAAATCCATTACCTGGATCTGGCCTGTCACTGGGATTCCTGAGCTACCAAGTACTTAGAGCACAGGTTGGGCTGCCGCCTCTTGAGAGATCAGCTGAAGGGACACCTTCATCCAGTGCACAGCTTATTGAGGGTGGTTTGTTACATGGTGTTGCTACTGCAAGATTTTCCAGTGGCTTCCAGAAGGTTTTCCAAACCTGTGATGTGGTTTCAGCGGTTGCAGGAGTGAGAGGACTCTGTGAGCAGTAGGATTCACCACTAGTGATCAGAAACTGAGAACCTCCTTTTCCCTGTGCACACCCCTCTCCCCAGCTCTGTCCCCCCCAGGCTTGCTCAGATAAGTTCTCTTCTGTCTGTGGTATTTATCTCTCAGACAGGGGCTTTCCTGTTTTTAACTGGTGTTTCACCATCTCTGTTTAATTGTACAAAGATACATAAATGTTGTCCTTGATAAAATTTAAAGGACTATCAAAGCATGTCTGTGAAAAAGATACTGGCACAGATATTCAGACTCAGTATTGAGTAAAATCACTTCAGCTGTGTTTTTAATTTTGTCTTACTGTTTTAAAAAGAAAACATGTATTTTAAATGGTAACATATATTTGCGTTGACTTGAGACAGTTGCTGCTAAGGATCAGGACAGTTTGCTGGGATTGATGGAGTGCACTGGTGGTGTAAGAACACCTGTGGTGCTGGGGTCAGTGCTTGTGGTTCCAGAGAAATTGCTCACCATGTCTTCATCAAACTGGGTCAGTCAGGAGCTGGTTTTTTCCTTTTTTCAACTACAGATGGACATTGCTTAAGCTCATTGTTCCCTCCTGAAGGAGCAGCCTGGGGGATGAGTAGGAACAGAAACTACTAACTCTGAGCTCTCTCCCCTGGTGCTGCAGCAAGCCCGGGTGTGCCCGAGCCTGTGGGGTGGGTGTTGCAGCCCCTCCTGGTGCCGAGCAGGGCTGGGGAGCCCCGAGGGCAGGATGGTGCTGCTGGGCCAGTGCCTGTGCTGTGCTTGTGCTCTGCTGCCCCCAGCACTCCTGGCTCTACTTGCAGGGTGTTGATATCCAAGTGAACTGCACAGAGGCAGCTCTGCTCTCTGGAGAGCTTATTAGCTCTTTCTCTGCTGTGTGTGAGCTCTGTGAACCCGCTGAGCTGACCCTGGAAACCTCCAGCCGTCCACATGTGAAACCACTGGTGGGCTCGTTAACCCCGAGTGAGCAGAACCAGTTCTTCACAGAGCCTTCTCCAGTGCTCCTGACGTGCTTTTGTGGTGTGCTGGTGTTGTGGCAGGAATAGCAGCTGCACTGTGACCCTATGGAACGTGGACTGGTGTGTGGAATTTGTCAAGTAGTGCTCTGACAGAGGTGACAGAGGGTGAAGAGTGGATAGTGTGAGGACTAGGACAATGTCTTATGGGCTCTCTTCCTATCTCACTGTGTTTCTGCTGATGCACACTGGAATTTCCAGCTCTCTGTGGCACTGTGTGAGCCCTGTGAACTGCCTGTCTCTGTATATGCCTTAGAACAGCAGTTCCCAAAATACAGACTATGGATATGCAAGTCATAAGGCTGCTTTAGAGTATAAAGGAGGTGTTTTAATTGAGACTCTCAGTATGGTACTGCACTTAATTTTATTATACCTGCCATTCCATTGTCTCTTGGTTTTGGATCATTCATGGAGAAAACGTGGGAACTCTGCTTTAGAGCTTGTATCCCAAATGTCTGTACTGTGCTGCTTGTGTGGAAAGTGGAGCTGTTTTAGGACTTCAGCTGTTTCTTGTTTAAAGGAGAAGAGAGAACCAATAGAGGGAATAGCAAAGTTCCTGGTGCCAGGCTTGGCAGAGAGCTTGGGGAGTTCCAGTGAACTGGAGGAGGCAGCCTGTGAGCAGAGAGCTTCATGCCTGACCTCAGACTTGAAAGGTCAAAAGAGCTTCTAGGATCAGGCAGGTGTTACTCAGAGCTGAACTGGAGTTTGGCTGATGAACATGGACTGTAGAGTTACCTTGAATTCATCTTCAGCTGTTAACTGTTAACTGCTCTCCTGTCAGGCAGCTGCAGCAGCAGGGAGCTGACCCTACCAAAACAGCCTTTTGATGACTCCTGGTGGGACTCAAAGCAGCTCCAAAGGGCTGAAGGTTAGAAAACTCTGGATTCTTGTGTCTCCCGTAGCCCATCAGCTGCCTGTCACACTCAGGGGAGCACTGACACAGTGCACCTGTTCTCTTGCAGGATGTGGGGATATTATCCCAGGGTGTCCTTTCTAAAATTGTGGGAGTGGCAAAGATGATCTGTCATGAAAAAGTCCATGGTCCAGTTTTGCATCCCTTACCTGATGAATTTTAAGTGCAGGACATAACTGCAGGAAAACATATGTCCTCATAATCCTGAGCATTCATGTCTCTTATGGTACCAGCCATGTGACCAGGATGTGTTCTGTGCACAGAACAGGTTTGTTCCCCAGCTGTTATCACAGTAATTTCATAGGTAGCTTTACCAGCAGACATTTTTTCTAGATCTAGTCCTATTCTGAGGGGAATAATTTTCCGTTTCATTGTAGGATGGAGCTTTCTCCCCAGTTAGTTTCCCAGAGTAAGGTGTTCCAACCCCCTGAAGTTTAGAATTTGATTCTTTCTACAAAGCTGATAGCTGAGAGCAAGCTTGTTGCTTTAAAGGAGCCACCCCTCCTTTAAATTTACGATGCAGACAGTCCTAATATAGAAGCTAAAAAATGATTTATAAAAATAGAATTGCAACACTTGGAAAGTTAGAGAAAAAAAATCTTCCCTCCTGGGTACTGAATAGGTCTTTACAAACTTTCCATGTTTCCAGGGGTAGAGGTGTGAGCTTTGCTTTCCACTGCAGAGTGATTTCTGTGGTGGGGGACTGATCCATGGGAACTCCTCCTTGAGAAACCTCTGTCTGAACTGGGTGTTTGACTCCTGCCTGTGGAACCTCCGTTGACTGAAATGGTTTGGTTAATGCAGGCATTGTGTGCTCCTGCCCTAGTTAGAGATGCCTTGGCGTGGCTTTTGGTCAAAGTAGTCGTTTCTAGGCACAGGAACTATTTCTAATAGGAATGAGAGAGCCAAAAGGGGAGAAGGGTGAGGGAGATTTGTGTTTAATCTCCAAACACAGACTGTTAGTGTCTTTGTGCTGTCTTAGAGGTGATGTATGGGCACTGATGCTGAAGCTTGGCACCTCCTAGGACTGATGGAGTCATCTCTCTGGGGAGGGAGGAATAGTCATGATTTGTTTGGTTCTTCTGGTGGTTGCCTGACCAGAGTTGGCAAATATAAAGAAAGGCTGTGAAAGTATTGCTTCGTGATCCAGGTGAATCTCCTTGGTAATACTTATGAGCCAGGAAGTATAGGAGTTAGGAAGGAATATATTAAACACAGGGAAGATAAGGTTGACTTCCTTGGGACACATCTGACTGGAGAGCCTGTTCCTGAATGCTCTCTGGGCCTCTTCCAGCTCGGTTTGAGCAGCCCAGAAGACAAGGCCAAGTGCTGGGTAGGCCAAGACGACTGTGTCAGATCCTTCTCATTAGGTACTTCCCTTAAAAACTTCTCCAGGAAACAGATGTAGAGGTGAGTGCCTGGGGGGGAGGTTTAGGATTGACAGGAACTGAAGGACTTAGTGTGCACAGAAACCATAGGTCCATTTTTTTCAAGCATGAGGAAGAGGACTGTGGTTTCTGTGCCACACAGCCTGAATCTCCAGCCTCACCCCCTAAGGGCACGTGGAGATCCTTTGTGTGAGCACACATATGGACAAACCAGCTCTGGGAAAACCAGTGCCTGTGGGAGTAGAGCTAAACCTGCAAACAGATTGTTTGTGTGGTTGGTCAGTGGTTTTAATCCAAATGTAGCCTGACAGGTACGCTCAGAGTGCTGGGGGCTGTGCTGGAGTAAATCAGGGCAGATTTACTGATTTACAGATTTACAGATTTACCCTGACAGTGGAATCAGAGACACAGAACTCTGTCCCTGGCAGGAGAGAGCAGCACATACAGAGGAAGAGTGTAAGAACAGAGCAAAGCATCCATTGATTCCTCCCTGTTATTCATTCCTGCTTTGGGACTTTGTGACCTAGAAGCCACGTTTGTCTCCTTCTCCATTTTTTAATTTCCCCCCCCGTAAATGTTATCCAAGTGAACCCCAAACACCTGAAACCTTTCAGAATCTGAAGGTCCTGTGGGTGCATGTTCTAGAGTTTGAGCACAAACATGACAGTAAATGATATTTCCTCCAATGTATATGTACTGTTATTACTGAAAAAAATTACCAAAGTGCATTTAGGTTTTTGTGTAGTGGATTTCAGTTAGGGACAAAATGTGATGGAGTTTATATTAATATTTAGTTTTGTTTTTGTGTTTTCCCCCCTTCTCATCAAGGGTGCCAAATGCCTGATACTTTGAATTCATGGTTCCTAGTAGCCCAGCTTCATGTCTGGTAAGTGAAAATCAAATTAGTAATATAATTATTTTCAGGAATAGAGTGATATGTATGTATCTTAATGTGAGGAAAAAGTAGGCTCTGTGCTTGTTGATAATAGAGGATTTATTCATTTTACTGATGACTGAACTACAGCACTTTTCTACTGAAGAACAAAAAGTCCCATAGAGAACCTGACATCTCTTACATCTTAAAATTCCTCACTAGTGGAATGATCTTTGCCATGAGTTTTCTAAAAGCCTTTCTCAGGCTGTGTGGAAAAATCTTACTTGGGTGTTTTAGGAAAAGTTTAAATTTATGTAAAAGTCTTTTAAATTGGGAGAATTTGTGGTGATGAGAAGCATTTAACAAATTATAGCACTGGCATTTACTCTTGCACCTCTGAAAGGCACATGCAGGGGGGTGAATGCCAGCTTGGCTGCATGTAAAAATATCTGACACCTTAAACATGAATTTTTTTTCCCCTTTTTCGTTTGTGAAAGTAGTAGCCAAAAAAATCAGGTTTTCATCTAGCATTACACACTTGTAAAGGTCAGGGGATGCACAAGGGAGTACAGTCATTTTTGTAAGTGCCAGATCTTTCAGGGAACTGAAGTCCATAGACTTGGGGTTCAGCTGTCCAAAGGCTGAAAGGAAGTTTGTACTGAAATAGCTGCACTTAAGGCCCCTTATTTCCTTGCCTCCTCCTTTTCCCCTTCCCTCCTTTTAATTTCCTGTCTCCTCAATATATTGAAAGATGGGGCAGCTCATTACACTGAAGAGTGAACAAATTAGCAGAACCATTGAAATCAGTGAATGAAATCAGTGGAATCAAGGAAGGAAGACCCTTGAGATATGCAGTTTATTTATTTCCTAATCTTCCCTGTGGGAAAAAGGCTTTAAAAATTAATTGATAAGCTAATAATTCATATAGATATTTGGAAAACTAGTGCAATAAATATTGAAAAGCAAACTGTAAGTGTCTGGGGAAAAACAAAAAGAGGTAAGATGAATCTACTAAGAACACACTTTTTTTCACATCATCTTTGTTTCTCAGTGACGGGAAAATATATCTTGTGATTGATGGACAGTATGAAATTCAAAATTAATAATAAAAATAAACAAGGGAACTATGATAGAGATGAAATTGGTATAGGATAGGCACAAATTTCTAAGATCAAAGTGCTACTTAGGCTTCTTTTGAAGAAAGCCAAGAGTTGCCAGGCTTTGAGCTGGTGATGGTAAGGAGAGATTGACTGAGGAGAATTGAAGTTCTCTTATGTGTAGGATACAGGTTGACAGCAGTATCCTGCACAGGCAGGATAGAACCAAATCCCTCTGCCTCGTGTGACAGCAGTGAGAACTCGAGTGTGGAGGGCAGCACTGAAGGTTAATTTTTCCAGGGTGTGTGAGTTTGGCTCCTTTGTGTTCCTGGTGGCTTGACCTAAGGAGCAGTGTCATTCTGGACCTCAGATGGGAGATCCAGTTTGATATTCCAGGACACAGAAGCCTGTGACAGGCCTGCTCACTGCCTGGGTCATTGGGAAATGCTGCAGGCTTTGCTTCTGCTGAGCTCAGTGACCAGCATCCTGCCATGGCATGGTTTGCTTTCCCAGGCAGGTTTATTGCCCTGCTCTCTGGGATTCTCTTTCTTTAAGCAGTTTGACCTCAGTAAGGTGGGAGTGGAACATTATCACTTTTACTGGCTCTGGCAGGGTCAAGGACATCCCACCCTGTCTGAAGGCTCCCATCCTGTCTCTCTTGCTGGACCATTTGCCTCAGAGGCTTGAGACCTTCCTGAGCTGGTGGCCAGTGAGGTGCCACAGAGATCATGATCGTGCTCTGCTCCCCCTTGCAGAGCAATCTGCATCACTCTCTGATGTACTGACTTCTTCCCTCTTATTCAGAGTTTTGGTTTCCACTGATTTACAGTGTCTTCTGGAGCTGGAGAAGGTGAGAATTTTTCCTAGTTTGGTAAACTTCGCCTCCTTTCTTGCTGTTGTCATTTCCCAGCCTGTTCTAGTCAACTTTTCTGTGCCCTTTGTGTCCCAGTTTTTATGGACTTAAGGTGCTTGTCAGGGCATAACTTCTTATGTTACAGATTCTTGTGGGTCCTCTTTGAATCTCCAGCTCTTATTTCTTCCTGTCTGGTGAATAGGATTTTTCTACTTACCTCCAGTCAGAAAGGGAGGAATTCGGGCTCTCGTGTTTAGCTTCTGCTTTTGCAAACTTCTTTCAAGATAATGTTCCTTTAGAAACACTTCAGTGCCTTCCAAGGCAGTGCTAAAATCATGCTTTAAAAAAAATCAACCCACCGATATTATTTAGAAAACCAACCTATCATTATGCTTTCCTAGGTGTAATGCTTTTATAGGCTGTTTCTGTTACTTCACACCTTTGATGTCAGGGGGACTCCTGGCTTTATGTTTGGAAGTTCAGACCTTTAGAAAATCTCAAGCTGTTCATCTCCACTGCTGGTTTGCATTTTCCCATGCAGTGTGAGTGGAGTATTGGCAGAGTCCAGAGCTGTTACCAAACTGCCAAAGAAATTACTTGGGTGGCTGCTAAGAAGTGCCTTGCTTCAATAGTTATCATGCAGATACCTAGAGCTGCCTTCATATTTTCACCAGACCAGGAATGGTGACATCCCTGAAGTATTTAGGATCAAAATAGTCGTGCTGCAATTCCTGTTCTGAAAGGATCAAAGACCTGTTGCAAAAGTTCATCTAAGCATTGTTTTTCTTAAGGAAATCTGCACTCGGCAAGGTTTTGATCAGCCTGAGGAAGTCCAGATGAGAACAAGAACCACTCAATATGTAGAAAACAATTCCTGCAGGAAAAGATTCCTCTGATTTGCATATAGAAGCCTGAGGACACTGTTTTCTTTTGAAATGTGCTGCTTCAGAAGAAAGGGAACAGACTCAGTTTCATGGTAGAGGGCTTTAATTGCATCAGAATAGTTTTGCTTGAGAGAGATTTTAGGAATAAGTTTATTTGGAATGTCTCAGGCATTTAGTTGGTCCTGCCTTAACATGAGGGAGTGGGCTACAATGGCCTGAGCAAAGGCCCCAGGGGAGAGGAGGCTGCACAGCCAGGCTGGGTTCTGTCAGCTGGTCCCAGCAGAGCCCTGTCCATGCTGGAGGTACAGCAGTGGGTGGCCAGGCTGGGGCACAGGAGAACATGCAAAACCTCCTGGGGGTGACTTCAGAACTCTGCTCGTTGTCACAATTCACTGCAGTGCAATGTCACAGCAGAACTGAGGCAGTCTGTTCAGGAGCTTCCTGCTGTCCCCCGAGCTGGTGGCTGTCCATGAGTGGGTTAAACAGAATAAAGCCCTCCAAAACTGCTGTTGATACTTGTGTTGTTAAGCCGGAGGAGTTTCTCTGAACAACAGTAAAGTAGCTCCAGAAACAGTTACTCTGGAGCAACTGAGGAAGCAGGAATGAGTGGCCAGGTGCTGGGGACAGCAGGAAGCTTTGCCCTTAATGGATCATCTCACCTCAGTGCATGGCACAGGGCAGTCATCAGGGTGGTGCCAACCCTCACTTCTGGTGTTCAAGCCAGTCTGGCACACTGGGAGTACAGAAGCAGCTGTAGCTGAGGCTGTTGTGGGAAATCTCAACATCTCAGCTGAGATGGGTCGAGTTACAGATGCTCCTGTTCCTTTTCAGTCATCCTTTCATATCATTTTCTTCTAACATAGTCGCTCTGCATAACTTGAATAAAGCAAAAATTATCCAACCCAAGCAGTGTGAGGTAGACAGCTTTCTAAAGATAGTTTGGAGTAATTTTGCTTTCATGGTTTGATGAAGATGAGCCAGTATTTGACTAAACTACAGCACAGATTCTGTAGTGAAACAATAAAATGTTTCACACCGTGGTGATCCAGTTAGGAGGTTTATAGGCTTTAAAGAATCTGTGTCTTTTAAACCTCAGACAGCAGGTGAAGTAACAAACTACCAAACTTTCAAATAAACTGCAAAATTCCATGATCTCACTCATGGTGCTGCAGAACAGCTCTGTGACAGCACTGCATCCAAACAGAGCTGCCTTTTAGGCTCCATGAGTAGCAGGTTTTCCTCTGAACACCACTCCAGTCCTGCTCATCACTGACCAGTTGTTGGCTGTTGGTCTGTCACCACTCTCTCCTCCTGCCTTTCCACCACTAAAGGCACACAGGGTAGGAACCACTATTTGTGCCTGGAAGGAGGTTTTCTTGCCAAGCCACTCTTTTTTTTTTATTTTATTTTTCTTTTTTTTCCCATCCCTGAGTTTGTGTATTCAGCAAGAGAAGTATAGAAATGCTTTTTTAGCCCAAAATTTGTCCTTTAAACTGAGTCTTTTTTACTTAAGAGTGTGTAAAATTTTTGGATTCAGTAACTCTTACCAATTCACTTTTTTGTACAGCTCAATTATGTAAATGCACAAAAAGAACAAAGGTTTTCAAACGGGTGGAAGTAAAACAAAAGTTTTACGCTCTTTGTGCATTTGTTTTGTGGAAGGGCTGGTACCTGGACAGTTGTTCTCTGACCACTGTTTGAGCAGAAAGCTTTGTCATCTTTCTGTGAACAAGTGAGGGTTTGGTTTTGATACCATCTTAATTGCATTTGTTTGCTGGGACAGTGGTGCTGTTGGACAGACACCGAGTTGTCACTGCCATAATGTAACCCTTGGGAATCCTTACACAGCTCTGGTTCCTGAGACAGAAATTGCCACATTCTTCCCTTGTCTGACTGCCCTTGCCCTTCTCCTCCTGTCGTCTCCCTGGAATCTCTCAGTCCCTCCACCTTGGAGGTCTCCTTGCCATGCCTCAGTCCCTCTCTCCAGTCTCAGACCTCATTGCACCTGCTGGTGTTGGAGCTTGAGCTGTCTCTCGTAGAGCCAGTGTCATTTTGAGAAGCTCTGCATCTAGACATCAAATTCTGGTCTGTGGGCTTTTCTTCCTTCAGTGTTATGTTTCAGTTCAATGGCCTTTATATGGGACTTGAAAGTCTGGTTCTGACCAGAAAGAAGAATATGGGACTGAAGTTTTTGCTGCCTTCTGTTTCATTTGTCTCTGTGACTATCACTTGCAATAAGTTTTGCTTCTTTTGCAAGTTAATGTCTTTACTAGTCAGTAGACAAGAAAATCCATTGTAAAGATTTTCATCTGTCCTTTTACAGGGCACACTTCAGGTGTTTATGATTCTCCCCGTTGAGTTGGCATTCACAGGTCACCAAATTCTTTTAATGCCTGTAGATCTTATATACACTAAAGAAACAAATCTATTAAAAAAAAAGATAATTTTTACCTCTCAGCTCTTGTGGCACATTCAGCATTGTTAATGTGCACCAGCTTCCCAGTGGCCCCCAGCTCTGCTGGTTTTACATGAGCCATAAGAAGAATCACCTGCAAGCAGCTTCCCACTTGCAGCATGTCTGTGAAAAGCAATGACTTCTCTCAGCTCCAGCGTTTGAGCATACAGTCACTCAGTCAATCCTGGGCAGGCACTTGTGCCTCAGCACAGGAGCAGAGCTGGTTTATGAGGCAGAGAGGATGGGACAGGTGATGGGACTGGTCCCAGCTCAGTGAGGGAGCTCAGCCTGGGCTTCAGTTCATGCTCTTTACAGATGTTGTAAAAAAGGCAAAATAAAATGTTTGTTCATGTGATTTATTTTGTAGGCAGAACAGCAGCAATGAAGTTTGAGTGGCTTTAATGCTTTTAAACAAAAGTAAAACAACTCAACCTGATATTCTCATTAAGATCCCACAATGCACTTTCAGACCTCTGAGTTGGTCTCACATGTGCTGCGGGGGGGGGTTTTGCCAGGTGGTTGGACACGTATCCAAAGACCCCTGTAGTTGAAATAATTTAGGACATTGCTAATGTGAATTTGGTCGAAGCCTGTAACTTGCTTAAGGTTTCCCAGCTTGGCTGGTTGGGGCTCTTACAGCACTTCAGTGCATCAAGCTGAGCTGCAGCTGGCTCAGAGCCTGGGATAGCCAAGCCATGTGTTCCTGCTCCGAAGGGTGAGATGTTCTTAAGGCTGAGGAATTCAGGTTACAGTAGTGTTGAACTAGATTACAATGCTGACAAGAAGAATAGAGCCCACTAGCACTCTTCCATGGCTGCACTGGCCAAAATCCAGCAGATACAGCTCCTGAGTGTAGAATAGAAGAGTTTATTTAAAAAAAAAAAAAATCTCCTCGTGTGTTTTTTTTTCCTGACCACAAACATATACTGCGAGGAAAATCTTAAATGAGCTGAAATATATGTCATTTATTCTTCCCTTCTGAAAGAAGCCGTGGGAGCTCTGACTGTGGGTGTGTCCTTGCAGGATGTGCCTGGTGAGGATGAAGCAGGAGGGCCGCACGGGCAAGTACATGTGTCGCTACATCGTCCACTGCATGTGGGAGGATGTTGAGCAGCGTGGTAAGGTCATGGGGGTAAGTTCTCTCTGGTGGTGGTAATCCTGATGATTCCCGTCTTTCAATGCTTTTGTGACTTTGCATTTCTTAGAAGAATGCCTGAGAATCAACCTGCAGCTGCTCCTTTATTTCTTTATTGGCTTAAGCTGGTGCATGCAGCCCTCATTCCTGACCATTCATTCCCTCTATTGAGCCACTGAGATTGTTTCTGAAAGTGCATCATGGCCTGGATGAAGATATTGATTTGGTTTAAATGAAGGAATTTCCCACGTGGTTTGCCATGTGACTGCAGAAATGGGTTTTGCTATTGATGGGATATGTTATTGACCTGGATGAGGGGATTGAGTCCACCATCAGCAAATTTGCAGATGACACCAAGTTGGGGGGAAGCCTTGATCTGCTGAAGGCAGGAGGGCTCTGCAGAGGGACCTGGACAGGCTGGATCCATGGGCTGATTCCAATGGGATGAGGTTCAACCAGGCCAAGTGCTGGGTCCTGCCCTTTGGCCACAACAACCCCCGGCAGTTCTACAGGCTGGGGACAGAGTGGCTGG
>NW_021938921.1:83268-139904 GCF_001715985.3 Manacus vitellinus
GGAGGAGGCTCAGGGGAGACCTCCTGACTCTGCAACTCCCTGACAGGAGGGGGGAGCCAGGGGGGGGTCGGGCTCTTCTCCCAGGAACCAGCAGCAGGACAAGAGGGCACAGCTTGAGGCTGGATATTAGGAAGAAATTTTTTCCAGAGAGAGTGATCGGACACTGGAATGGGCTGCCCAGGGAAGTGATGGAATCACCACCCTCCATTCCCTGGAGGTGCTGAAGGTGAGACTGGATGTGGCATCAGTGCCATGGGCTGGGAACCACAGTGGAGTTGGATCAAGGGTTGGACTTGATGATCTCAGAGGTCTTTTCCAACCTGGTTGATTCTGTGATTCTGTGATTCTCTGCTGTAACAGAAGGGGCGTTTGGGGATAGGAATGAGCAGCTGGAGTGGGGAGAAACATGACTGGTGCCAAATTGATAACCACAACTTCAGTAATTCCAGCAGAGTTTTGAGTTTTCTCTGTATCTAAAATGGTAAAAGGAAAGTTAATCAGCAAAGTTTTTATGTCAAGTTCCTGTACATGACTATAACTAGTCATAAGTATATTTTAAGTTTTGTGTTCTCAGTATACCTGGTCTTTATCACAAAAGGAACGTTCTAAGGAGAGAGTAGCTGCAAGGAGAGTTCATTTGCAAGTTTGAAGGAAGAGCAAGGTTGAATCTTTCTGGCCTGTTCTGAGGAAGGTTATGATAGTTAGTTGGAATGGTCATTTCTGGCCTTGAAGTCCTGTGTTGGTGACTGCCTTGAGAGGAGGCAGTGCAGAAGCAGTGGCAGTGACAGCAGACCTGATACAGGTGAGGCTGCCAACATTGAGGGCACTTCTGTGGGAGGACAGGGCTGGGAGAGGTCTCCTGTGTTATGGAAGAGGAAAAGAACTGCTCAGTGATTAAATAGAGGTTTGTCTGTGATTAAAATAAATTAGGCTGTTAGAGAAGTGACAGTTTCCACGTAGCAGTAATGACATAGTGTCAAGCCACAGTTGTCAGCTCTCTTGGAGAGGCTGCCAGGGTAACTGGTGAGTTAGGATTTGAGATGCAATCACATTAGTAATTCAGGAAGTGTCTCTCTGATCGTTTATTTTGTATGTTGTTTTAGAAAGTGTTGATTCTGGTGTAACTTCAGTTATCCCATCAGCAGCAGGGTTTTTTCCTAGTTGTTGGGAATTCCGTAGCTTTGCTCTGTTACATGTTGCATTTAAAGACAAGACATCCTCTTAATCTTCTTTTGGATTAAATCTATCAATTCATGCATCTGAGAATTTCTTGCTATGTTAACGTGCTTACATAAATTCCACAATGGGAATCTCCTCTTTCTGATAAGGCAATGTAAGTGAGCCAAGACAAATCAGATGATGGCACCAGGGGAAAAGACTGGATGAAGTAGCTTATGCATTTTTGTCCTTTTCCAATGCCTTCCATGTCATATCAGTGGCTGGTTCTGCTTCCTCTAGGAACTACACACAGCTCAGATCTTTGTTCTGGGTGTAAATTTAAGGTTGCTCTTCTTTTGTCTGTTCCTTTTGACCCTAATTTTGCCTTATATGAGTGAACCTCAAATGCCATGCTGTAGTTTTCTGTGCAGGGTTGGATGCAGCAGAGAACAAAGAGAAGCAAAACTGGCTGTTTGCTGCCCTTTCAGGCATTGCAAGTTACACCTGTATGGAGAGTTTTTCAGTAAAATTTAGGGGAAAAAGAGAGAGTGCTTACAGTCAGTTCTTTGTAAAGGGAAGTACAGTGTTTCCATTTCTCCAAACTAAATTATTCAGTGGCTCCCCAAAACCCCCCAAAGTATAAAAAACCCCATCAGTGTCCCTGTGTTTTTACCCACTCTGGCCCCTCAGGTGTTAACACATGAGTATTACAATGGTGTGGTTGCTGTATGATGGAACTGCAAGGAGCTCTGGAATTACTGCAATGCCGTTCTTTCCCTGCCCTGGCAGGTTGGGCATCTGGTCAGTTTATCCTTGAATTTAAATTTCACAGTCTCTTTGTCTGTAGGAATGATCCTGCAGTGGGAATCACGAGCCTGCTTATTTTGCAATACTGTGATTCCTCTGATACACTCCTGACTGTAGCCTGGTGCTAACACAGCTTTTATATGGCCATAGCAGATGCTCACATGAAGGACCTGCACATTTCAGGGCTTGATCTCCAAAGCAGTTACACCTTTGTGTTTATTTAGTATATTTAGGCATAGGGTTTTCATTAATCTTTAGTGATTTTTTTTTCTTTCATCTTTTAGTTATTCCTGATCTTTCAGTCATTATTCATTAGTTAGTGCCCTGCAGAGACAGGCTGAGAAAGTTGTGTAAAGATCTCACAGCACCTTCCAGAATCTGAAAGGGCTACAGGGAAGCTGGAGAGGGACTGTGCATGAAGAACTGCAGTGACAGGACAAGGGGGAAGGGCTTCAAACTGAAGGAGAGGAAATTTAGGTTAGATATGTGGAAGAAATCCTTACCTGTGAGGGGGGTGAGGCCCTGGCACAGGGCCCAGAGGTTGCCCAGAGAAGGTGTGGCTGCCCCTGGATCCCTGGAAGTGTCCAAGGCCAGGTTGGACAGGGCTTGGAGCAACCTGGAATAGTGGAAGGTGTCCATGCCCATGGCAGGGGATTCAACATGATGGGCTTTAAAGTCCCTCCAACCCAAACCTTCTGTGATTCTGTGATTTTGTCAAGGCAAATTAATTTCTTCGTCTCTTCTGGTAGTATTTATTGTATGTTAGGTGAAAATAATTTATGCATTGGTGTTTCAGGATGTCAGCAGTTCCCTTGACCCTTATCATTGCTCTGTTTTCCTTCCTCAGTGATCCTACCTTCATATCCCACTTCACCCATGCCCCTGCATGGGCAGGTCCTGTTTATTCCATGCTTGTTCACTTTTCTTCACTCACTTCTCTCCCCTTCCCATACCCATACCTGACTGAACGCTTTCTCTCCTCTCACCTTTAGCAATTGCAAGGAGTTTTAAATGACTAATAAAGGGCACTTACCCCAGTGTTATGTTCTCTTTATTAATCTTGATCTGTTTATCACTAATAATTCTTTTAAACTGAAGTAGAGGGTTTGTGAGCTGATGGAGGGACACATAACAACTACTTATTTTCAAGTAGTGTAGTCCTGCAATCAGTACATATTCTACCTCCAAAAGAAGGTAGTCAAATATATCAAGAATAGTAGATAAAAAGAAGGTGTCATTAATGTTCTCTGTCGATGCTTTCAAACTCCAGAATCTGACCCTTTCTCAGAAGTAATGTAAAGGAAAAGAAATTTTACTGGATACTTTTAGGGTGCTAAATTATCATCTGCATAGATCCTAGAAGGTTAGGAAATTCCATTCCCTGCTTTTTCTCTCATGCAATCTATCAAAGATCAAGATTTAATTCCAATTCCTGTACTGTGGTACAAATGACAGAGCACCTGTATGGAATTGCCAGTTGGATGCAATTAGTTTAACTTGCTGACAGACAGAGCTGCAGTTCTTCAGCTCCTTTCCATATCTAGCAACAATTCCAACCCTTGATGCAGAAAATGGACACTATATTCCTGAATTGATATCCATGGTTTTTTGAAATATGCCATCTGCTCTTAAATATACCGGTCCACTGGAGCCCAAAAGGGATAGAATGTAAAGCATTTTAACTGCTAATTTACATCAGCTCCAGCTCCAAATGGAGTTTGTATTATTTCAAAACCTGGTTGTTAAACTGCTGAGATCTAAATCTCAGCTACAAAGTTTTGGGACCTGTTAGGCTGAGCTCCTTCAGCACTCCTGAATGTCGGCGAGAGTCAGAAACCCAAACTTGACACAGCTGTAAAAACACAGGGAGAGCCTGTGGCCTCAGCAAATTCTACTGGTGCAGGCATATTTCAGATATAAATTTTACTCTGCTGTCCCTCGTACTAATGAAGTCAGTCTCTTTCGGTGGGTTTGCAGCCAGGTGTGTCCAGTTCTGTGGCTAACCAGTGCTCTTTACTTAATTTTTCCACTAGTGACATTTCTATCAAACTTTAAAAACAAACAGAAAAATTGGCTTGATGCAATGGCTCCAAGTGTTAATAGTAACATTAGGCTGGGTAAAAGACTTCCTTTGGATCCTGCTTTGCCAGAGATCTCCACCTCGTGGCTTGCAGGGAATAGATTTACACTGTGCAAACTGGCAGCTGCCTCATCAATTTGGGGAGGGAATTCACTCAGGACTAGACATTGCTGCTGTTTGTCCTCCCAACAGAGTTCTGGAGCCACCTGAGTATTGTGCTTTAGTAACTCTGTGGATATAAAAGTTGTTATAAGTTTCAGTGTGTTTTAGACCCTTTAGATGAAGCTGCAGAAGGACTTGTAGGTGCTGGAGTTCCCTGGAATGGGATTTCAGCTGATAAAGGGACAATAAGTATGAGGTTGGAAAAAAATTAAAATAAAAGACCCTAACCCTCCCCCCAAAAAAATTCCAAACAGAAAAAACAAACACCAAAAAACCCCAACACCCCTCCTCCCTCCCCCAAGCACCCCACACTAATATTTCTGGGTGCAAATCACGTGCTGTCTCAGAGAGACCCTTTTAAGGCTTTATTCCAATAACTTGTAGGCTCCCTTTACCCACGTTGGTTGGGTGTGTTGTGGTGGCATTGTGCTGCTGAAATGAATTCAAAGTTGTTTTCAGTGCAAAATAACAATTCATTTTATAACCACACTGTTATAAAATGTGTTCCCAAAGCTGCCAAAGAGATAAGACATGGGGGGAGCTGTGAAGCCCAGCGTGCCAAAGCTGTTTTAATTTATCATAATCTCACTTTCCTGTTTTCCCACCAGACCACTTAGACCCCTGCCCCCTTTTTTTTTCCAGGAACACATCTAGGTGTCTTTTGAGTTCGTTTATTGGCTCTGCTGTTCGTAGCACAATGGAGCCTTTGTTACACTTTTAGCTCGAGCTGTTTATACCCAGTGACCCATAATTTGCTCTCAATTACACTCGTGTACATCTGAAGTAATGCCATCAGAATCAATACTTATAACTGAGAGCTGAGATCAGCTCTGGGAACTTGAACACCATTTTCTGTCTTGATACTCTTTTCACAATTAGAAGATTTCAGTTGATGAAAAATGCCATTTTACCTTAGAGTAGCTACAGAACTTCCTAAACTCAATATAATTCTGTTTTAAGTTCTTCTTACTGTTGAGTACAAAAACTCTGACCTTTGTAACTGAAGACTCAGAAGTCATGGTTGGAGTGAGACCAGCAAAGTTGTAGAATGGCTTTAGAGGATGAGGGGATGAGGTGGAAAATTGATAGAATTTTAAAGTAGAACTTGAGTTTTGTATGAATTGAACTGTTGATTCACCTGCAGTGGGAAGTTGCTGTACTGAGGTACTGAGGGGTCCTTTCCAGGTCTGTCTCTCAAATCTGATTGCAAGTCTTGGAGTCAGTTTGGGATGCACAGAACAGAAAGTACATTTTTGAAAGAGAACGGGGGCAGAGGGAAGGTGGATGCAGAATATTGGGACTGGAATGGGGAGTTGGGATGAAGGAAATGTATTGAAGCAAAGTATTTCAGAGAAGGTGCTGATTTTGTTTAAGGAAATGGATTGGATATGAGATAGAGGACAGTGTTCAGGACAGTTGAAAGGGGTTTTTAAAAACCTATAAAACTAAAGAAGAAAAGGGTTTAATTTCAAATGGTCTATGCATATTTTGAAATGCTTTACTAGGACATTTTAAGGAGAAAAATGTTACAATTTTTAATGACCACTTAGAATATATAGAATCTCACCAGTTCCTAGTGTTCCCTTTTTGAAAAAGAAACTAAACTCTTGCCAAAATAGTGAGATACAAAATTGCTGTGGTTTTTTTTGTTTTGTTTTTTTTTTTTTAAATAGGATATCAGCATTGTATGATTAGTGTTACTTGAAGTTATTGTTTTAAGAACATCACAGAAAATAGTTCATCAACCCTAGATCCTTTCTCAAAGAGCTTGAAAGTTCACAGCAAGTTTCCAGTACTTTGTCATTTCATAAATAATAATATCAAGTACTGTTCCAGAGTAAATTCAGTACATTTGATTCTGGAAACCATAATAACTTCAATATGCAGGACAGTGCATGTGTATGGAATGTTACCTTGAAATATCTTGACTGTGATGAGGTCTGGAGCAAACAGTACCCATGGTGATGCAGATTTAGCTTTACCAAGACATGGAGGTTTGAATTAGGGGTCTCTTTCTCAGGTGGTCTTTAAGGTAGTTGTTCTACAAGTGGAACTGGCACACCTGGCTGAAATGCTTGGGGCATGTTGAGGATTCCTGGTATGGAAATCAAGGTATAATATATAATATATGCTTGGGTTCTTTTCAGCTGGCCTGCCCCAGCGTTCTGTAGAGTCTGGCATAAAAAAATCAATTTAAATTTCCCAGATGTGTTGGATCCTGTTACTGTAAGGTGGTGTCCTTGGTCTGTTCTGTGCCTCGCTCTGGTGCCTGCAGGAATTACACTGGAAGCTGCCTTGTAGCACCTTTTCTAGAGGTACCTTTCTCATTATTCAGTATTATATTACTCTATATTTATTATATTGGGAAAGGTTCTTCCCCGGAGGGTGGTTGGCACTGAACAGGCTCCCAAGGCTGCCAGAGCTCCAGGAGTGTTTGGACAATGCTCTCAGGGACAGGGTGGGATTGTTGGGGTGTCTGTGCAGGGCCAGGAGTTGGGCTGGATGATCTTTGTGGGTCCCCTCTAACCCAGGATATTCTGTGATTCCCCCCATCCTCACCAGAGGGACTCACATGCCCTGTGGTGCCTGTAGGTGTTGGTGCTGCCCCGTGTTCCTTGGGCTCTCCAGAACATGGTGTAGTTGCCGCAGTTCAAATATTGAGCAATGAAATGGCAGCTCCCCACAACTGCCCCATTATTTTATTTTGGCACTGTGGAGGTGCTGGTGGGAGCAGGAAGATGATCCCTGCAGGACCTGCATGGGCTCGACAGGGGGGTCACAGCTGTGTTGTCACTGTGACCTGGCTCCTGCCAGTGCTTTGTGCATCACTCACCAGCCAGGCTGTGATTCACCTGCTGTCAGTGCAGGGTTCAGTGACATGTTGTTATGCCACTTATTTTGGACATTTACATTCTCAGCCTCCAGTTCTTTTGGAGTTTGCCCCAGAGTTGCTCAGCTGAGATCAGCTGGTCTGCTTGGCTAAGCCTTTTGAGGCTCCTGGAGCAGGGTGTCTCCAGTGGGTTTGGTTCTGTTTTAACAACTCTAAGCTGCTGCAATGAAAACATGAATGTGCTTTTAAGCTCCTTCATAAAAAAAGAAAATACCAAGAGCAGTGTCTGTTCTAGATCAGACCAAACCAACCATGGAGAGTTTCCCTGTTGTTCCCATACATTTTAATCATGTTGCTGCTCGTGCTTTTCACTGCAGGGAGAAAGTCACTGATATCTTCTGCTCCCTCTTCAGGAATGAGCAACTTAACTTTTCCTTATGTTTTTGTGCCTGCCTCTCTTGAAAGACAGTAACAAGCATCAGTTAAGAATCTGATACTGTGCAGGGAGTGCTGTGGGGCTTTGAGAGGCTGCCCATTCCCTTCCCCTCACACAACTTCCCTGTCTCTGGCAGCTTGGGCAGCACCCGTGGGTTGTGACTTTGATTAAAGCAGTGTGTAGCTGCTGCTGGCTCTCCCAGCTCACCAGTTGCCACTGCCACACTCTGGAGTGTCTCTGGCTGTTTGCCCAGAGCACCTGTGGCTGCCCCATCCCTGCAAGTGTTCAAGGCCAAGCTGGATGGGGCTTGGAGTTAATTATCCTTACACCTCTGTAAGAGCTTGAATATTGTTGTTTCATTCAGAGGTC
Source organism: Manacus vitellinus (assembly GCF_001715985.3). NCBI lineage: Eukaryota > Metazoa > Chordata > Aves > Passeriformes > Pipridae > Manacus > Manacus vitellinus. The sequence goes on from NW_021938921.1 coordinate 91,111, forward strand.
AGGAAATAATGCCGAAGATTAAAAGATTTGACAAAAATATCAGTGTATCTAATTTTAGAGATCTCTTTTTGTCACTAGCAAAGTGTGCATCATGTAGATTTTCAGGCTGGTCAGAGGGCCTTGAATCCACAAGGATAACTGCACATAAAAAGGGACATTCAGCTGACGTTGTGGAGGTGGTGGTGTGGATATTTTGGATGGGAGATGGTGGTGTGGATATTTTGGATGGGAGATGGTGGTGTGGATATTTTGGATGGGAGATGGTGGTGTAGATATTTTGGATGGGAGATGGTGGTGTGGATATTTTGGATGGGGGATGGTGGGGTGGATATTTTGGATGTGGAGATGGTGGTGTGGATATTTTGGATGGGAGATGGTGGTGTGGATATTTTGGATGGGAGGTGGTGGTGTGGATATTTTGGATGGGAGGTGGTGGTGTGGATATTTTGGATGGGAGGTGGTGGTGTGGATGGGAGGTGGGGTTAGTACAGTCTTGGTATATGTGAAATGAGCAATGCTGATCTGAATTGGTTTTCAGATGGCTTGGGCACGGATTCCATAAATCACGTGGATTTGGTAGGGAACAGAAGGCAGGCCTGTGAATGACCAGTGGTTTTAGGGGGTGTCACCTGGGCTATATAGTCATTTGTCTCATTGATGCTGAGTGCTGGCAGTGCCTTCTGTTTGTAGATGCTGTTTGAAAACTTCATTTTTCAAAAGCGAGGAAGTGGCAGAGCCCCTGTAATTGATGGAAATCCAGGTCTAAAGCCCCAGAGGACAGAGCTGGGTACCGAGGAGCTTAAAAACAATGTGTCTCCTTGAGAGCATCCTGAATTTACTCTCTTGTATTTCCTGTTCTGTTATGTCCCTGCAGGGGGGAAGATGGCCCATATGTAGGTTTAATCCATGTTATTCAGGAACCAGTGTATAAGGAAATTTTTGGCTTCTTAAAATCCTTGCCCATGCTTTTAGGATCTTCTGGAAGTTTATTTATTCACAGCAGCATCGAATCTGAATGAAATACAGAAGTAAGATGGAAAACTCACAGTGTCTTACCATGCAGCTTTTTCATGGTTCACTTTCTTCCTTTGCCTTTTACTTGAGGGCAGAACTAGGGTAGAGAAATAATTTTTGTTCGCTTCTGAAAGGTTACAGTAATAAAGAAACTCTTGTTAACATCAGAGTATATGGCAGGCAGGAGTTTTCACAGTCTGGCATTGTTTATTTTACCAGCAATTTGGAACCTTCTGCACTCTTAAAATATTGGCAAGAAAATATTTAACTGTTAACTGTTCTGTGGCCTGCGTGTGTTTGAAGCCCTGGGGAGGAGGAGTGCTTGGGGAAATCAGGTTTTTCTCAGCTTATGATTGAAACCAGAAGGTGCAGAATATTGATAGAAGGTGAAAGCAATGTGACTTCAAATTAGAATTTTACCCAAATGTGGAACTGATGGGAGAATGTCAAAGAGGTCACGTATGAGCAGGGCCCTGCCAGGAGGGAGTGGGAAGGCTGATGGAGCAAACACAAATCAGTCTGCCAGGCACTGCAGAAATGAATTTGAAAAGGTGATAGTAATTGTGAGTATTTCCATTTGTCCTGGCCTCAGTCACTGGATATTAGGCTGGTTAATTGCTGACTAATTGTATGGACTCTAACAACTGACACTCCATTTGAAATGAAATAAACATTTTTTTTGGAAATTTTTGGGAGAGGTGATGGGTGACTTGCTGTTCCTATCCAACAGAAGCTTGTTCTGGTCCCATATTCTTGGAGAAAGAATGAGTTTTTTTATTCTTATTATTTTTCCCCTAGGGGAGGATGACCTATTTGGTATGAGCAGGATCATTCTTGCTCATATTTCTACATAAAATGTAGCCTCTTCCCATGAGGGTACTAAAAGCTATGGTAAAGGTAGCAGTTTTTTTTAATTGCACTAGCACTTTTCAGGTGAAATTCCTGCCAAGTCAGCAAAGTGACCTGATGTCTGGTGTCCAGGATCATCTAATGAGCTGTGACTGGAAGCTTGCTGGAAGTCAGGGCAGGAAGGAATAGATACCCAGACAGAGGAGATACCACCAGTATCTGCAAAGGTCAGCAAAAACTGGACAAAACTGAACGTGCTCAGAACTCCTGCTACTGCCAGATGAAGATTCAGAGTGCTGTGTCTGCCAGTGGCCAGAGATATTTGGAATAAAGTATAAGCAGCAGAACTGTGGATCATTATTCCCTCAGGTCTATTCTCCTGGCATTCACTAACGAGTAACCTGAGAGCTGCAGGGGGAATGTCGTGTTTGGGATCACTGACAGAAATCCTCCAGGAATGCACAGGCACTTTTTTTACCTCTCTGGTATTTTTTGCTCTTTAATGCCCCGTGGCAATGACTTCTGCCACTTAATTGTGTTGCATGAGAAAACACTCTCATTTTATTTTTAAGGTATTATTTGTTCATTTCATCAGATTCTTTTCTACATCTTTTTTAATGAGAAACAGTGAACAATAATTCCTTGTTCATCTGCTCAATACCTCTCCATGATCTCTCCATCATCTTCCTCCTCATTTCATCCTGAATATAACTAGTGTTTCCTCATATGTCTCATCATCTTGGTCTTCTCTGTGTGTTTTCTTTTACTTTTGAATCTATTCTGAGATTAAAAGGTAACTAATATGTGCAGTTTTTTATATACACAATGGATTTATGGCAGAACAGGGTTCCTCCTTTTGTTTTATAGTCCTTTCAAATAATGCCTAAAATTTGTCTTTTTCCACACTATTGAATTGTAGAACTTATTTTTTTTCTCTTAAAGATCCAGTTCCAGAATTGTAGCTGCTAAGTGTGTCCACATTATTATATAGATTTTATGGATTATTTTTTAACACCTACTGCTAGTACCATTATCAGCCCTGAAAATCACTATTCATAACTGTCTGTGATTTTTATTTTCATTTATTGTATTTTCTACTGATTTGTACTTACCTGTTTCTGCTGAAATACTTTCCAGAATGGCTGTCACCTTTCCTGGCTCTGCAGCCCTGTTACTGTTATCCAATATGTTTCATTTAGTTTAGTACCTTATGATCCCTGGAATTTTGTTGCTCTTGACTGAAGTCAGGAGTTATTTGAAGTCTTTTTCTGTGGGCAGATCTTATCACCTGGAATATGATGGACTGGAAGTGTTTAAGGCCAGGTTGGACAGGGCTTGGAGCAACCTGGTCTAGTGGAAGTTGCTGGACATGGAGACCTGTTGGAGGTTACTCTCTAAACAAACAGCAAGTGTTGGGAATTACCCTGAGCTGAAATGGGTTGGGAGAATACTTGGAGGAAGCACATATCAGCTTGTAGGACTTTGACTTCTGTCAGGGATCCTGGCTGCTGTTGGAGGCAGGATACCCTGGACCCCTTGGGCTGATCAGTGTTTGTGGTGTGACGCTTCCTGGCAGTTCCTGAGGTTTGTCTCAGTAAAGAACTGGAGTTTCACAGCATCTCTGTGAGTGCTTATGGTGAATATTTACCTTAATGATTCATCCACCTTTACTACTGTCTCCTACAAGTGCCTCTTCTAAACTGGGTTCTGGAACTTCCTTTCAGTTTATCCGGCTGAATTCCTGATTCCGGTGGGTTCAGAAACACGTTCGTGACCAGTTTTAGGCTTTTAGCAAGCAGTGTTTTAAGAGGCATCACAGGAAAACCCCTCAACAACTGCTCACCTTACAGGGGATCAGCACAACTCGACAGAGCACAGCAATTTGACCTCTTTTCTCTGATCCTTCTCTTGAGAGGTTGTCAGTGAGCTCTGCCAGCCACGTTCTGCAGGGAAGCAGGAATTTGGAATAAGCCCCCATACACTGGATTCAGTTCAGATTGTACTGGAATCTCCTCTGCATCTGTAACTATTACCATGGCAGAGTTTCCTAATTAATAAGCTGCAAGATAAGAACAAACCTCATTTTCTGGGTATCAGGCAGGTAGGGATGAGCATCTGGTTTTGCTGAAACTTGTTGTATAACTTGCTTTTCTGTGTCTGCTTGGAATAAACTTGCTCTAAGGAGTCTTATTTATTAATCAATTAATAAATGATTACACAATTGGTATGAAGGTAGCAGAACGTGTACAAGTTTTTCCATTACCATGGTGTTTTTATGGGTTGAAGATTTTGGCAGGAGCTGGTTCTGTTACAACATAACATTTAGCTTTTATCTAGGTTAATACAATATTGGGGTAGGTTGTCACCAAATGTTGAAGAAGGCTTTAAAGACTCTTCTCTGAAGTTAATAATTAATGAGGTGGATTACAAAACTACTTCTAATTAAAAAATTACAAAATTTATCAGAAGAGTTAATATTTAAAGTATGCAGGGACTCACAGCTGTGGCTAATTACAAGCAGTGATCTGCTTTGCAGACAAAGTAGCAGAGTGGTTAATAAAAGACTCTAAAAGTGAATAATTTCTTCAATATCTTTGTGAGATTGCCTGAAGGAACTGGCCTTTATTTACTGCTGCAGAAATATTTTTAATCTCTTTTATTAATTTAATCTTTTTGATCCTAGCTACAGTCTCAGTAATTTCAAAATTACTGTCCTACAAGCAATAGTGATGTTATAGGACAAAATAAAAGGGCTGCATGCAGCTTTGCCCATTTAATGTCATGTGTGTTTATTAAGAGGGCAGCAGACACCCAAAAAGCCCGTATATAACTGTATGTGCTTAAATATTATTTATAACTAATGTAAACTACCTTTCAAGTCATTCTTTCCAATTGCAACTTGAGAGAATGGGCATAAAAATGTCTAAATGTTTGCAAGATGACCTTTTTATCAAGAAAGCTTGGTCCTGGGAGCTTTTGCTGATATTCCTGCTCCAGCAATCAGAAGTGTCCGTGGGAGTGGATGATGTTTATGGCAGTGGGGCTGCAGAAGTCCCCAGAGTGGACTCAGACCTGTGTACCTTGTTTGGTACACAGGAATGAATTTATTTTTGCTGTATCAGCATAAAACCACTACTTTGCTGTAGTGTTGACCACTTTGACCACTCCAGCCGTGTGCTGCTGATGTGGTGTGTCAGTGCACCCAGTGTGAACATAACCTGAAAGAGCCTAATCTGAGTTTGAAAAGATGACTGTGCCCACACATCTGCTGCGTGCAGGTACAGGAGCAGATACATTGTACAGAAGAGTCTTTTTATTCTAGCAGGAATGGTATAATGAGAATGAGGAGGTGGAAACCCAAGCCAGAAAATTCAAATATGAAATGAGATACACATGTTCAACTGTGAGGGTGATATGCTTTAGCCAAACACAACTTAGTGAGCTTAGTACAGGGGGAACTCGGTGAAATGTAATGGTCTGTGATATGCAGAGGGTCAGGTTCTATGATCTAATCATTTCTTCTGGCTGAAATCTTTTCATAAAAAAATCTAGTTCAAGCATAACTTACAGCCCAAAGAGAGGAGTTGCTGCCTGAAATTCAATGACTAGTGCTTGTACAAGGCAGTTAGAAATGCCCCTTCTGGCTTTATAGTCTATGGATGGATTAATGTGTTAAAGTAGCTTAAGGGTGCAACGCATGCTGGCAAAAGCTGAAGCAGAAAGAAACTCCTGTTCAAGCGCTCTCAGACAGTGACTCCTGTTCAAGTGCTCTCAGACAGTGACTCCTGTTCAAGTGCTCTCAGACAGTGCAGCCTGTGGCCATCACAGCTGGGGCTGTGCTGGCAGGACACGGGGGTGCAGTGAAACCACTGGGGATCCGCAGGCCCTGCTCCGTGGGGACGGGCTGTTCCTGTCCCAGATCCCCGGGCTGGATGGCTTCAAGCAGGCAGAGCACATCAGAGCCTGAAGAATCAGGAATTGTTAAGGTTGGGAAATACCATTAAGAATATCAAGTCATCATCAACCCAACACCACCTCTATATTCACCATTAAACCACGTCCCCAAGTGCCGCATCCACATGTTTCTTGAACACTTCCAGGGATGGTGGCTCCACCACTGCCCTGGGCAGCCTGTCCTAATGCTTTACAACTCTTTCTGCTGTTTCTTTTCCCTAATATCCAATTTAAGCCTCCCGTGGCACAACTTGAGGCCATTTGCTCTCGTCCTGTCACTTGTTACCTTCCAGTCTGTGCACACTGAGCCTGCTCTGCACCGGGAGCCAAAACAAGTGGGGAGGAGGAGGAGATACATTACCCAGGAATGCTCTCAGTCCAACACAGGACACTGCTATGGGCTGATCCTAGAGCAGCGTTCACTTTAAATACTGTGCCCATGTGTAAGGTATTTTCCTACCTGTCCAGCAGCACAGGAAAGCAGTGTGCTCTTACTTTCCTAGAACTCTTAGAATGCAAAATCTTGACTGAGGCTCGACGCTGTAACTCGTGACCCTCAGCACTTGGCTGTTGGGTGATGCAAACTCCTTCAGGCCAAAGATGAGGTTCCTTCAGTACGACACTGAAAATGCAGCATCTGTTTGCTGCAGTTGTCCCATGGGCAGAAGTCTTTCAGTGAAGAGTTGTGACATGTAGTAGGAAGATACGTTAGCTGCACATTTCCTTTTGTAAAGGTCTTGGAGGGGTGAGATCTGTACCAAAAATGGGTTCCTTGTTTTGCACTAACACAGTCCTGGGCCAGTCAGGCGATAGTCCATAAATCTCTCCAGTGACAGCTCTGCACTGGGTTGTTCCAAGGAAGGCAAAGGGGCGAAGTCCCAAGAAGAGCTCCAGATGTTACTGATTTTTTCCCTGTTATTAGCAATTACTCACTTGGAATTCTCTAGCAGTTTTCCTTCTTAATAACAGAGTGTGGAAGAGTCAGCAGAATCATGACCAACCAGATCATGAAACTTGCCAGTGGTGAGAACATGCACAAACTCTGAAAGAGGAAGCGCTTCCAGCAAATGCTGATTTGGATTTACTCATTTTTCTTGATTTATAAAGAAGGATTTTTTCCCTCAGTGTTTGTACCTAACCAGTGCCAGTTATATTCTTCAGAAACTGCAATATTCCTTTAAATATCATTTTATTGCCTAAGATACAGCTCCATCCCCAGACTCATGTTTTATATCCGAAACTGTCTTTTAAGATGTATTTATTGCCATGTTTGTTTAACTTGGTTATCTCCTTCATCCATCTATTTCTTGCTAACTTAAAGCTGCTGCTCTTTGTTTTTAGTAGGGAAAGCTGCTTCCCCAGGGATGTATAGTCCAGGACTTGTCTCTGTAATGGGACTATTTGTTTTCTTTGCCCCTTGCAGTTGCCTGCTGTAACATTTGTAGTATGTGTTAAGTAATCCTTGAGGTAACATTTTTATTATGTCATAAAAAGTGCGTGGCAAATATATAATAACTCATGGAATTTGTTTGTTTAAAATGGAAGGATAATTTATTGAGTGTGTTACATGAGACCTGCTCCCCCTTATTAGAGCTGTAGAAGTGCAGCTTATTTAGAAGTATGTTCTATTGAGAAAAACCACGATCTCTGACATGCATAGAAGGTTTGAGCATGGTTGGGTAGAAATGACATCATAGTTTATGTACTCAATAAAAATTTAATTAAGTCATTACAGAAGTTGCAGTCATCATTTAACCCTCTGATTTCTTATGTTTAGTTCTTTTTTTAAACATTCAATAATAACCAGTCTCCAAATCTTGATAGCCTATAAAATATCTGCATGAATTTTAATAGTTTATATTAATGGAAAAATATGAGTAACTGACATAAAAGGAATTTTCCTTGTGTTTGCACTATGTGCATTGCTATAAAAATCAACAGATGAAAAAAGACAGTGGTTTAATGGAAGAATATCTGAACTGGAGATTTGCTCACTTGGCAAAAACTAACTCCTGTTTTGACAGAAAACCTGTTGCATAATTACTGAGGTGAATACTCATAAGGATGCTGAGAGAGTATTCAGGACAAGAGGTTCCCAGTGTGTTGGGCTGTACCTCAAGGACCCTGCACTCCTGTTCACTGTCTCTGTTTTGTAAAACTTGACTCCAGGCTCAGTCTCACACCTGAGTGTCCTGCTGGCAGGCAGGGCTTGATTATCCTTGTCATTTATAGTTCAGTAGAAAAGAAACGCTTGGATCCCTCACGAGAGCCAGGACAAAGAAGCAGCTTTGCCAAAGTGTAGCTGAGCCCTTGGGAGAGGACCTGAGTCACTTTGGTGATGAAGCACAGGCAAAAGGGACAGACTGTGCACGAGGGAGATGCACAGGAGGCACTTCAGCCGTCCCTCTGCATCCAGCAGTTGCTCCAGTTCCATCTTAAGCTCACATGGGGTCAGTTCTCAAGCCAATGGGTGGCTTAGGCCAAACCAGCAAATATTTAAGCAGTTGTTAAATTTAGTTGAAAGTCAGTGTGGAACTTGGACTGAGGCACACAGCATTAGGGGGAAGTCGCTGGATCATCACAAACTCTGAAAGAAATTTAGTCATAGTCAAAAACTAGTGAGTCTGAGCTCCCAGAGATGCTGTAGAGGCAGAATTCATGTGCTTGCTGACTGAGAGCCAGTGCTGACAGGTAAGGAGGGAGCAGTGGTGGGGATGGTGTCTCTGTCTTTAGCATTCCTGTACTTTCACTGCAGTGGCATGTCCAGTTCTGCAGTCCATGCTTTGGGAGAAAAAAGTTGAAAAACCTTTGAGTTTCTAAGAATGAATCAAGGTCTGGAAAAGCTGCTCAATAGTTAAACTACAGAGGAGTCTCCATTCTCTTGGGCTGTGCTGGCACTGCCAGGACAGCTTTGCTTCCTGCTGCTCCAGCAACGTTTTCTCTCCGCTCATGCAGTGGTGGCAGAGCTGTTGGCTCAGGGTGGTTCTGCCAGTTGTATATTGAGTAACACCAACTGCATTTGTGTCAGAATGAACAGAGCTGTGTCTCAGGGGGGTTCTACAGGGACTGACTGCACCAGGGTTTTGCTTACAGCTCCTTCCTCAGCAAGCTGGGCTGGGACACTGGTTTTTCTTTGCCTGCTCGCAGTGAAACTGGTAATATTTTCTCCTCACCCCCTCTTTAGAGCCTACACTGATGGTTTTCTGGCTTATTTTTCAGATTAATTCTGTTGCTCTAAAGGAAGATTTGAAAAGTATGGTAGAAAATTTCTATGCAGCTCTGTTTGGATACGATGAGGTAAGAAGGATGTTTTCAGTGAATGTGCCACAACTGGGCCATCTAATTCATGAACTCAGAATATTCCAGATATTAGGTAGAACATTCAGTGTCCATATCTTTGGAGAAATGTTATGTTAGGGAAGAGACTTCTTAGTTATGTACCCTGAATGAAAGGACTTTTAAGAAAACAGCACAGAGCACATAGATTTAAACCATGGGATGTGGAAGGGGTTAGGATGTTCTTGATGCTACTTCTCCACCCCTGCTTGGCCATCACTAAATCATTTCCTCCCTCTGAATCCCATTGTACTAAGCTGTACTTTGAAAACAAAGAGTATTTATGGAGTATTTATAGGGAGTCTATGTGAGAATATTTATAGGCAGTACCTAATAATATGTGGGGGCAAAAGCACCACTGTGCACAAGTGTCTGCAGGACTTCCAAGAGGAAAATACAATGACATCATCTCTTTTTGTAGTTATTTTTTTGCTCTAGTGAGTGTTGCTCTTCAGATGCTCTTATTCACATAGTGGTACTATTTCTTTGCACAGTGATTTGCATTATTAATATCTTGTAAATGTAAAGTCATAGAGTTGTGGACAGTATTACACATACAAATTTATAATCTAGTTATAACTAGATGTGTCTGCCTGTGTTTTGTTGACAGTCTTTTTGGAAACAAAATGTCTGCTTCAATTAAAGACAAATGTTGACTTTTTAATTTTTAACTGAATATTTTACAGTCCTGTTTTGCCTTTGGCAAATGTACTAGCAGAAAACAGGAGTTAAGAGACTATAGTGATAATACCACATAATCTAAGAAGACAATAAAAGTGGGAGAGGATTTGGATGAAAAGCTTCATGGATGTGGTTCCTGTATAAACCAAAGCCAATATTAGATTTAACTGGAAAAATCCACATGATTCTTGATGAGGAGGAGTTCTCTCTCATTTAGAATGAAAAGTAAAAAAGCAAAGCAAAATAGCAAAATCCAGACTACATTTCTGCAACGTTGGATTAAATATCCTTTAATTTTTCTTTCCTAAGTCTTATGGGCTTCACACGTTCCCATGAGATGGTGCTGCCTTCTCTGCAAGGTCACCACTTTTATGGTGAAGATTTCATAACACAGAAATGCAGTTATCAACTCCTGCATTAGGAATACCCTGACCCAGGTTTTTTCCAAATTAACTTGCCAGAGTATTGGTTACAGGCTGCTCTGTAAATTAATTTAAGGCCAGGGTTGTTTTTCCATTCTGGGAAAGAGTGATGTTGCTGCCTTTCCATGTGCAGGGCCCGTGGCAGCTGTGGCTGTGAGACAGGTGCCATGGCCAGGGGCCAAGTGCACTGACGTGGGTGTCTCGTGTTCAGACCCTCTTCACGTGCAGTTTTTAATCCCCCTCTGTACTTCCTTTAGGGAATCTTGTCTGATGATCATGTTCTGGCAGCAGCTCTTTGGAGGAACCTTTTTAACAGGAACTGTGACGACCCTCGGCATCTGGAGTTACTCGTGGAGTACGTGCGCAAACAGGTACGGAGGGAGGCTCCTCCCCAGCCTCTCTTTACAATAGTGAATACTTGTTTTTATTGCTTGCATATGTAGCTCAGTTCTCATAAATAAATCTGATTTTAATATTCAGTGATCATGTTTAAGGAGAAAAAGGTAAAAATATAAAATCTGGATTATATTTATTATAGAATCGGAGACTATCCTGGGTTTGGAAGGGACCCACAAGGATCATCCAGTCCAACTCCTGGCCCTGCACAGGATACCCCAGCAATCCCACCCTGTCCCTGAGAGCATTGTCCAAACACTCCTGCAGCTCTGGCAGCCTTGGGGCTGTGCCCACTGCCCTGGGGAGCCTGGTCAGTGCCAACCACCCTCTGGGGGAAGAACCTTTCCCTGAGATCCACCCTGACCCTACCCTGGCACAGCTCCAGCCATTCTCTCTGGTCCTGTCACTGGTCATCAGAGAGAAGAGATCATTATTGCAGTTTGGTGAAAAGAGAAGCTCACAGAATATTGAACCACTTCTGCTCCTCTTTCTGGACATCTGCTATGGAGGGGCTTGAAAAATCTGTCAGAAATGGGCTGCAGCTTGTTGTAGGTTATAATTGTTGTTTTGGAACTGGGATCCTCATAGTGAAATAGCTTGGAAGTCTCTGATGATCTTTGGGGGAAAGAAGGAAAAGGTTTTGTTTTCAAGACTAATTTCTGTTTCTTTCAGTTATTACCTGGAGGAGACAATACTGAGTAATGTTTGTCCTCTTAACCTTGAGGAGGTTTGTGATTAAGGTTTCTAGGAAATGTTCATGGGATACAGCCCAGGTGGGCATCAAAGAAAAGGGTGAGAGAGGTTCTGGAGAAAGAGTGTAGGGTGTTGGACAGGGAATTGAGGACCAGAATTTCCACAGCATCATTCCCTGTAATGTTTCCAATACTGTATTCAGGATCAGATAGAGGTTTAGAGAGAAAGTATTTCAGTTTGTGTCTGAGAAAATGGCATGGGAAATCAAGGGCTAGGCTTCCCAAGGGACTGAGGACACTTTGGGAATGCCAGAAGGCTCTCGGGAGGGACTGGCTTAATTTAATGCTGAGGGTTGCTGATGCTTAACATCAGTGGGGCTGTAGGAAAGTTTGCAGGCAGCAAACACATATAAGAAGTCACTTGGGACAATTTCCTGCCAGATAGGGAATTTGTTGCACTTCTGTATATTCAAGCAAAGGTCAGAAGCAATCAGCAGTTCAATAGGAAAGAGTGATCAGGTAGAAAAATGTGGCACGTTGGGGAGGAATCAGCACAGGTTCTGTGCAGATGGGTCATTCCTGCAGATAGGTGGTGCACTTGAGGAGAACATTCCCAGCTTTACAGATGTGTCAATGAGCTCTGAACTTTTACCACACAAGAACGAGGCATTGAGATTACATTGTATTATCAAAACTTCAGCTCAGCACTCTGTAGTCTTTAAAAAAAATGTAAAACAAATGCTCAGAGCTATTAAAGAATAGAGAAAAAAATGGTGCTGTCCTGCCACTTTTTACATCCATGGGACCTGTATGAGCTTGAATGTGTCTAGTTTGGGTGCTGACCATCAAGACAGACAAAACCTGAACTGGAGAAGGCTTAGAGAGGACCAGTAAGGGTGACAGTGAAACAGCTCCTTTATTAGCAAAGAGTCCAAAAAAAACCAACTGAGAAAGAATAGGAGATAGCTCTTGGAAATCCTGAAGGCATGTGAAAGGTGTGCAAGGAAAGGTGTTCAGTGACACAGGAACAGGGGGACAGAATGTTGCCACTGCACATGGATTCCAAAGCCACTGTCCAGGGCCATTACAACCACTTCAGGCTCAAATTCCCTGAAAGAAAAGATTTTGAGAGGGAGGGAAAAGAAATCAGGAAGATAGCACTGTGTGCATGTGCTGTGTTTAACTCCTCCTGGGGAATCTACTGGTGGTGGCTGTGAGGAGCAGGGCATTGTGCTTAGGTGGCTTTTTGATGTGGCCATTGGTGCATTCTTTCCTCTGTTGAGAAACTCCTTGTCCAATTATCCTTTGTTTCCAGTACCATTGTGTACCAGGTCTTCCCCACGATTTCCTGTGGATCCTTCTCTAACATTGGCTATTAGTGGATGCCAGAGAAGAATATACTAACAGGGCAACATATGCACTGTGCCCCTGCTCAGCTCTCCCAGCCTTTCTGAGCCAGCAGTGGTCAGCTTGGCTTCCACTGACCCTTGAGGGACTATTTTCTTTTTCTTTCCCCTCCCTGTATCTACAGTGTCCTGTGGCAGCAAGTTAATCCTATGCTATATGGCAAGAGGTTTTTTTATTTTGCTTAAATTTCATTAAATCCCCAAGTATTTTGCCCAGAGAAGCTGTGGCTGCCCCATCCCTGGGAGTGTCCAAGGCCAGGTTGGACGGAAGGTGTCCCTGCCATGGAGGGGTGGGACAGGATGGGCTTTAAGGTCCCTTCCAACCCAAACCACTCTGGGATTTCTTGTATTGTGAGGATGAGTGTTCATTCCATGTTCATCTCCTACAGCTCCTGTGCTTTTATGTGATAAATCCCAGGTGCTCCCTACTGGTCAGGCCTTTTTTGTGTACTGAAAAGCCTCAGTCTGTGTGAAGCCCTTTTAATGAGAGCCCTCCACAGGGTGATGATATGGGCAGTGTCACCTGCAGGAATGCCAGGAAGATAAAATGACTCACGGTAGCTCTGCGTGGCTCCTCTTTGCCCTGATGCCAAACTCTCAGAGGAGGCATTAGCTGAGGTGTTAGTGGAGAGCCTGTCACAGGTGACTCCAGAGGATCTGCAGATCCTTATCTCCCAAGCCTTGCCGTGGTGCTTTGCAGTCACAGAATCACAGAATATGCTGAGTTGGAAGGGACCCACAAGGATCACCCAGTCCAAGTCCTGGCCCTGCACAGGCCCATCCCCAGAGTCACCCCCTGTGCCCCAGAGGATCATCCAAACTCTCCTGGAGCTCTGGCAGCCTTGGGGCTGTGCCCACTGCCCTGGGGAGCCTGGTCAGTGCCCAACCAGCCTCTGGGGGAAGAACCTTTTTCTAATATCCAACCCAAACCTTCCTGACACAACTTCAGGCCATTCCCTCGGGTCTTGTCACAGTGGGAAGCGATCTTTTTAGGTCTACCTCCTGCAAATGGCAAAGCAGGCAAAAATCTCCCTGTTGTGCTTGCCTTCTGCACGTGTTTGTGCAGCTCTTGAGAGCCTTGACTGGGTGATGGGACAGAGGCAGTGACTTGCTGTGCTTGCAGGTGCAGCACCTGGACGCGCTGAGCGGGGAGGACCTGCTGCTGACGGGCGAGGTGAGCTGGCGGCCGCTGGTGGAGAGCGACGCCCGCAGCATCCTCAAGCCCCTCTCCCCCGTTTACAACGACGAAGGACTCTGAGATCCCTGTGGGAACAGCTTGGGAGGCAGGCCTGAAGTGGGACTGGGCCGAGGCTGTGGGCTCAGGAAGGAAAATCTGCTGTTGGAAGAAAAATGTTTCATTAGCTATCCCATCCGTGGTGCCTCAGTAGCAACCTGGACAGCCATTCTCCTCTGAACCTTCACCCGCAAGTAAATCCTCGTTGGTTTGAGAACCTCTGTCCTTTTTATGGCCCTGAGTGGCCCTGGCTGTCAAATGGGCAGAGCTGCCTTCTGTCTTTAGGAAACCAGGTATTCACCATGACATAGAGTTCTCTCAAGAAGACATTTCTCTCCTTTGCCTCGTTTAAAGAGCTGCTACCCAGAGACACAGTGGTGTCCTCTGCTCCCTGAATGGTTGTCAATGCAAATCTGAGCTTTGCATATTAGATGTTAAATATATGTTTTAAAAGCCTGATATTGAGATGGAATGGTCCATCTTTGCTTTAGTGGAGTTAAGAATTGCTTTAAAAGATTCTGGAGGGTTTTCTGTGAAAATCCTTTTTTAGAAACTCTGCTCTGTTGCACAAGAATGAGAGAATGCAAAGAATAATGCACGGTCCCCAGCAATCCTCTGTGTCTCTGGCCATCTTAGGGAGATTAAAGCCCAAATCATGGCTGGGCTGGCACTAAAAGCTGCCTCAGTACTTGATGTTCCAGTCTGCCTTGCTGATACTTCCACGTTCTCTGTAGAGTTGTGCTCTAGGAATTTCTTCCTGAAAAGAACATCCCTGTTTGTGTCGCTGGGACAGGACTCTGCCATCCTCCTTACCCCATAACATGGTCCAGGGCTTTTTAACAAGACCCATCAGTGCCAGAGAAAACTTTCTATGGCTGTGCAGGCAAACAATGCCAACACAGTAATTAGGGGAGCAGGAGCTGCACTGGTGAGATCAGCAGAGGCTGAGGTGCTCTGTGTGGGTGGAGGGTTCACCAGGCTGTTTCCAGGTCAGTGGCAAAACTAGTTTTCATTTCTCTCCTGTCCAAAATCCAAGTCAATAATAAATGTCAGTCTGGGTAAAATTGCTGTGTGTTTGTTTTTTGCGCCCTGTGTGCTTTTGATAAGAATAAGCCCTATAAAATCAGGGCTTATTCCTAATAAAAATATTAAACAAAAGTCAAAGGTGATAGTCCTTAATTTATGAATTTAATCCTCAATTTGTGACTCCTTAATCTGGTGAAAGTGTGACTGTGCCTGGCTGTGACTGTTCTTCCTTCTCAAGTTGCTTTCTTCATAGTGTGTGTGTGTGTTGGGGAATATTTGCCATCCCTTCTCCATGCAAAGAGCAGTGGGATGCAGGATAGAGGCTCCCAAACACTGCCTTGTATTTTTTTTTTAAATCTTCTCTTAGGGAGCCTTCTGTGTATAAAACAGGCATTTTGTTATTTTTTTTCCAAGGCGAACTTCCTCAGTTTAACTTGTTATAAAATGAGTCATGTAAAGAGCCCCTCTCTGTGTGAGGTGTATCCCTTCTCTGTGAAAACATTACAGCCCAAACAACTTGCTTGCAGTTTATTTAAGATGCTTTTGTTGAAAGCTGAGCTAAGCAGAGAAACCTCTTATGTGTGAAGTATTATACAGTGTGTGTGAGATAATAACACCTTGTAATTCATTACAGCTGGCTTGTATTTACATAAAAGAAGGCTGAGCTGTGTAGGAATTTGCTGATTAATTTATTTTTAATGAGAGTGAAGTATACCAAGTACCAAAATAAACTTTACTTTGTGTATCTTACTGCTCCTGAAATAGGTGGAAAAATTAATGGTAGATATTTTGGCTCAAAGCTACATACATTAATTCATATACAAAACAGTTATTTAAACTTTAACCCCTTTTCTGCTATGTAATTTAAACCTGGACTCATGTTATCCATGCCATGGGAACACAGGACTGGGATTCCACCACCATCCAGCCTGAGAGACCGTGTACGTCTGCGGTGCCCACGTGAAACCAGGAGCTGCTGGAATTCCTGGGACAGCTGGTCTGGAGGTGACAGTGCCCTCCCTACTCTGAATGTGGTCAAAATGGAACCCTTCCCTGTGTTTATGGGCAGGAGGCTCCAGAAATGATGGTGCCAGATGCACTCATTAGCATCTGCCTTTGCTCCTTTTATTAGGGTGAGAATAAAGACCTGTAATCACGGCCCTGCCTGGGCCATGAAATGCTGCACCCACCTGCTGGCTGGGCTGAGCCAGCACTGGGGTGTGTTTGGGGTGTGGGGCCTGGTGAGAAAGTAAGGCAGAAACTGTCTCTGAGTTATAGAAAGGTAATTTGTTAGAGAGGAAACATCCACTGGAGGCTACACAGGACCAGGGAAGAGTTTGCTTCCCAGTCATTAGTTACCCAGAGACAGGATCTGGATGTACACTATTAGATTGGATATTGGGAAGAAATTCTTCCCTGGGAGGGTGGGGAGGCCCTGGCACAGGTTGCCCAGAGAAGCTGTGGCTGCCCCATCCCTGGAAGTGTCCAAGGCCAGGTTGGACGGGGGCTTGGAGCAACCTGGGCTAGTGGAAGGTGTCCCTGCCCATGGCAGGGGGTGGGACTGGATGGGCTTTAAGGTCCCTTCCCATACAAACCATTCTGTGATTCTGATATGACCTCTCTTACTCTCAAGAGGTGAAGAAAGGTGAGCTGCATAGGTGCCATTGCCAGTATCTTATGTAAGACATCTTCCTTTACAGCCAGAATTTTAGAGTCCTTGAAAGAAAATACATTTCCAGTAGCAAAACCTGCTCCCTGCAAGTGTTCCAGCAGCAGCAACTGGCAGGTGAGTGATTCTTATGCACAGCACTGCTCCAAGGGCAGCAGAACAGAGGGGTCTGAACCAAACATTGTAAAACCCACCTTTTCCCATTTTCAAGGTTTTCCAAAGGGAATGATTGAAGGTGTTTTGCTTATGGACAGTTCTTTGTTTATGCTGCTGGGTTTTTGGAAAGTGGTCTCAGAGCATCTTGGGGGCACTTACTGTATTTCAAGTGAACATATGCACGTGCATTTCTTCTGGAAGGAACCTTGTAAAGCACTTTATCATCCATCCTGATCTCCTGTCTCATATACAGAATTTGGACATCACTGGTTATTCCAAAGGACTTATTCCCCCAGCTTTCCCAGGTATCTTGAAATGAAGAGCCATGAGCCCCTAGGAAGCACTCAGGATTTCAGCTGGATCTTGACTTGCTCTCTGTGAGCAGAAGGGTCACTGCTCAGTGTCTTCCTTCTCTCCTGTTTTGCACTAGTGGGAGAGCAGGAGCATGTTTTGCCTCACAGGGTCAAACTTGGGAAGACTCTTGCTTCAGGCTGATTTTCTTAAGACATTTTGGAGTAGGGCGGAGTCATCTGATACCCTTCGATGCCCACTCTCTATTTTAGGTGTTTAAATGTTTTTCTGTGCCATCTCAGCTGCTGTGCTCACACCACATTTGGGTATTGAACTGTTTTCCCTGCATCTTTAAAACACTGAAGTGCTGAGAGCGTGGGCATCCTGGGTGATCTCTGTTCCTGTGCTGTCCAGCGCTTAAGCCCTGCTAAAATGCAACTACCACTTCCCAGAGTTGTGACTCCCATCTGCACCTTCCACAAAGTGACAGTTTCAGCTGTGCCTCTGCCCCACCAAGCCCTTGGGTCAGAACTGCTGCTCCTGACCTGGCAGCTGGACTAACCACTGTCCTGTGTCCCTTATCCTGCCCCTCACTCGAAGGATTGAGTAAGAGCGAATTTTTCCACTAGAGCTTTATATCAGATGAAGAGTAGCAAAGCCATAGGAAGGTGAGCATCAGCTGGGAGGGGTTCTGCAGGCCCAGTCCCTGTGATGTGCCACTGCCACTTCATGGCACCACTTTGAGGAGCAGTGGGAGCTGTGCCTGACCCTGGGCCCCACTCATATTTTTCCACATTCTCCTACTTGCAGCATTTCTGTGGGACTGGTTTAATCCTGAGCACATAGCAAGGGTTGTCTGCATCCCAGGGATGTGCTGAAGTGCCTCTTGAGCATTTGGAGAGGTTTGCTGATCCCCTCTACAGGTGTGCTGAACAATTCCTGGAGCTCCACAGCCAGACTGTGTGTGCTTTCTTCCAGGAAGATGAAAGTCATGGTGGAGGGAATTGGAAAGGTTTAAGTTAACACCTAGCAACTTCTGTGTCTTTCTAACTTTTCTGCCAAGAGAGTTGTGCCACAAATACAGTGGTCATCTCAGGCCCCAGTGCAGGGGTTTGGTTGTGAGTACGTGGGGTTTTTCCTTGGGCGATGCTGGTGGCAGCTAATTTAGAATCACAGAATATCTTGAGCTGGAAGGGACCCACAAGGATCATCAAGTCCAACTCCTATCCCTGCGCAGCACACCCTGAGAAATCCACCCTGTACCTGAGAGCATTGTCCACATTTCCTAGTGGAGACTCCCCTGTATAGGCTCCTGCCCTCCCCATCTGCCTCTTCACATCTGCTGTGCTTTGTCTGATCTTTGTTGTCTCCCTGATTAATAAACCCTAATCAAGGCTTCTTTGCTCTTTTTCCTACAAGAGGCTGTGATGAGCCTGTGCCCTGTCCTTCCTGCTGACCTGGGCTGTGTCCAGCTTGCCTGGGCCTTAAGGTACCCAAGGCTGGATGAACCCCCCTTGCAGCCTTCTGGGTGCTGGTTCTCCTGTGCTGTGCCATAGGGAGCAGTGTCTCCATCTCTGGGGCACATTGTCTGCATGGCCTGGCCCTGAGCACTCCCCATGTTCTCCTGAGAAGTCAAGGAGAGGGCAGGAGCTTACAAGGGAGTCCAGGAAACTTGGTGAGGACACAGGACAGACTCTGAGGCTCAGCATGAGTGAGCAGTGGGCTCTGCTGCTTGTGCAGTGCCCACCTCACCCCTGTCTGCCAAGGGACTGTCCCCGGGGGTGCTGTTGGCTGCCCGGCCTCCTGCACTGTGATGGGGCAGTTGCACATTAACAGTCTGGTGATCCTTCCCAGACTCCTCTGGTGAGGTTTATTTTTTACCACTGCCCCTTCTTCAGGCGTCCAGGGCTGTCCTGTGCATCCTACGTGTGTTCTTCCTGAAGTTGCTGAACATGTTGAGGGAGTACTTGTTTTGCTTACAGTCATTCAACCTGCTGAGCAGCTTGTTCTGCTCATTTGTGGGACAGAAAAGATGGTTGGGCCTCATCCTTCCACTGGGAATGCAGAGCAGGAGCTCACAGGAGTGTGATTCCACCTTCTGCTGTTACATTTCAGTGGCTGCTCCAGATGTGATGTGCTGAGAGGAGCCAGGGAGTTTAGGTCCAGTGGCAAAGGATCTGCTGGAGGGACCTGTGGCAGGTTACTGGGAACACTTCCCTGCACACAAATGCAGGAACTATCAGCATCTACTGTCCTGCTCTTGCTGTCTCGTGCAGGTGTGTTCATGTAGGAGGGCCCTGCACATGCTGCCAGGCCTGGATCCTGTTGGGAAGCTGCTGCAGCTCTCCCAGGGGGTGAGAGCTCCTTCATGCTTATTTTGGGAGCGAGGAGCCCTGCACATCCATTAATGACTCTCTCACTGACTGAAAGAGTGAGCCAGGCTCCTGCATTCCTCATCCCACCTGCCAGCTCCTGGGCTGCTCCACATCCTGTCAAAAACCAGGCATCTCATGCAGATTTACTCACTGTCCCACATCCTTCCCTGCATACCCTCTTCCTGCTGGTAGCCAGGCCCACTGATGTCACAAAGCCCACTTCCATTCCTGTGTATTCCCTTTGGAAGGAGGGAAGGAAGGGGTGTCTGAAAGTGCTTTTTCCCGTGTTCAGCGCAGGGCAGCAGCTGAGGGAGTGGCACAGGGTGGTCCCTCTCCTGACAGCTGTGCCCTGAGCAGCTCAGGGCAGCAGATCCATGGCCACACACTGGTTTCCCTGCATGGCACAGGGGGTAGTTGGGACCTCAGAGCTGCAACAGGAGAGAACATGGGCACATGGTGTGAACACTGCTGGGCACGGGGGTTCTCTGCCTCCCCTGCCATCACTTGTGGATGGATAATTTGACCTGGGGCTGGCAACTGGTGCCCAGTGCCCTGTGTGAGGCTGCCTGTCCCCTAATTTGAGAGAGCCCTAAACAAATGGAAAAGATGAAACAAGGAATTTGTTTGCCACCTCTGTGTTTGGAAGATTCTGTAATGCCATGGTTGGGAACCTCGAACAAAATATGGGGAGATTTGACTCTGCACTGCTCTGTGGGTTCAGTGCTGGCAGAGCTCAGTTCAGGAACTACAACTGGAACTTTTCATCCAGCTGTGCTGGCTGTGTGCATCTGGCAGTGGAACGCTGCTATGCAGTGCCTTCCAGAAATGTCTGTAGAGAAGTGTCTTGGAGCACTGTGATGTTTTGTGGTGGAAGATGTGGGGGTTCAGTCTGAAATAAAGGGGGGGGGGGAAGCAAATCTGGCTTCCCATGTTCCCTGGTGAGTGCTCTCCCAGAACTATCAGGAAACAGGTTGGCAGGCTGCCTTCCGTGTGTGCGTGAAGAGGAAGCAACAGGTACATTCTGTGGAAACCCCAGGCAAGGCACTTGTGTTTGCTGAGCTCCAAGAACATCTGCAGTGGGATGCAAGGATGAAGCATTGCCTAATGCTTGGATCCTGGTTGGGCTCAGGTATCAACCAGAGCAGAGCTGCCCAGGGACATTGGCTTGGAAGTGGCACTTGGGGGGGTGTGTTCAGCCAGAGGGAATTTTCCTCTTGTCTTTCTGTGTTGATTGCAGAAGGTGTGCAGACAACACTCCCAGATAAGATCCCTGCTTTTAGCTGGCAAAAATGGGCTGATGCGATTCCCACATCCTGAGTTGGCCAACGAGCCTGTGGAGTGCCAATTATAGACATTTATCTCTTTGCCAGACAGCAGGGACAGGACACCTCTCATCTAATTTTAGATGTCTGCATGGTAAACCTCTGTCCCTGACTGGCAGCCTGAGCTCCTGCTGCTTGGTGGGGAGAGATAAAGCACTTCCCAGGCACATTTCATGGGACCTGTCTCAGGTGTCTGCTGCAGGGTAACTGACTCCTAGAAGTGTCTGCCTCTCCCCACCAACCCTGAAGGAGCCCAGCCTGACAAGCTGGGCTGGAGATGTTTACATTGTGTGTGCTTTCATGTGCTGAGGTCCATGAGAAATTACTGGAGGAAGAGTAGGTCATTACCAAACACCAGCTGGAGGCAGTGTAAATCCCTTTAGAGAGTCAGCAGCAGTTGTTTATGTGGCAAAAGATATGCATTTGATGACTTTTTTAACATTCATGCTCTCTTCAGCTCTTTAGGAAGGCAAAAAGCAGGGTGGTGTTACCCTTCTTTTATGTTATCACTGGCAAAGCAGCTCCAGAAAAACACCCATTATGTTACTGCCCCTTCCCTGTGTTATTTCCCTGAACTTCCTTACCTTGGGTTGGCTGGTCACCTCACATTTTAAATTAGTTATTCTTTAAGCTGCTCTAACACTTATTTTCACCTATAACACTTGTGTGCCAGCAGCTTTGTTACAATTTTGTCCCATCTCTGCTGCTATTTTTGCCCTTGTTTGCTGCACCACAGCAAAGCCATGACATCCATCTTCTGTTTTCTGATTCCATCCACTTTTGCTTCTGTTCTTGCCATTTGCATAGTCCTGCTGAGGCTACATCCTGACTTCAGGCATCTAAAGACTAGACAGCTAATCTGAACTAATCATCCCACTCAGCTCTAGTCCCTGGAGAGTGATAGTCCCTGGGGGACATGATTCATCCCAGCTGACTTAGAGCCTGCTGTGTGAATGTGCTGGTTCACACTCAGGCGTGGTCATCCCTCTCCATTGGCAATCGCCCCATGATCATTCCAGAGCACACATTTAGCTTTTACATGACCTGGTTTAGCCTGAATGAATTTAATCTCTGGGGATTTTATAGATAAAAGGCCAACTGATTAGATCAGCTCTCCAGCCAGTTCTTCATTCCCTGGTTGACCGTGAGGAGCTCAGTAGCTCCAGAGTGAGCTGAGTGGGGAGGGAGGTCCCGTGTGCTCCCCTGTTCGTCACACACTGTGTTGTGTTCTCATGGTGTGTTCCTGCACCTGCTTTAATTCACACACCCATGTCTGCCTGTATTGTTTCTCCAAAAATAGCTCCATGGTGCTTTTGGGAAGCTGGAGTTAAGTAATCCCAGAATAGGCAGCACGTGGGCAGTATCGTCCTCTGCACAGCTCCAGGTTCCTAGGGCTGAATGTCCTTTCCTTGAAGGATTTCCAGGGAGATGCTAAAAGAGCATGTGAGCTATTGCTCTTCTCACCTGTGGTATCTGATGACCAAGATTCCTGCTGTGCTTTGTACAAACACTGTGACACTGTGGTACCAAAAAATACGATGTTCTGGCTTCTCTGCCCCACGCTGGTGTAGCAGAGCCAGGCTCCCAAGAAATGCTAAGGAGGAGCGTTAGCTGTGGCTCAGGGATGAGTAAGTTCCTTTGCCAAGTCTGATTACCCACTTGGGATATTTGTATTTCATTATAACTGACACTGAGCAGCATGTTTGATTTGGAACAAATTTCAAGCAGGAACAAGTTCCAGCATCTGCATTTCCACTGTGAGCACAGTGAGGGACAAAACAGGTTAGAGCCTGCTTGGCCAAGGGTGGGGACCTCTCTGGGGAAGGGAAGGGGAGGGCAGTACATTAATCAGTTACAAGGAAAAGGAAGGAGCAGCTTGAAGAGCTGATCTTCCTCCTCGAGCAAAAGGGACACTCTGGGCACCAAGTGTCAGGTGTGTGTCTGAGGGAACTGGGTGAGGGAGCCGGGGAAAGGCGGCTCCTCCCCCGCAGTGGGAGGCTGTACCTGGTGATTAACTCCCGAGCAGAGGAGTGGAGCTCATGCTGAGTCCTGAAGGAACCTGTTGGGAGGAGCTCAGGAGTGCAGGAGGGGCAGAAAAGACCTGAAGACGGGCACAGCTGGAGAGACACTTCTTAGCATCAGCAGCTCCAGTCATGTTCAACTACCTGGCCGTAGAGGTGAGGCCCCAGCTCCACCGCAGCTATGGGGGCCAGCAAGGGGTGTCTGGGCCACTGAAGAGCCGCCTGGAGCAGCTGAAGAAGCCGTGGTGGAGGGAGCCCAGCCCGCTGGTGCTCCAGCACAGCGAGACAGCCAGGCTGGCCATCGACGCCTTCCTGGAGCAGGGGGAGCGCGGGTACCTGAGCGCCATCGCCGAGGAGCGGGAGCTGCCCTTCCTCTCCGCCCTGGACATGGAGTACATCAGCCAGCAGAGGAACCAAAGCCTTCCAGATCCCAGTGCAATGAAAGACAAGGATGCTGACCCTGGCGATGCGGACACTGGAGACGGGTTCTCCCTCAACTCCGAACTGACGTCGGGCACCTACTTCCCGCTCATGTCTGACGTGCACCCCCCAGAGCTGGAGCTGGGGTGGCCGGGGACACCACTGCTCACGGTGTCTGGCCAGACTCAAGCCACGGTGGTTTTCCAAAGAAACAAAACTAACAGCATTAAGGATTTGGTCCGGTCTCTGATCAGCCGAGCACGGACGGTACGTACAGAGCTGTGTCCCTTGAGTGGGGTCCTGTCCACAGCACCCGAGTGTGGGGGCTGCTCCCACACCTCTGCACAACATGCTCCGTGCTGTCGCTGCTCCCTGCGTGTCTGGCGTGGTGTGATTGCTTTGTCTGCAGCAGATCTGTAACTGTTCCTGCTCCTTTCCTTTCCTGTAATTTCTTTCTGCCTGGGATTTCATGTCATCCAGGCAGTGCCCTTGGAGGCATTCTGTGTCCATGGCTGTGGGGATGCAGAGCCTGGAGCGAGTGCAGGGCCTGCAGAGTTCACATTTGGCTGTCCCAGCCAGTCCAGGGAGTTTGCACGGCCAGGGCTCTTCTCCAGCCCTGGACATCATGTTAGGCGGGACAAGAGGACTCACCACTGGTGAGTTTCTGTGGGAGAATCACAGAATGGTTTGGGTTGGAAGGAACCTTTCAGACCATCCCATTCTACCTCGTGCCACGGGCAGGGACACCTTCCACCAGCCCAGGTTGCTCCAAGCCCCGTCCAACCTGGCCTTGGACACTTCCAGGGATGGGGCAGCCACAGCTTCTCTGGGCAACCTGTGCCAGGGCCTCACCACATGTGACCTGAGTAAATTTGTGGGACTGAAAATCCCTGCCTGTGGTTTGAAGTAGGTTAGAATCCTGTCTTCTAGGCTTGATGTCTGTGCCTTTCTGAGGATGAGTAAGATCAGCCCATTTTGCCCCATTTCACAGTTTCTGTTGTGTTATTACAACCCTCAGATGTCATAAAGACTGGATGAGTACAGTACCTGCCTACCAAGAACAATCCTGGCATGAATTTACTCACTATGCTACTTCTTGCTTCTTTTTGCTGTGCCACTCTACTCTGTATGAAAGCAGCAACTCAGAAAACTGTACCACAGAGACATTTGCAGCTTTTATTGTCTTTGTCCTCTTTATGGCTCTTTCCAGCTGTTCCACAGTAGTTTTCTTCTGTAGTATTTGTGTTGAGATATTGAGGAAATATTTAGAGCAAAGTTCACTTTAACCAGTCATCTTCTAGGCTATTTCTCTTATCACTCCAGTAGTTTCCTATTTAACTTCTCAGTCACTCCTTATATTCATAGTGCAAAATCAGGAGATAAGGAATTGTCCTGCCTGGACCTTGGCTGTGCTGAGAACGTGAGCTGTTTGCAGCTCAGGTGTGATCTGTCACCATCAGCAGAGCTGAGCAAAGGAATTCATGTGTTCCCAGCAGCTCAGATTGCTGCAGCATCAGAACATCCTCAAAGAACCACATATTGAGGACGTCTGGGTGTGAGATGAGGTGAATGAGGATCTTTTTCTCTTTTGCCCAAAAGACTGTTGTGCCATGTGAGCTGCTGCTCAGTTGTGAGCAGCCCTTGCTTAATGCCTGAACTTCTGTTGCACCTTACAGGAAAATACAGGAAGTTTTGGTCCAGGAAGTAAGTGACAAAATGCTTTGTTTGTCCTTGCAGGCAGCTGATTTATGGTAGCTTAAATGATCTGAAAAGTTCTGTGACACTGACCCCAGCCTTGTCAGCAGTGGGGATTAAGGCACAGTCATGGCAGAGTGCACAGAGTAAATGACTACCAAGAAACGTCCTCCTGTCACTCAGCACGTGTCCCACATCTCCTATGGTATTATGATCCTTTGAGCCACAGGAAAAACATCTTGCTGCTTTCTCAGTTCACAGGAACTCGCCTGTTGCTGCGGGCAGGTTGCCCAGGCAGCGGGTGCTTTATTGTACTCTCAGTACATTTTGAGCTTTTTGCTTTCTTTGCTTCGCTTGACAAAGCCCCAACAATCTTCAGCCCTTCGTGTCCAAGCTGGGGATTTCACACAATGTTTTTGACTGTTGTGTGAAACAGGAGAATGAGTTTTTAACCATCTTATTGGTTTATTACTGGTGTTCTACTGGCTTCTGGGTTAGCAGCTCTGGCCAGTGCTTCCTATGATTAACTCTGTGATTGATGGCGGTTCCAGCTCATTCACAACCCCAGTTACACATATTTACTTACTTACTGAGTCATTTGCTCATCAAACCATGCAAAAGGATGTTACTTATGTGTGTTTTCATGACAAAAGAGCAACCAAAGGTAAAAACATCCTTTGTTTGAAATGCCAGCAGGAACCATGTGGAGAATCACCTGCTGTTCACTTTTCAGCTGCTGTTTCTCCATTTCCAGTATTTTTTCCACTAGACTTCTAGCTCTTGTCATAGATCCCTTTTTCAGAGTGTTTCTCCTCCCCTGAGGATACAGTGCTGCTGGGAAGTGGGGAAGCTGTGGAGATCCCCAATGGCTTTTCCGGGTCCTGCACACAGAAGGGTGTGTGTCTGGAAATGCTGTTTGGTGCTTCCCCAGTACAGTCACACAGAACAACATCAGCTGACATCTTTTGCAACAGCACATTTGTACAGACAAATCAGCAAAAAGAGCTGGTTTCCTTGGTACCTTTTGCTGGTGCAGTTGGTCTTTCGACTTGGCTGTATTTAACCAGCTCTCTTTGAAGACAGCTGTTCAGATTTGAGCTTTTCTCTTTACAGACTTAAGAAGATGCAGTGCAGCCACACCTTTGCTTCATTTGATAATCCTATTTCAATTTTACTCTTGTTGGATGAGCTCCAGTCTGGTGTGAACTGTCCATGCTGCTTCTTTCATCCCTCTTGGACAACTCTGACTCTGGCTGTGCACCCAGGTCTCTGTGGGATGGCAGAAGGGTCCCTGATGGTGCCCAGGGAAGCATCGTGTCGCTTCGAGTGGCACCACTGCAGTAATGACCCAAACCACAGGGCTATTGGCAAATACCTGTAAAACCAGCTGTGCTGGTTAGAAACCAGACAGATGGCAAACCCCAGTGGGGTGCTGGTAAGTGCTGTAATTCCCAAAGTGATGACTCCAGTAATTGCTGAATTGTGAGTTTCCAGAAGTGGGCTTGGAAATGTCATGGTTTAGCCCTACAATGGCAAGGTGTGAATTTTCTAGAGCCTGTGGGGCAGCTGTGTCTCTGCAATGTCCTGCCATGGGCTTGGAGGCCGTGATCAGCATGGTGAGGAGTAGGGATGCTCTGAGCCAGCCCAGCCTTGCAGCTCCCACCACTGAAACTGAGGGGCTGGAGGCACTGACATGCCCCAGCAAATTGTTTAAATTTTTAAGGCCCAATTGACTTGAATGCTCAAAACATGAGTTGTGTTGTCAGGAGCCTGAATTGCAGATGATACTTGGATATCCAACTCCCACTGCTTTAGAGAGCTGTTGGGAATTATCTTTGAGGATTTAGACCTCACTTTTGTGACCACATGTTCTTAGGAGGCTTCAAGGGAAAAACTTCCAGGGTCTTCTTCCCCCAAAAACCTCTTGGCTTTGGGGTTGAGCTGATGTTACTGTAAGAGCTGCCTGCTGCCAAGAGGACAATGCTGATCTGAGTGCCCTTATGGATACCCACAGTTAGAATGAGCAGCCCCACACGGGCACC
Organism: Manacus vitellinus; assembly: GCF_001715985.3. Classification (NCBI taxonomy): domain Eukaryota; kingdom Metazoa; phylum Chordata; class Aves; order Passeriformes; family Pipridae; genus Manacus; species Manacus vitellinus. The sequence goes on from NW_021938921.1 coordinate 118,112, forward strand.
TGCATCTCCCCCCTGAGGGAGGGCACAACCCCCCTCTGTCCCCCCTGCCCAGGGCAGTGACACAGGCTCTGCCCCTCCTGCCTGGCACTGGCCGTGGGGCACACCAGGAGCACCTCTGCCCGAGTCCCTGCTGGGGTGGGGGGTGTGAGCAGAGCTACAGCCTGTGCCACCTCCTGATGCCAAGGGCAGAGCCGCTTTGGGAGGCATGAGTGTGACTGCCAGGGCTCCACCCAGCTTGCACAAGCAGGCCCGGGGCTCTCGCTGACGCCGCAGCCCAGCCGAGGCTGCAGGAGGTGCAGGGCTGCACCCTGCCCATGCACTGGGGCCACGGCTGACCCTGTGCCATGTGCTGCTGCCTGCTCAGCCCCATCCCTCTCACTGCAGCCTGGCAGTGCCAGTTTTGGGCAAGCACCAGCCCTGCACTGTGCCAGCCAGCCCTGCCAAAGCCTGCGAGCACTGGTAGGGAAAAGCAAGATGGTTGTGGACCTTCTGTGCACCCCCAGGGCAGGCAGTGCCTCTGGGCACGGGGGATCTGGGGGCAAAGGAGCACTGGTCTCCCTTGACTCGATCATATTGACTTCCCAGGCAGAGTTTAGATTGTCTCCAGGGCCAAGCCTGCCTCAAACCTAAGCCTGAGATGAGCTGGAGTATCGTGAGGCAAAGCACAGCCGAGAGGGACTTGCCTGAGGCCTTACACAAGGTTTGGGCTATAGTTTTTTCTTGGTGCTTCATCATCAAAGGATGTGTGACCCATCAAAGTCATTTGGCTAAATTGGTCTTGGCCTTTGAGTGCAGGACAGTGTGGAGACGTGGTGAGGTCCTGTTTGGTGTGGGTCTCAGCAGTACCTAGTGCTGGGAGCCCAGCAGCAACATTAATTTAGGAAGTTGAAGATGCTGCTCATTGCTTGCAGAGCTCTTGCAGGGCTGACTCTCCTGTCCATGCCAGGTGGGCATGTTTGAGGAGAGGAGAAGAGTTTACCAGAGCCTTGTAAGGTTTCTGAGAACACAACACTGACAAGGGCAACAAAAGAGGTGCCCTTCAGAGTCAGGCTGTGTCTCGCAGGGCCAGGGTGAGAGGGTGGAAATGAGGTTTGGACTTGGACACCAGGAATGATTTTTAGCTCTTGAAAGCTGCTTTGTGTCCCCTGTGGGTGCCTGGGATTGCACCACCCCTGGGAAGGTTTTTCCCCAATCCCTGCTGTGGTGGGCTGGGTCTGGGGTCTTCTGCGAGATGCCGAGGAGCAATCATAGTCATCACAGAGTGGGTTTTGGGGACAAAACAGACAGAGCCATGAAATCTTGTCCATGTGCAAAAGGGCTAAATCCCCAAGGGAGCAGGAAGCAACCTTCTAGCATTGCTGCCCTCTCTGCCATGGCTCTGGTGCAGAGGCTGTGTGCAGGCTGAGAGGAGCCAGCTTTCCATGCAGAAGTCTGGGATAGAGAGCACAGGGAAGCCCATGGATCCCCACTCTGCCCCTGGCAGCTGCCTGCACTCATCCCCGAGGCCATGAGTGTGAGCCTGGAAAGAGTTTATTAATGAAAACAGAGCAGAAGAGCTACTGGGCAGTGGGCACTCCAGGGCCAGCGTGGGAGTCTGGAGCACAAATCCAAGCACAGCGATACTTGGAGCTCATCTGCTCTTCCCTGAAACAATTCCAGATCAGATCCCTGCCATGAAAGCAATATCCCCTGTTCCTAGTTAAATCTTGAACCACTGCACATGTGAAAACTGACCTCACTGCCACCCTCTGCATTTAGCTCTTGGTTTGAGGAGGAGCAGCAGAGCAGCAGTGGCAGAGGATGAGCTGCACAGGGTGATTTGGGCTATGGGGAGGTGCATTTGTGGCCGTGCTCTAACCCAGGCAGGGGAGGGTTGGCAAACAGGCTCCCTCCTCCTCATGGGGAGCATGGTGAGCAGCAGGACAGACTCACATGCCAGTTGTGTGCCAGTTGTGGTGCAGGGTATGAACATTGAGTAGCAGGGCAGGCTGGTGGAGCTTCACTCCCAGATCACTGCTTGTTTGGCCATCTTTATTTGGGCATCCTCTGCTGGGTGCAGACACTCCCATCAGGGTTATGCACCCACCTTACAAGTACCAGTGACCTTATTCACTATTATGATATGATAGAGGCTGGAACTAAAATATTTAGGCAGTAGTTCTATTGCTTTTTCATCTTTGAAACAAAGCTGCCCTGCTGGTAAATCCTTCACTGTCTTCCTCCATCCCATCTTCCATGAGTTCTCAGTGTTAACTGCTGATGGGTCAAGGTCTGAGTCACTGGGTTGCTCTGCACCCTGAGGTGCAGTGACAAATCATCCTGCTCAGCAAGAGCTCCCCTGCCTGTTCCTTCCTTCTCCGAAGTGCCCTCCTGATTCCCATCACTGGCAGTGACAGCCAACAGCTGGATCCCAACAGTCACTTCCTCATCCAAATAATGGCCCCCCATGTTGTCTGCTGGCAGCTTCACTCTGTGAGGAACAGAGGAACAGCCTCTTCAGGCTATTCCTGTATGGTTGATTTCCCAACCATTGGGAACCAACCATTGTTCTTGTTGCAGGTCATACTGTACTTTGAATTTTCTAGTTCTGGGTCAACTCACTTGTAGTAGCTTCTTGTCATGACCTACCTTCTATTTTCTGTATTTTCCTTCCAGTTTTTGAAGAATTCATGTGGCCACGGTGGTCCCTTTCCATCTCCACAATGGGATGGATCCCTCTTCTACCTCATTCTCTAAAGAACTGGCAGTTCTCTTTAAAATTATTTTCCTTTTTAAAACACCTCCTTGGAGACTTCACCTTGCAAGTCTTTGGTTTATTTTTATTTTTATTTTTTGATAATCTTAGTGTTATTCCTTCTTCCTTCTGGCAGGTTTCATTCCCATCACTTGCATCCCTGGGCTGTGTGTGCAGGAGTTCTACCAGCCAGGAACGGGAAGGAATCCTTTCCACACACATTTTTCTCTGATTTTGTCTTGGCACCCCTGGGATGTAACATGTACATACTCAGGATACCTTCTCCCTTACCTGGCAGTGTGTCCTTCCTGAAAAAAATGGTCCTTTTTCATATTAATCTGCCATTAACGTGGAGTCACTCTTGCTGATTGAATGATGATTTGGCTCAGTCTCTGCTCTTGTTTATGTGCTTCTTTCCTGGCACATTTGCTTAAGACAACAGATACTTGTTGCACCACTGACATTGAGAGTTTAGCTCATGTGTTACCCTTTCAGCCATTCCTTGCTGTGAATGACAGATGAGGTGGGAGGTACCTGGGGGGGCACTGTCTTCATAGTTATTAAAATTTGATTTTAGCTGCCATGGTGGGTGAGGGCTGTTAAAGACAAGTGTCCAGAAGCATCTCTGCCCAGGTGGCCACAGATGCTCAGCAACTCAGGAGGTTTGAATGCTTAGCTCGTAGTTTAAGCACAGTTCACTTGGGCATGAGATTTCAACAGTCTCTTGTGTTTTTTCCCCCCCCCCATGCCTCTTTTCTCCTGGCCAGGTGATAGCAATTGTGATGGATCTGTTTACAGACATGGAAATTCTGTGTGACCTTCTGGAGGCCTCGAGCAGACGGCACGTCCCCGTTTACCTGATCCTGGATGAAGAGTACTTGAAGCATTTTGTGGAGATGTGCAATAAAATGGCTCTTACTCAGGACAGCTTCCCAGTAAGTTTTCAGTCACACTCTGGATATGATAAACAGGTCTTGGAATTGATGAAAAACCATGTACCCTCTGTTCTGGTCCCTCTACCTGGTCCCTGGGACTTCTCCCTTCTCTCACTGTCCCAGGCTAAGGGACCACAGCTGTTTGGTCCTGGAGATCAAGATCTGTCTGGAGGCACAGAGGAAGATGTGCAGGAGCCTCCGAGTCCCATATCTTGATGTTCTGTGTTCCTCATTTCAGTCTGACACGCAGGGAGTGTGAACCTGAGGCCAGTGAGATGCAGTGAGTTACTGAACACTTTGCTGGGCTGGTGCAGAGGCAGAGGGAGACCAGGAAACTTAGTTCATGTACACCTGTATCACCTGGACAAGGGGGAAGGTGATCCAGCCCCTGCTGTAGGACATAGAATTGCAAGACTTAAATTTCTCACAGTTCAGATCCCTGAGCTCAGCTTAGATTCCAGGCAGAGCTGCTGCAGGGCAGTGGCTGGGAGGGGAAGGGGACCAATGAGTCCCCTCAGATGTCCTGCTGCAAACCCCATCACTTCCTTCTGCTGCACCCACAGGTTAAAAATCTCATGTTAACAACTGCTTTTAGGCTTTGGGATTCAGTTGTGGGTCCATGAGGGGTTTGTGAAAAGCCCAATTCCTGCTCAGTGGAGGCCCATCACCAAAGGCTTGGGTGATAAAACAGTACAAATTAATGTGTCAATGCCACAAGCTCTCTTGGGAACTTGCAGCCTCAGAGATGCACCCCAGTATCCTGCTGCTCCCCATTTCTGGCTACCACCTAGCAATGGAAATTCAGTTGGAATTCCATATTCAATTTCCAAATGAAATGGAAAATCAACGGAAAACAATTTTTTGTTGTCATTTGTTAGTCCTGCAAGGCCAGCAGTGCTGGCTGTTCTCCCTCCCTGGGTGCACAGGATTCCCTGGAGCACTGATTCTCCTCTAGCCATCACTTTCATAGGTTTTCCCTAAGAACAGGCCAGGGAAAATGCAAAAATAGTGTTTTACAGCATTCAAAATAGATGCAGTAACAAATGTCTTAATTTTCCCTCGTTTTTAACCTACCTACACAAGGGTTAATTTTAAAGGTCAATTTAGAGAGGCTTCTTTAGAGAAACACTTTGTGCTCTGGTCTAGTTGACAAGGCTGGATTGGTCAAAGGTTGGACTCGATGACACTGAATGTCTCTTCCAGCCCCAATGATTCTGTGAATCTGTGATCCTGTGATCCTTCCCCTGTGCTGGAGAAGCTCTGTCCTTTCTTACTTCTCACAAGCCAGACTCATTTCATGCCTCTTGAGATGGCAGCTGTTAGGGAAAACTGCTTCACGCTGGAGCAGGTTTGCTGTCAAAAATAGCCTTCTCACTGAAGTCACCTGGTGGATCCAGATGAATTCCATCTCTCCAAGATTTATTTTATTGCTTCTTATCCAAGATGTGGCCGTTGTTTTTAATTAAAATTAGAATGAGTTTATATCCACGGAGATGCCTACGTTTCTTTGTTAGGCCTGATGTCATGTCTTATGCTTCAGTGGGTAATTAACTCACCTCCTCATTCTGTGACTCATCAGCAGCTCTCCATCTGAAGTGCTTTTTACACTGATGCACCTCAAGCAGCCCATTACCAACCATACAGGCTGGATACTCACATTTGAGTGGAATGAGGGTACATATTTTATTCCTGCCTCTGAGTTGTGACAGGATGTGGTGGTAAATCTCCATTTGGAATAATTGGTGACAATTTGGGGTTTGATGGGGAATTTGGGGTAATTGCCCCTCCAGCATCTTACTTCTGAGAACAATATGTGAGCCTGCTGGTGGCAGATCCTGGTGCTGAGGAGTGTTGGCAGCGGTGACAGCAGAAGACTCAGTCTGGAGTTTTCAAATGTCCATTTGCTGATCCTGGAACTGCTGTCTGAATGGAGCAAGAGTGGTACCTGGCAGTCTGGCTTTCCTGCAAGACTGCAGGATTCTCATCTTGTTGGGATGATTCAGGGCCTGGACTGCCAAGAGGAAGGAGAGGATGGAAAAAATTAACCAGATATCAGCAACTCACCCAGCCTTGGAAAGGACAAAGGGAGTGAAGAAATACTGTGGTGACAAATTTATGGGATATCCCTTATCTGAATTTCCCCAGAGACGGGAAGAGGAAGCTCCTCCCAGTGAGAACTAGTGTTACTAAAACCTTGGCATTGGGAAAAAAAAAATCCCTGTGTTGACTGGCCACCTCCCCAGGCATCCAGAGTATCTTGGTCTGTATCAACAACTTGTGGTGTCATTTCAGAGGATTACAGGCTAATGCAAGCTGGCAGGAACCCTGGGGTGTCATCATGTCCAACCTGCCGCTCAGAGCAGCATCACCTGTGAGGTCGGGGCCTTGCCTGGCCCAGTCTTGCAAATCTCCAAGCATGGGGACTGCATGGCCTCTGTGGGTAACTAGTTCCAATGCCCAGCTGTCCTTACAGGGAGAAGGTTTCTCTCTTCTCATAGGGGACAGAGGAGGACACCCTCTGGGACACAAGAAGGCAACAAGTGAGAGCCCCTGTGCAAAGATTGTGAAGCTTCAGCTCTGTCCCTGCTAAAAGTTTCCATGAACTCAAGAGAAGGCTGGACCACTACTTGGTGGGGTTCCCACTGAGACAAACCACAAGAGGATCAGGAAATCCCCTGAGCAGAAAAGAGGGTCAGCAGCAATATTAGGGGCAGCATCATAAATGATTACCCTCTTCCTGCTCTTCCCAGCTGCCATTGCCCACCACCAGAGAGAGCCTGTAGGGTTGGATGGACCCTGGTGGGAGCAGATTTGCTGCTGTTGTGTTGCCCTGGAGAAAATGGTGCTCCTGGGTGGGCTGGGAGACTCTCCCTGCAACGTTAGAACCCAGCCTTTCCCACCCTGCTGCCATGGGCTCCCCGCAGGTGTTTCCAGGGAGGAATCCCCCTTCCTGCCTGCAGGGGCTCTGATGGAACAGGGAAGCCATCAGGAGTGGAGTCACCTGCCGCAGGTGGCTGGGCTCCATCAGGAGTGGAGTCACCTGCCTCCTGCTCCTCACCCCCGAGGCACGACTTCCGCGCCGTGAGGGCTGGACCGGGTGAGCCGGTCCTGGCTCTGTACAGGAGTCTTGGGAAGCCCACACAGGCTCGGCCTGCCAGGAGGAGGGGGGGTGAAGGGGGCACAGGGATGCTCAGGGGCAGCTCCGGAGGGGTGGCCGGGCCGTGGGGCTGTGCCCTGTGGAGAATGTCTGCAGGCAAATCCCAGCTGGTGGTGCTCGTGTTTTCCTGCGGCGCTGTCAGAGGGAGGGCTGTGCCTGCTCAGGGATCTGCTGGGTGGCAGAGGGGAGGCTGCCACCTCCCCCCCGAGCACCCACCTGGGCAGTGCCCACCTCTGCCAGGGGCAGGTTGGCCCTGGCATCCCGTGTGGCCCAAACCAGCTGCTGTGGGGCTTCGTCCTGAGTGGGGCTGGGATGAGCTGCCCACGGAGGGATCTGCCAGGCACAGCTGGTGACAACTCGTGACAGCTCCTGCTGTGCCAGAGGTGCTGCAGCTGGCAGGGGAGCTGGGCTGGGGGCAGGAAGAGATGGCCCAAAGGGCGGGAAGGGATGACCTGGAGGGCAGAAGAGATGGCCCCAAGGGCAGGAAGGGATGACCTGGAGGGCAGGAAGAGATGGCCCCAAGGGTGGGAAGGGATGACTGGAGGGCAGGAAGAGATGGCCCCAAGGGCGGGAAGGGATGACTGGAGGGCAGGAAGAGATGGCCCCAAGGGCGGGAAGGGATGACCTGGCAGCCCCGCGTAGGTGCAGCCTTAGGGATGTTTATTTTCATGCAAGATGTTTTGTTTGGCACTATATCACACAGACCAGGCCAGTAACTGTTTCCAGCCACCGTTCTGCTCTTCTGCCTTCCCTAGTTGAGGTGCAAATGATTTCTGTTATTTCTATTTGGTTTTACAGGCCAAAGTTGTATCAGACAATTTGTTGCAGTTTTAAAGCAGAGGAGGATCAGGTCTGTTTCACTTGAGTACAGCAGCTGAAAATGTTAATATAATTTTTAAATATATTGATAAAAGGTAATTCTTACAATGTAGACATTTCTCTCTGTAAATCTTTTTTTACTGAGTGACCTTTTGGTTTTAAGAAGCCTGTCACTGCATAAAATCAGAACATTTGATTGATTAGAAACTGGCTGGTTGTTATGGGTACCAAAATATAGTTCCAATGCAGAGCCATCGGCTCTGGCAAGTTGAATATTATTAATAATCTGGAAGAAATCGGATAGTTTTACATACTTCAGAATGGGTCTGTAGGCTCACAGGATTCTCCAAGTCTTTTTCAATCTAGAATTTGCACCTGAGTGCAACTTATTAATACCTGCTGGTATTTTTATCTTAGAAAAGCAGACAGTGTGACAAAATATTCGGTATGCAGAAGCCAAGAAATACATGATGCCTTGCTGGGCTCTACCTCTGAGAGCAGAGCACAGGCTTGTGAGAGTCCAGCAGTGATGCCTGAGGAACACCTGCCTTTAGCTCAGTCCCTTTACCAGCTGTGCTTGCTTTGCTTTCAGAACATGCGCATAAGATGCCTGAGTGGAGACACCTACTACAGCAAAGCAGGCAAGAAATTTGCAGGCCAGGTTCTGGAGAAGTTTGTCCTGGTTGATTGTGACCAAGTTCTTGCTGGTACATACAGGTAAGAAAATATAGCAACAGCTGTGGCAAAGACTGGTGACACTGAGGAAATATTTGATACCGAAATACTGAATATTGCAGCGCTGTGGGTTGGTCCAACAGCTGCCCTGCATTCACCCCAGTCAGTGCTTCCACAGCTTTCCAAACCTTCATCTCACCCACCCTCCCTGCCCTTTTCTTATCTGAAGTGAAGACCTGGGAGTTTTCAGTCTCTCTTTATACAGTGGCTGCTGCATCCCTCAGCCTTTTTAATTCTGTTTCTCTGCACCCCCTCTGACCTCACCACATCCCTCCTGAGATGCAGAGACCAGAACTGCCTGTGGCCCCCCCTGACATGCTGCACCAAGGTGTTGGAGAGGGGCAAAAGATGCCCAGACTCTGGTTTGTTATGGTGGCCTTTGCTGGCAGGGTCCAACACTCCTGCATGTTTTAGCTGCTCTTGCACACTGAGCTGATGATGTCAGAGAACTGATGAGGACTCTGAGCTCCTTCCTGAGCTGTTCCAGGTTCAGCATCATACAGGCCTGGTACAGATCATTTTTCTCTATGGATACACCACATTTTCCTACACTGAAGTTCATCAGCCACACTTTTGGCTTTTGTCCACTTGCTCAGTTCTGTGAGGTCCTTCTGGATTTCCTCACATTCAGTGAGGTATCCAACCACCTGAAGGAACCGAGGATCCTCTGCAAACCTGGGAATTTCACTGCACCCCTCGATGCCTGAGGGCACACACAGGATGCAAACCAGTCCCAGCACCAGTCCCAGGTCTTGCTGCTGACTCTTATCCAGGTTGGAAAGCAACAGCACACCCTGCCCTTTTCATCCTGTGCTTTCACCAGCTCTTGGTTCAGACAAGACCTTTCCTCCTTGCCCAGGGCAACTTCATTTCCTAATAGACTTTGGTGTAGAACCTTGCCAAAGGCTGTTTGAAAACCCAAAACATGTAGTTGACTATTCCCTTTATCCATGAGCTCACTGGCTCCATCCCCAAACTCCAGCAGGTGGGTGAGGCAGGGCTTGCCTTTGCAGTATCCCTGTTGTCCTTTTCCAAGAGGCTGTGCTTCTCCATGCCATCAGCACCATCAGCAATCTCATTCTTCACAGCACACTCTGTCATGCCCCGGGGTGGAGGGCAGCTCCAAGGGTCTCAAGATTATATCCAGACCCTTCTCTGCAGGTGGGATCTTTCTAGAAACCTCCCAGCCCTCAGCTAAGAGCCTTTCCAGTGGTGCTGGTACATGGCAGTGAAACACGTCTCGGTGTCACCGGCACCAGCAGTGGATGCAGGAAGTCCATTGAGGTTCTCAGCTATGGCCTGGACATCAAGGAATGCCCCTTTTGACCCACAGGTCTCACATGGGACCCCGAATTCCTTGTCTGCCAGTACAGCATTTGTGAACAACCTACCAGCCATCGTCATCCTGGGGAATTTTGGTCTGTTCCTTTTCAGCTCCCTTTGACCGATTGCTGCATTTTTACATTTTTGAAATGGAATCCCCACGTGCTGCAGTTATTTAGGTTGTTCTCTGCCACTAGAGAGTTAAAACTGTGTTGTGATCATTCTTACAAACGGGCTCTTCCACTTCTACCCCTGGAACTGCGTCCTGTGCATCATTCCAGACCACATCCTGAATTGCATCTTTTCTTGTGGGTCAAACAATTTAGACTAGTTAATTTTGGCATGTAACCGTTTATTGCTTCCAAGAAGTTTTTCTCCATGGTTCATCCCAGTGAAGCATTAACCTGTATGTGTATGAGTGGATGAATCTCCACTATTACTGTCTGTCCTAATTTTGCAGCCTCTGTGATCTCAGTTAACACTCTTCACCATCACAGTTCTGATCAGAGGGTCAGGACTACTGTTCTTGTACTATATTTTTATTACTACACTCTGAGTTTTCCACCTACAGATCTTTCCCACAGTATTTTCACACTGTTTCACATCATATTATCCATCACTAACAGTGCAGCTCCCCAGGACAGATTGCTCTGATATTTCTGTGAATTGGATGCCCTGGCAGTACTTTATTCCCTTTCTACGTGGTCTACTTGAACACTGTTGTCCCTCTCCCTTTCTCTCTCTTTCCATCTCCCTGTGAGCACATGCTGGACCCTCGGGCCACCAGTGTCCTCCTCAGTGCTGTAGCTCCAAGCTGCACCTTCTCCTCTGGTGCTGATGCATCACCTCCAAGAGTGGAGCTCTCACCTCATCAAACTCTGGCAAAATGATTGAAAAATGGAAGTAAGTGCCTGGTTGAAGCTGGTTTCGTTGATTCTGTACATAAACAACATGGAGAACAGTGTCTGGTGGCATTTTGACCATCCTAAGATGTCCAAGAGCAATGGAGTTGAATCAATGTCTGGAAAGACAGGATCCTAGAATCATGGAATTATTTTGGTTGGAAAAGCCCTCTAAGATCCTCGAGCCCAACTGTTCCCCCAGCACTGCCAAGCCCAGCACTAAACCATGTCCCCAGGTGCCACATCCACACAGCTTTTAAATCCCTCTATCCATCTGCACTGGCTGCAGGGGCAGGGATGAGGTAACTGAGCCCACTCCTTTGGAGTAGCTGTATCAGCTGGGTTGAACTGCTCAGCTGGAGGAGCATCTCATTTCCCTGGGGCCCAGAGTCAGGGCAGTGCTTAAAACACCAGTTCGGTTCCCTGGGTCTGTCCCTTCCTGTGCTGTTCTGGGGCAGGGATGGGGGCTGCCATGAGCTCTCTTTCTGCAGATCTCTGCAGAAAGTTCTGGAATTCTGGAAGACAGTATTTCAGTTGAATACGGTCTTCTATCTGATTCTTTGCTGTCCCAGTAAGCACAAGATGTTTTGGACTAAAATAAACAGTCTCTTCTTGAGGAATTTGTTCAACAGCGGTCAGAAACTTCCACAGGAGAAAATCAGGAACTCTGTTCCTGGGAATACTGCAGCCTGTATAGGAGATATTTAGATTACTGCTCCTGCAGATGGGAAAACTAATTTCAAAGGATGAGAATAGTTATTGAGTAAAGCCAAAGATCCAGGATGGACCCAGGGGTGTGTCTCAGGATGGCACAGGAGGGAGGGTAAGAGTGTTCTTACCCAAGAGCAGGTTTTACAGTTCCACAGTGCTGTGTGCAAGGATCAGAGGTTTCAGAAGCTCCAGGGTTTTATGCTGTATGTGCTTCTGTGTGTTCAGTTTGCCATTGGAGACTCTCCTGCCATGTCTGGCCTCCACAATCCCCTCTGGCCACAGGTTATGCAGTTTAATTTATGTTTTGTGAAGAAGGGATCTGTGGTGTTTAAATTAGACCTGCTGCTAGATAATTCTCTTCGATTCCTACAACCTGTGCACAGGAAATCACTGTTTTCTGTTTACTTTCTTGACTGCATCCATGATTTTTTCCTCCTCCATTATAATGCCTCAAGTGAACCATCCCTCCTCCAGCTGCTGTCCTTGATATCCTTGGTTGTTCAGTCATTTTATGTGTCCAGAATTTGAATTTTTTGGCATTTAATTGTCCATCATTTTGTCACATGTTCCCCCATTACTATAAGATCCTCTTGCAGCTTCTGATTATCCAGTTTTCTTTTGACCATCTACAATAATTTTGTCATGAGCTCTGACAGGGACAGTTTTTTTCAGGACTTTTCTGATTATGTTGGACAGCAGCAGTCCCAGCTCAAAACTTGAGGGTTTCCAGTGGGTAAATTAAAACTATTGATAGCATTTACATCTTTAATCAACTTCTCGAGAAGACTGTCCTGTGTACTCCCTGGTCACTTAATTTTTCCAAAACCAAAAACGACCTTTGCTGAATGACCTCGTCAAAATCTCTTTGAAAGTTCAAGTTTGACACATCAAGCAGAGCACACACATCCCCGTGCTTGCTGCCTCCTTTAAAGATCTGCAAGAGGCTTTTGAGGCATGGCTCCCTTCCACAAAAACATGCTGAGTCTTCAGTGGTATGATTATAGTTATTTATGCATCTAATCATTTTACTCTCTATTTGCTTCTACCAGTTTGTTCAGTATGGAAATAGGACTGGCTGGTTTGTAGTTTTCCAGGAGCTCTTTAAAAGGTTCACATTTATTGCTTTCCATTCCTCTGCTGCTAAGTTCAATTTTAAATGATAGGTTATTCCCTGGTTAATCATTGGAAAATAGCTGACTTTCAGTTTTTGAAGGCTGTTTGCTGTAGTATTTTTGGTTAATGCACCTTTTAAGTATGGTGAGTTTTTGGATGGTTTAAAATGTCTTTATTTTGATAGGTACATTTTCCCTGAGACTCTAATATAGCATCTTTAAACAATCTTCATGCTGCCTCGAGCATTTAACCTTTTTGATTACTCTTTAAAATTTCTTTTAAATAGCATTCCTCACTTTCTCTTTGAAGTTAAGTATTACTGTTGTGGATTATTTTGGTCCTGCAAGAGTATTTGATATGGGTAGGTCATGGTTATTTTTTGCTGAGTGGCCTTACCAAAGAAACCCTCTGAACTGGTTATGCTATTTCTTCTTTTGTTGCTTTTCTGGTTAGTTTCTCAAAAAAGTGGTCATTTACAGTGTCTAAAATGCAGTTTTGGTAACTCTCCTTGTAGTGACCCCCATTCAACCTGGCAGAATCTCCCTTTATTCCTCTGCTTTCTGCCTTCTCAGTCTCCCAGCACCTCCTCAACGTGGCATATTTACCATCAGCACTCTGCTTGGAAAGTTCCCAGTATAGCCCTGATATTATGTTTTTCCTATTTGGGAGTGGAATTTTAATCCAACAGGAATATATTTCATTTGTTGATATATCATTTACCTTATGTGACTTTTTTTTTTTAATGTATTGGGCCACTGCCCAGCAACATAACCTCGACTTGTCCCTTCTGTATAATTTCTACCTTTGCAGTTCTACTGTTCCTTGATTTTCTTTGGCCCAGTAAGTTCCTGAGATGCCTCCTGTGTCAGAGTCATCATTTCAGCTCAGGTATTTCACATCATCTCTCTGTTCCTTTATCTCATAACATTCATGTGTGTGTCAATGTTTGGATCTGCTCTGGTTTTTCACCACCAGGCACTTTTCTAAACACAGATTTAATTGTTCAGATGTTCTTATAGGTACTAATGTCTTACCCAAGTGTCACTGATTTCCACCCTGTCCTTGTGTCAAATACAGTTTTCTTGCTTTTATTCCTGAGGTGAAGTGGGTGATCCCAAACTGTGTGGCCTTCTACACATCCCAGCTTTGCTTCAGGTTCTAATTTCAAGCCCCGATTTCTGCCCTATATTGTGCAGCAGCCAGGTTGCAGTTAGGTTAAGATAAAATCCAGCTTTCTTCATAGAGTCACTATATTCCTACAGTTTTCCATTTCCTTATGATTCTATCACCCTTTCCCTAACATGATTTCCATACCCATATCCTGAAATGCTCTTTTACTTCTCTGTCCCATTCTAAGCGTGGAAGAGGGAGCATTTTATAAGGCTGCCAATAAAATACTGATTTTTTTTTTGAGCTTCCTACTTAGCTGTTTTTAGTTTTCCCCTGAGACTCATCATATCTTTTTATTTTGATGGGACCTGTACAGACATTGAGCAGTGGCCTCTCTGCAGAGCTCCATAACTTAGATCCAAATGTCTCTAATATCCTTCATCCCAGAGAGCCGCTCACTCCTCGTTCCTTGCTGAGCACTCACTCCCAGGGGACACGTCCATTCACAAGGACACCCACATGTGGTGCCTTCCATGTAGCTTGGATTGTACAGCCTGGGCACAGACACCCCCTGACCCTCAGCTGTCTCTTCCACAGACTCAACATCTCCTGTTTCTCAGAGGATTCCAGTCCATTGAGTGTCCTGGAGGCCACGGTGTGGCTCAAGCACTCCCAGGATATCTGGGTTTGCTCTCACTCTGTGACACTACAGATGTGTGTTTTCCTTAAGACACACTCCAACCCCCAGAGCTGCTGCCTACTCATTCTCCAACCTGATTGTGACTGCCTAGAATGTATTTTCCTTTAATATTTTCCCACTGAACTGCATCCATTTCTTCAGAACCCTTTTCAGACTCCTCTCTGTGCAGTCCCTCTCCACTGGACATGATTTGTGAGTGTACACTCTCCCATTATTTAGGCTGCTCATGAAGCATCAGAGCCAAATTGGAAGATCCCTCTAGACCTCCCATGTGTCCTTCTACACTGACAGTGAATCCACATGTCCAGGCTCTCTGCATCCTCTCTTGCAGAGGGATATTTTCCTACTCTATCCTTGACTATTTATGTATTCAGTAGTTGTCTGTTAATTCATCAACTGTAAGAAGAGACCCTTTTCTCCTCAAATACATGCTCAAATCACACCTGAAATCCAGTTTTAGTCTCTAATTACATCTGTAGCCATCAGAGTCTCTCTTCTACAAGCCCTGTATGCAGTATTTACACATGCAGCAAGAGTGGGAGATGTATTGTCATTCCCATTTGGAACCCCAGATGTCGATCCTGTTGTTCTCTATGCTGACATTTTCCTTGATAGTTCTGTAAAAGGTCTTCTTATTTTCCAAAATACCCTTGGCAAGCTGAATGAAGGGCAGATGCTGATCTCTTCACCAGCAATAGGACCTGAGGGAACGGCTGGAGCTGTGCCAGGGCAGGGTCAGGTTGGATCTCAGGGAAAGGTTCTTCCCCCAGAGGGTGGTTGGCACTGCCCAGGCTCCCCAGGGCAGTGGGCACAGCCCCAAGGCTGCCAGAGCTCCAGGAGGGTTTGGACAATGCTCTGAGGGACAGGGTGGGATTGTTGGGGTGTCTGTACAGGGTCAGGAGTTGGACTGGATGATCCTTGTGGGTCCCTTCCAGATGAGGATAGTCTGTGGTTCTCATTCTTTAATACATTCTGATATATTGCTGCCTGTTGGTAGGGATGAAGCATATTTTTGCAGGGTTTTCTAAATATGGGAATCAAGCTCATGGCTCTTATTAAACAGCTGTAGGCAAATTAGTTTAGCCCTCTCAACTCTTACATGTTTATTGATTAAATGTTTCCCTGTGTTTTCCATCTTTAACATTATATTTCCTCTAAATGAAGGAAAAAACTTAGACTGAGGTATTTGGGCAAAGCAATAATCTAAAATCCTAATTGTTATTCTATATCTAGCTATTTAGGGTTATTCTGGGCACCAGAAGCAATAGTGTGTTCCTTTGAGCACTGATGGAGTAACAGAGTGAAGGATATGGAGACATTTACTGTGCGGCAGGTGAGAGGAGTCCAAGGGCAAACAGGGGCTAGAGCTAAACAGGATCTTGAACAGGAAAAGTAGAGCAAACATTTACCAGAGTAAGACTAGAAAAAAGAGCTGGTATTGTCAGCCTGAAAGGGCTGTTTGAGTTGCCTTGGAGGAGATTTAATTTCTCAGCTCACGATGACAGATGGTCATGGTTTCGGCGTGTCCTGCCATGGGCACAGAGAGGAAGGAGCTCAGTGTTTGCCACAGTGAAAGACTCAAAGTTTGAGGTCGAAGCTGACACAGCAGCTGAGATTGAAAAATGACAGGCAAAAGTTTACAGGATTACAAAAGCTCTGCAGGTGACTTCGGATGAAACAAAATTACAGTACAGAAGTGTTTGGCAATAGACAGGCACAGCTACATGGCTTTGAAGCTGGAGGAGGCTTGGAATTTCTTTCAAAGCAAGGTGCTCATACTCCCAGGTATTCAAGGCCCAGGGAGGAGGAAAGACCTTTGAAGAGCGAGTTCCAGATTTAACTTGAGCAGTCCCCTCAAGAAAGAAATGATAATTAAGCAGGAAGTGAGAGTGTGTAAGGAATGGGAAGTACAGCAGGGGAACCCAATGCAGTGAACACTGCCAGGAGATAAGGTACACACAGGCTTGCTGGGCACACCACAGCAGGGAGGAGCAAGTCCTCAGGTGTATAAATAAAAAGTGAATCCAGCAGAAAGGAACAAGGCTTGCTGCTGGAAGGGGGAATAACAACTAAGAGATAGCTGAAATGGGTGTCCATGTTAGCTGAATACATTGCAGTGGTTTGGATCAAAACAAAGATGAAAAGCAAGGAGTGGAAATGATTTCAAGTGTGTTGGAAGCAGCTGAAAGGCCTTGCTGCAATAAAGGCAGGTTGTTGTGACCTTATCAAAGAAAATGTCACTTGAAATGAAAGGCCTAGTAATGAGTGTTATGTGGTACCTACTTTTAGCCGCGAGCAAAAGCAAAACACAGAAGTTTGCATTGGCATCTGGAAAGAAAAGAGTGGCTTTGACAGCCCAAGTGACAGAAGAGCAATAAAAATGGGTTTGAGAAGCTGCTGAAAGAAGCGAAAAACCTTCTGCTGAAAACTGGTATCTTGTATGTTGGGAAGAGCTGAGGCAGAGAGGCTGAGTGTGGAGATGTGGAGTCACCTGCACAGAGCTGGGGAAAGGCCCCCGTGACCCCAGAGCAGAGCAGGGAGGGCACACAGGGAGCTGCTCCGGGGGTTGAAAATGCTGCTGAGATGGAGGATCCTGCGGCTGCTCCTGCCACCCCTGCCCAGCCCCTGCCAGAGCCCCGGGCAGGGGGTGCTGCGAGGACAGGCAGGTGCCCCCCGTCCCGGAGGTGATGCTGCACCTCCATCTCCCGGCCAAGGGCTGAGCTGCACCGGCTCCTGGACTGTCTGGAAGCAGGGCAGGGAAGGGATCCTGTCCTACAGCCATGCTCTCCCAGACTCCTTCATGATCCAGGGTGATCCAGAACTGGATATGGGCTCTGTGTGCAGCAGTTTGTTATGGGAAAAAATAACGTCAGGAAAATCCCAACACTGTTAGAAGGTCACATGAACTTTCAGCATCCACGGTGACGCGCAGGGAGGAGCTCCACAGCCCACCTGTGTGTTGTGTTGTGCAAGGAATTACAGAGTCGTAGAATCCCAGAATGGTTTGGGTTGGAAGGGACCTTACAACTCCCCTGCCATGGGCAGGGACACCCTCCACTAGACCAGGTTGCTCAGGGCCCCATCCAGTCTGGCCTCGGAAGAACCTCTTCTTGTCTGCACTGAATTTGTAACCCATTCACTTCATCCAATGCCTCATTTTTATACCAGAAGAAACCAAGGATGCTCATTCCTTGGCTATTTCCTCCATGCCATCCATGGAAAAAAAGACCTTTATCAGTTTGTAGCAATAGGAATAGCTGGGATGGGCGAGGCACACATCTGACCATGGAAACCTGGAAACCATGGCAAGGGGCAGGGCTGTGCCACCAGGGGACTTGGATGATTCCTTCCAGGTCCTATCCTGACACAGAGTGGGATCAGCATGGGAAACTGGGACAAGGAATGCTCGGACTGGGCAAGGAGCCATAAAAGGCATCAGTGGCAGGGACAGTAATAAGGCCAGGGGAATGCTCTCCCCTCACAGCAGGAAGGACAGCTCCCATGGATGAGGGGAGATGGATGGGTGTGCTGGGACTGGGGGGCAGTGCTTGGGTCAGAGGGGCTGGGAGAGGACAGGAGGTAGGAACCACTTTGTCCAGGGAGGCAAGGAGAACCTAAGCAAGAGCTGTTGTTTGCCTCTGCTAAGGTGAGGCCAGAGGCCATGGTGGGCAGGGAGCTCATGGGATGTACCTGCTAGAACATGAGTCTGAGACCTCCTGGCCAGAACGAGGGGGGCAAACAGGCCCACTTGCCCAGCTGTTTCCAGTGGTGCCGGACTGGGCACACAGGGGTGGCAGGCAGGATCCTCCCTCTGGATAACCAGGGGCCTCTCCCAGTTCAGGAGCCAGTGCTCACAGGGTGAGGGGTGCAAGGCAGACTCTGTTGTGCAGCAGGGGAAGAGCTGTGAGCAACATGGCCACCAGCACCCCTGGGAGCCGGGCAGTGCCCTGGGACAGACGCCTTTGACAGTGTCAGTCCATGAAATCTCCCCTGTCTGGACTCATAGATTTCTTCAAAGAACTCTCAAGGCTTCATGAGAGATAACATTCCTCTGCCAAAGCTGCCTTTCCTACCATCTCATATTTCCTATCTGGCCATTAATTGTATTCTTTAGAAGAGTCTCTACTAATCTGTGTACCTACACAACTTCTATCTATCTAATTTGTGCTGTGCAGTTTGAGACCTAATGGTCTGGAACATTAGAAACATTTTATCACAGTAACAGCCTCCCACTCTCCTGATAACCAGGGCCCTTTCAAGTGGGAGATGGCACATCCTGGTTGGCACCTGAGCTGTCTCATCCTATGGCACTCCTGGGGTTGACATTCCCTGGTCCTGCCCAGTTGCTGCTCTCTGCTCTGTTGATGTTTTCTCATCTCTTCTACAGAGATCTCCACAGGAGACTGACCTTCCCTTATGCCCTGTACAAAGGGGGGCTCAGGGCAGGGATCATCCCAAGCTCCCGCACAATAAACAGGCATGCAGAGGAATTCTCTGAGCACTCCTGGTGCCCCACAGAGAGCTGAATATTATTTCTTTCACCCTTTGCAATGTGTGATCCAACATTTTTAAAGCTGGGTTTTCCAGACTTAAGAGCTTCTCCTCTGTCATTTAGTCATCCCAGTTTCTGGTTTGGCTTTTTTCCTCTCATATCTTCGTGAAGGTTTGAAGCATTTGCTTTGAGCCTCCAGTATGGTATTTCTGAGTAGTCTCTTTTTTTTGATTCTTCATTCTTAACTAATTTACCTGGTTTGCTATTATGCAGCAGAGTATTGATTTTTTTTCATTCTGTGTTGCTCTTTGGGGTGTGTCTGCTGACTCTAAACACACCAAACACCAGTATGACCCATAACAACTGCCCAGTGCTCAGGGACAGGCCACAGCTGCATTTTACTAGAAGTTCCCAAGTAGCTGTCTTGTGAGGTAAACATTGATGAGGTCCCAAAACACAGTGCTAGTATCTTGTCCTGAAATTACATTTACTTGAGAATAATTATAATCTCCCATTACAACTGCTCTCCCAGAGTTTCTCTCATTTCATCCTCCTCTTTAGAGTCAGTGTCTCACTTCAGCAGCTGATAACACAGCCCTAAGCTTGTATTGCCATCTCTGAAGGTTCTGGTTTATTTGACACATTAAACATGCTGATCTGGTTTGACTATAGCAAGAATAAAAATAAAAAAGAAGCAGCTGGTGACTGGGATGACCAGGAACCTGAGGAGCCTGCTCTGTAAGAGGAGCTTCCCTGTTTAATCCAGGAAAATGAAGATTAGGGGGAGATATGGAGGAAGAACTATTTAGGTTACAGTTTTGGCACAAACAACAGGTAGGATTTAACAGATAAGGAAAATATGAAGAGTGGCAATTAATGGAGTTTTTCCCCAGCTGGGGCAAAAACTGATTGGTTTTAAGGTGGAATAGGACAAGCTCCCAGAAGAGATTCCAAAACACTGTACTGTGAGGGCAGGGACTGCCCTTGCTGAGCAAACTTCTAAGACCATACATCTGGGAATCTCACAAATTTATGGAAAACATCATCAGCCTTCCTGCCCTGAGCTATTCCTGTGGGCTCTGGAGACCTCTGCTCCTCCAGGCAGTGCCCAGGGTCTCCATTCCTTACCTCCTGTCTGCCTAAGCAGCTCCTTCAAGCCCATCATGTGTTGCAGGTGTCAGGACATGAGAATGTAGCTCCTTCCGAGGCGAGGAGGGGACCCCCAAGCTGAAATGAAATGACAGTTTTGGGGTTGCTCTTCTGTAATCATGAGATGGGCACATTCATCTCCACGAGTGATCTCAGACCTGCAGACTTAGAGGAAGTCCTGAAGACGCAAACTGGGGAGCAATCCATCCCTGGGATGTTAAAATCCACGCTGGGTATCTTGGCACTCTGTGAACTGAAGTTCCATGTGTTTTGTTTCTTTTCCTGCAGTTTCACCTGGCTTTGCAGCCAGGTCCACACCGGCCTGGTGACCCACTTCCGTGGCCAAATTGTTGCCGAGTTTGACAAGGAATTCCGGTACTTGTATGCAGAGTCCAGAGCAGTGACCAGCTTCTGCGTGCCGGATCCTGGGACGTGCCTCTCTTCTTGCAATACCTCAAAAGTTGACAACTGCCTTTTAAAACCCCCTCAGGGGAATGATGCTGAGACCCTGAGCCCCTCCAGCAGCCTTTCCAACGTGAGCATCAGGAGCATAAAAATGTCTCCCTTTATGAAAAACTCCAGCTGCAGTGCACAGCAGGAAAAGCAAGACTCCAGCTCTGATTCTGGCAATAAAAAGGGGAAGGAAGACACATCCCTGAAGCCCACTAGGCAGCAAGAAGAACCACCAGACTCAGCGACCAGTCCTCCAAATAAACCCACCTTGTTTCCCAAACCAAACCCCGTGACAGCAAGGACATTCCTGCAGCCAGAGCCCTCCCCTGCCCTGAGCTCCAATAAACCTGGTTATCAAGGGGACTCCAAGGCCAACAGCAGCCACTGCTCCCCTCCGAGGCCGGAGCAGCCGCTGCAGTCCCTGTCGGAGGGTGCTGGGAGCAACGGGACCAGCCTGAAGCAGAGGGGGCCTGCGGGCACCCCCAGGGAGCTGCCAGCTGAGAACGACGTGTTTTATGGGGTGGAAAAGAGACAGAGCCCTGGACACGGGAAATTTGACCTGTTCTCCCCATACAACCAGCTCCGACGGGATAAAAAGCCTGCAGTGCCTTGCTATGACAAGTTCCCGGAGGACGTGCTGATGGAAAAGAACAGCGCGTATGGGGCGGAGAAGAGAATGACTCTGGGGCACAGCAAGCTGGACCTGATCACCAAGTACAACAAGCTAAAATCCAAACACATACACAGCCGCTTCGAACTCTGACCTGGGCCTCCAGGGGGCCTCGGCTCTGGTTTTCCAGTGCTTGCTTTTCCTTGGGGCTTGGAATCCAAATATGGGTGGCAAATTAGTGTTGTTGCTGTGAAAAGGCGCCTGTTTAATCTGTGCAGATGACTGACTCAGGTGAGATTAGCAACTACAGTTCAAATTTCCAATGGCATAATCGTGGCAGGAGAGGGAAAAGCACATAAACATAATCCACTCCTCTTAACCCATTTGGGGAAGAACCGTTTCCCTACAAACTTGGAGCAAAACCGTTGTACAGCTGGAAACTCTTTGGCCGCTGAGGTCTGCGGGGTGAGCCTGGGTTCTCTCTGTGCTGAGCAACTCTTCTCCCTGCCTGGTGCAAATCAGATGCCCAAAGTGAGGGGGATGATAAAATAAAGGAGCTGTTCTGTTGGAAAGAGCCATGTTGGGTCCTGGTTGGGGGGTGAGCACTGAGCTGTGCAGGGAGGGGACAGGGACACGTCTTGGCACATGGTTGGCATCTGCCCGTGGCTGACACTGGCATGGAAAAGGTGTCAGCACATAGATGGGCTCTGCTCCTGGGTCAACCTGAACACCAGTGGCAGCTGACACAGGGTGCTCCTGTACACGAGAGAGGCACCGGGTCACAGGTGGCCTTGTGTGCACTCAGGTGACACGTCTGCTGTCACACACCCACCGTGTCAGCACGGGGGTG
>NW_021938921.1:141323-160935 GCF_001715985.3 Manacus vitellinus
GCGTCCCTCGACCCCGGGGGCTGTTCTAATGCCCGAGTGTTTTTTTGTTCCTTTAACCATCCCACGGTGCTGCCACAGTCACACGAACAGCAGCACCCGGACCTTTCGTGGAGCACTTGGCATCTTCACGGGGAGTTCTTTGTCAAAGGGTCTCACTGAGAACCTCAAGCTTCCTCGACTCCTGTTGTGAAAGGGATTTGTGATAGTGCCACTCCCCCACAGCCGGTGCCTCACGCTGTTTTTTTCTTTCCCGTGGTGCTGGTTATTTTTAAATGGTAACAAATCTCCTGGGCTGGGTCCTGGGAGGAGCACGCTGAGTCAGGGCAGGGCGCGAACAGCAGGGAGGTGCTGGAAAACCCCTAGGAACATTCTCTTTATTCCATTCTGCTTTCTTTTTTTGCCATTTTAGGGAACAGACACGGGCTGCTGGTCCCGAGCAGCACGACAGACCAGGAGCTGCAGCACATCCGGAACAGCCTCCCGGACTCGGTGCGGATCCAGCGGGTGGAGGAGCGGCTCTCGGCCCTGGGCAACGTCACCACCTGCAACGACTACGTGGCCCTGGTGCACCCCGACCTGGACAGGGTATGGGGCCCTGGGGCACTGCCGTGGGCACGGGGGGGCTGGGAGGCAGTGCCCAGGCTGTGCTTGTGGCCTCTGGGTCAGCCCTGGAGAAGGGAAGGGGGATGAGAGGGGTGAGTGTGTATCATGGGACAGGACTGGGGGGAATGGCTTCCCATTGACAGAGGGCAGGGTTAGATGGGATATTGGGAAGGAATTCTTCCCTGTGAGGGTGGGGAGGCCCTGGCACAGGTTGCCCAGAGAAGCTGGGACTGCCCCACCCCTGGAAGTGTCCAAGGCCAGGTTGGAGCAACCTGGGCTAGTGGAAGGTGTTCCTGCCCATGCCAGGGGGTGGGATGAGATCAACTTTAAGGCCCCTGCAACCCAAAGCATCCTGTGATTCCATGATCGTTGGGTGCAGTTTGCTTTGGGTGGTAAAACTGAGCGAATTAGAGGGTAATAAAGAGCACCCAGAGGAGGGCACTGAGGATCACAGCAGGAGTTGGAAGCTGCAGCTGAGCTACCCAAAATCTGTAACAGTTGAAAGAGGCCATGGTTGTGAGTGATTACAGAGGGCTGAAAGAAAAACAAGAAGTTTTGTAATGAAAGTTTAAAATAAGAGCAAAGGAGACAAAGTTGCTGCTACTTTATGTCTGAGAACTGATACCTTAATAGCATAAAGAGGTGTGTGGAGCTGCAGGTCATGACAGTGTTTGCTTTCAGCTGGTGCTAAATCTGAAGAAGAGATGGGACTTGGTGTTAGGAGTGCAAGTGGAAAAGAAAAATAAGGGTAATGGGCTTTGCAGCATAATATGTTTTAAATAAGCACAAAAAGTAAGGTAAGATGGGCAGAGAGAAACCAAAATAGTTCACAGTGAAACCTGGAGGGGAAGGAAGTTCTTAAGAGTTCTGCAGAAGGATAAGATGACTTTGTCATGGTGGTTTGGGAGGACTGGGAATGCTCGGAGAACAGGCATTGACACAGCTGATGTACTGCCAGCAGAAAGAGGGGGGATTTGGGCATTTCCCAGTAATAGCACAGGGTTGTGTTTGTGGTGACACTGGGAACATGTAGAATATGGAGGCTGGGTTTGTGTTTTACCTTGGCTGGGTTGCAATGGGTTGTGCAGAGTGGGAGGCTCTCAGAGGGCTGTGTGCAGGAACAGCTTGACTTCCAGTTCCACGGTGCCATTTTACTGAAGGCTTTGTTCTCTTCCTGTTGGCAGGAGACAGAGGAGATCTTGGCAGATGTGCTGAAGGTGGAGGTTTTCAGGCAAACGGTTGCAGATCAGGTGCTGGTGGGAAGTTACTGTGTTTTTAGTAACCAGGGAGGACTCGTGCACCCCAAAACTTCAATAGATGACCAGGATGAACTGTCCTCACTGCTCCAGGTCCCACTTGTGGTAAGGCTTTTGTGGGTTTGTGTTTGCCTTTCCCACTCCCTCCCAGCCCAGTTCTAGTGTGGCTCTATCTCATGGGCTCCTGGATGCTGTTTCTCTGCAGAGCAATTCCAAGTGGGAGATGAGGGAAAACTTGAACAGGCCAAGTCTCCTGAGACAGTTCCCTGTCTTCCCTGAGTCTGGATAAACTGCTCAGTGCTTTTGCTTTGCTCCTGACATGTTGCTTCTGCTGGGATTGTGTGTGGTGCAGACACAGAATATGAGGTTGTCTGGTTTGACTGAAGCCAGTGTTTACAAAAATTAAGTAACAAACCCCTGTGCCTGCTCAGTTGGATGTGCTCAGCCACTGTTGCTGTGCCATCCTCCTTCCTCCTGGCTGGACTCTGTTTCCCTGGATGCCACACACATTGCAGGCTGTTCATTAACCATCTCACCTGGGCTTTGCTGAGGGGCAGGAGCTTTCAGCTCTTCAGGGGCATGAGCTGAGCCCCCCCCAAAGGTTTTGCCAGAGGTGTGTGAGGCGCTGTGCTGTGGCTGACGCTGTGCCCTGCCCGCAGGTGAGGCGCTGTGCTGTGGCTGACGCTGTGCCCTGCCCGCAGGCGGGGACGGTGAACCGCGGCAGCGAGGTGATCGCGGCGGGCATGGTGGTGAACGACTGGTGTGCCTTCTGTGGGCTGGACACCACCAGCACGGAGCTCTCCGTCATCGAGAACATCTTCAAGCTCAACGAGGCCCAGCCCAGCACCATCGCCACCAACATGAGGGACTCCCTGATTGACAGGTGAGGGGGAGCCAGCTCTGGGCACAGATTTTGTTAGAAACTATTATTTTATCATAAAGTTGATGGGTTTGCAGTTGGTTTATCTTTTTTTAATTACCCTTTTCTTACTGCCTCCTTCCTTTTGTTGGTTACTGGCAGCAGTTGGGTGATGGAATGTGCGAGCAGTGAGAATCCTTTTTGTGGGAAGCCACATCCATTTCAGCTGTCAGGTTTGCTTCCCTACCTCTTCAGTGCTTAGCTATGACATGAATGGGTTTTTTTTAAACAAACCTTGTTTTAAAAGTTAAAATGCCAGTGACTTTGTGTGACATCTTGGCTTTTGATTGTTGTAACCCACGTAAAGTTATTTCAAATGCTTGCTACAACCATTTCTGGAGCCAGAAAGACTTTATGGCTTGTCAGCTGCTGCTGCTGCCTTAAATCTTTTTAATTTAAAACTACCAACCTGAATTTTTTTTTAAGCCTTTTTGTCAAAGGCTTTGTCCATCTTATCTTTTAATGCGAGGCGAGCTTCGTTTTCTGCCTGGAGTAGTAATGATACAGGACCTTCCCCTTTCATTATGTATGAAAATGTTCTCACAAGGTTTAGGATGCACGTAGATCAGTGTCCTCTGCAAACTGCATTTGGGCTTTCATTAGTTACAGCTCTGAGGACCATTGCTGTGGGGCTAAAAGTGTGTTCCTGAGCTACCAGAGCATTGTAACTTAGTGGCCGAGTTCTCGGGTATCATAAGAATTTCTGGGAATAGTTTATGGCATAACAACTTCCTAGACTTTGGAACACTTCGAAAGAGTTCTCTGCCCCTTTACAGTTCTGGTACAAAGCCTGGATGTCTCTGAGCATATCAGAGCCATGATTAAACTTGCTCTGAACTGTTAATCACTCCCTGGGCCAGGCTGCGTGTGTGTTTTACCTTTGCCAGCTTGACAGGTTTGTTCCTGTGGCTGCCTGTTAGCAGCCACAACATCTGCTTCCCTCTTTCCATAGGCCCTTCTCTTCTAGGAAGGGGAATTTCTGCTGGGCCTTTGTAACTGGAGGGTGAGAACTGACTGTACTGGTGTTTTGAAATGCCTTCTGCACTCCCTGGCACTGCCAAACTTCCCTTCTGTTTTGTGTTTCAGCCTGACATGAGCAGCGTTGGTTCCGACTTCCCAGAAAGCTCCTAAGGAGTGAAGTGTTGAGCTGCACTGTGGATCACAGGCATTCAGACCTCCTGATGATATTTCTGACCCAAGGAAGAGGCTGCAAAATCAACTTTTTGTAGTGTTTTGTAAACTTAAGTATTGACAAATAACATGCATAAGATACAAATAAGGAATGCTCTCTGTCCCTTTGCTGATGTTCTCGAGTTCTTCAGCTCTGCTTTCTGGTGTTGTGGTGCTGACTGAGCCCCTCAGGTTACCCACAATATTTATTCTTATGGCTCTATGTTGATCACTAGAGAATGCTTTGCCTTAAGTCTTGCACCAGTGTCCTGCAGCACAGCAGTTTGTTTTGGCACTACATGCACTGCCATCTCTTTCCACACAGCTGCTTGATGGTGTTCCTGCTATAGGTAGACAAAAGAACCCCTTGGATGTCCAGTACCAACAGCTGCTTGATGGTGTTCCTGCTATAGGTAGACAAAAGAACCCCTTGGATGTCCAGTACCAACAACAGAGGATTTTACTTGCCACAAAATAATCTAAAAGCCATCACCTTCTCTTTTGCCCTGAGCTGTTCCCATGGGAATGGTGATTCTGAAGTGACCATGTCGATAAAACCTGGAGTTTGTTAGAGTTAATCCAAGGGCTTTTAACAGCAACAGTGTGGGAGTGCCTGGAGCAGAGTTTGATCTGGTGTCACCTGTGCTGCTCCTGAGGCAGCTGCAGGAGAGAGCCCTAAAGGCACACTATGGCCAGTGGGCCTAATTTGTCCTGCAGGAGTTCACCTCCTGCACTGGGAAACCCTTGGAAGTCAGCAAACCCCTATTTTGAATTTGAACCACCTCATCTGGAGTTACCCTGGGGACAAAGGTTCTGAGCAGTCACTTGAGTCAGAGGGTACAGATTTGGGAGCTTCCTCCTGAAGACCTCTACCCATGCCCAGGAGTGATGATGGGAAGGAGCTGTGGATGCTGCTTTTGGGTAGAAGTAGTGATTGCCTTCCAAACAGCTCTTTCTCACCCATCTCTCATTTCACTTGCTTTTCTGCTTTCCCCCTGAGGGTGCACTGAAGGCATAGAAGTGCCTCCATTTCCCATCCTGAGGGTAAGAGGAAGCCATTCCCTCATGGCTGGATTGCTCTCAGCAAGAGGGTTCCCTTGAGGATTGCTGCCTGAGGGCTGTGTGGGCAGAGCTCTTTTCAGCCCCGGTGCTTCGGGCTTTGTGAAAAATTAAGGAAACTTCTATTTTTGTTCTACTGTCTGGATGTTTAGGGAAGGCTTTGTAAGTTTTAGTTGATTAAAGGCTGCTCCTTAAACTGTTGAATAAAGATTGCCATAGTCTCTGATCAGAGCAGCCCTGCCCTTTGATACTGAGCACCACCTTTCTTGGCATGACTCTGGTCTCCTCCTCTCAGCCTGTCTCAGTATTCAGAGTGAGAAGCTGCTTCCTTTTGGTCACCTCACAGTGCTCAGCTCCTGGGTGGACATGGCAGGATTCTGACTCTTCCCATCCCTGTTGGCCTGTGTTCATCACATGGGAAGCGAGGGAGGCTGAAATTTTCCCCTGCAACTCCTGTCACTGTTTTTTTCTCATTCCTGTCTCCAGGCAGGTATCCTGGCTTGCACTGGTGACCTTGATCTGTGTTAGGTCTTAAAGACAGTTTAGAGGTAAATGAGAAGAATAATCCACTCTGTAATCCAAATCCTTAAGTGGGAGAGATGGTGCAGTGTTGGGGGTTGTGATATGCCCAGGAGTCAGGGCAGGACAGGGCACTGCCAACTGGGGTGAGACCTGGGAGCTTGGGAACTGGAAGGTGGCAAACATGGTACCTGTTCTAAACATGGGTTTGTGGGAATTCTGAATTGGTGAGATGGACCTGTATACAAGAAAAATGAACTATAATAAAAAATGGATTTAGAAACATGGATCATGAGAGAGCATAAATGTGGTGTTTTAATGGCAAGTCATGTCTCAAAAGATCTGTGCAATTCTTTAAAGGAGTCCACAGGGATATGAAGAAGGTCTGTTGTACTGCACTGGCAGGTTTTTGTGCCAAAGGCTTTTAGGACCGTGGGTGAGCGAGCCGTGAAATGAGATGACTAATTACAAGTTAGGAATAATTAATCTGTCTTAGTGGAGGACCAACTTTTCTGACAGTAGTTATCCTATATACCAGCAAATTTCTAACTTACCTGGGAAAATCAGCCTTAATGGTGATGAAATTATTTGAAGTAGTCAAAAACTGGAGGAAAACCAAATAGGATATTGAGTGCAGTGCAGGGAGTGTGTGTAGTTGGCTGCTCTAAGGTCCCCCTGTGCCAGAGTCCCTGGGCTGGACAAATGGCCCTGGGGCTGTACAATACAGGATGGGATCACAGGAATACACCTGTAACAGGCTCTTGCTCATGAGGCTTGAATTAGCTCTGCTGTTCCCTGCTCCCCTGTGGGGACAATGTGTCCTGGTGCTGCATTTCAGGACAGGAGCTAGATCAGGAGCTGGATCATGGAGAGCTCTGGCCAAGCTGATGGGCAGCAGTGAGTCCACCCTCCACTGATCAGCTGCTGCAGCAGAACACAGGATCCCAGCAAGAGTGGGAATACTAAGGAACTGCCCCTTACACAAATACCGATGTTTGTGCCCAGGTCCAGGTCACCCCAGGACTGCCCAGGGGCTGATCTTGGCAAAAGAGAGAGAATGGTGTGAATGGGGTTGTACTGTGGGAAGAGGGTCAGCTGCTCACCCTCTGCCCCCACCCCCCAGTGCCACCTCCTGTACCTGCAGGGGGCTGTTCTCACTCCCCACACACCTCCACGAGTACCTCACGCCCTGGAAAATCAGAGCTGTGCCCCAGGAGGCAGGTACAGAGCAGGCAGGAAAGGCCCCGTGGTGTTTCTGTGGCTGTGCAGCAGCAGCTCCAGGCAGGCTGGGTTTTGGCAGCACAGCTCAGCCCTGCTGAGCGGGGCCTGGCACCCTGGGGCACACGCAGCTGTCCGAGGACACGGCTCAGCCTGTGCCCACCCGGGCACTTTGCTGCCTGAACAGCCTGTTCCTTGGACAGGCCAAAAATCTGCCTTGGGCAGGAGAAGAATATAAACGACACAAAGGAACCCAGACAACGCTCTCGGTTGTAAATTCTTTTTTTTTTTTTTTTTTTTTTTTTTTTTTTTTAATGATGGCTGTTGGAAGTTGCTCAAAGGTTTGGGCTGTGCCAGCCCCAGAGAGATGGCAGCGTACAGATGAGACTGAGGTGGCTGTGGAGTCCGTGGTGTGCGTCCTACCACACCTCTAGTACACAGAGCAACACGGAGTAGCGTGGGGGTGTCTGATTAGTAGCTCCGATTTCGTTTGGTCCTTTGCACTCCTTCACCCATCATGAGACGTTAGCACAGGTTTCACTACAACTCGAAGTTTCTCATCTACTTGCTTCTCACTTATTTTGTAATATGTTGGTAATATTTTATGTTTAAACACAATAAACAGCTTGGCTATGGAAATCAGTTATGAAGGACAAAATACAGTTTGAGACCACGCGTTATGCAGTCCTAGTGGGCTTCACCAGACGTATCTATGTGTCTATCCTGCTTCACCAGAGCAATATTTGAGCACTAATTAGCAATCCAGAATGCTAACAATCTCTCTGCTGCTTCGTTCCTCACTGTAGTTAGGAATAGTTTTAGCATGTTTGTTGTCCGTGGGGTTTGTTTCAGAGCTGACATTATAAAGCTGTACTTTTTCTATACTAAGTGGACATTCTGTGCATTGCACTTCATTTGCACTGAATAAAATTCAGTTATAGGCAGAGGGCTTAGGCTAATCACCCGTGATTATCACGGTGAGCGTGCAAAGCAGTTCCTGTGCTGACATGGATGGCACTTCTGTACAGGGCTGGGCTTTGCCATGACACTGTACTGCAAGAGGCTCTTCCACTCTTATTCAACATGGTAGAAATATCAGCATCAACAGGAAAATCAAAAGTTTGTGGTTAGGACAGAACATCCTGAACCACTCATGATTGGAAGAGGGACAAGCAGAAGCTACTGTTGTAGGAAGAGACTCGTGGGAACTCACTAGCTGGAAGTTAAGGTATTTTTCTAGCCTTTACCTGATTTTTATGGCTCTGTCAAACGTGGCTAGTGATGAACTCATTCTACTGTGTGGCATGCTCCCTTTGGTCCTTGCCAAATATTTGCCAGTGAAGAAGTGAGCAAAACAAAAAAAACCCCAAATTTCAAAGGCATACAATGTTCGTAACATCTACAGGGCTTGGATTTAGTTTTATAAACAGGCCTAATTCTTACTGTACCTTGACTATTTCAGCAAAATATAATGACGACCTCACTCCAAACAAACATTTCCATTCTCCTGAAACCCAACGTACAAATTCCACAATCTAGTTACACATGCCACAGAACAACAACTCATCTTTTCCCAGTGTCTTAACAGGGGCAGAGTGCAGTCTAAGTCTACACATATTCCTGGTATTTCAGTACCCATTGGTTCATTGGTTCTTGCTGCTGGGAGCTTAAACCAACTTATATGACATTTAAATATTTCTCTCATAAGTGGCTCCCAAAACAAAAACATGTATTCCTATGATTGGTTGTTGTTTTTTTTTTTTTAGACCCAATTACTTTGTCTTCAGATTGTCCCAGTCTAGGGCTTGATGTTGCCAAGTGTCTGGTTTGGTGCTTCTTGAGCTTCTGCTCCGCACTCCGGTACCTCTTTGAGTGCTCGGTGGTTCCTTGTGCACTGTGCTGAGTGGCAGCGTTGATTAGTTATGAATGTACAAAACATCTGACCAGCAGGTATTGGAAATTGTTATCCAGGTAGATCCCTGGATTTTGTAATAAACTAAGAAGATCTTTTAGAATGGTTCAGCATCAGAATGTCTTCTGCTTATGACACTGAATTGTTCCCGTTCATAGATTTCATGATCTTAATTCGTTTATGAGACAGCTATTAAAAAAATGGTTCTGTTCAGAGGTGGTTTAGCTACACTGGAGAATGCTGGGTTTAACAGGGGGCACTGGTGCAGGGAACTGAATGAAGTTTCCCAGATCAGTTGAAACCTGTCTCGAAGACTCTGGTGCTGGCAGAGCGAGCCTGTGGATGCACCGCGACCGACAGGCGACCGAGGCAGCACGAAGGAAAGAGGCTCCACACTGCAAGGCTGCCTGCCTGTATTTTTTCCAGTTTTCCTGCTTATTTCAGTCCCAGGCTGTCCAAAACTTGTAGGTCACTGAAGTAGTTTTGTTTGGTAGGCTTTTCAATGCATTTTTCTCTTTTTTTTTTGCACGTCCATAGTCCTCATCAGCTCAACGAGGTGCAATGTGCAGCAGGCTGTGTCATACCCACTCCTGGACAGGTCTTTTGTAGTACACAACGTTTTGCTGCACCTCTTTGTTTTTGAACTGGAAGATTGTGTACACCAGGACGAGGATGCAGAGGGACAGGATGCAGGGGATCACCACTGCGATGGCGTTGACGGTGCTGGGCACGTCGTTGATGGTCACCATGATGTCCACGTCGTCGTGCGGGAGCCGCCGGTCTTTGCTCCGCTCAACATCCTTCTGGTTACAGCCCATCCAGTCCTTCAGGATCGACCTGGGGTAGCCTGGCTCCACGCTCAGCCTCTGGTTATCGAACTTCCAGTACTCCTTCCCTTTGTAAAAGTAGGTGTAAACTAGGAGACAAAACAGAGGGCATTTTTCACCATTTCCAAGTTGAGTTGCGCTTGTGTGAGGTTGTTCAGGGAGCCTGAACAGTGGGAGGTGGGCACTGCCTGGGTCAATAAAATACATTTATCCAGGGCATTCCCGAACCATTGGAAAGTGAAGGTGGTTTTGGAGCTGAGATTTAAAGGGGAAGCCTAACCCTGGCTTGTGTGTTCAACATTGCCCATGGAACACCATCCCCCCTGACCAAGACAAGCAGGGAATTAAAAAAATACCCTACTAACTGTAAAGAAGCGTGCTGCAGTGAGTTATTTTTTGCTAAAGCATCTGTAAATGTGTGCTTGTCATTACCAAGTAAATAACAACATCTGCAGAGTGCCAGTGTGTCAGTTTGGAAGAACATTTCAGTTTCTATTCACCCAGCCTCAGAGAGCAGATGCTGGGTAAGATGAGTCCTTTTGGCCACAAAATCCAGAATATCTGGCCTGTGTTGAGGACCAGTCTTGTCCTGCTGCTAGAAAAAGGGTGATGCTTTATGCTATGTGTTGTCTGAATTACCCCCCTCTCCCCAGACTCCTTTTCTAGTGACTCTCAAATGATTAGAAAAACATTAAAGAAAATAGGAGAAGGGAGCTGTGGTGAAAGTGCTGGGGCTCCTGGACTGTCCCCCAGCTTGGCTGGCTCTCACTGCCATTCTCCAGCCTGGCCCAGCCCTACAGCCCTGCTCTCACACCACAGCTCCAAATTTAAACAGCCTCAAGGGCACAAGCCCCCTCTGTTAGCTCTTTCCCCAACTGGAAGAAGAGGAAGAAATCTTCAAATAAGAGAAAGAAATGTGTTGGAAGGAGCCTCTGGAGGTCCAAGCCCCTACTGGGAGCATAACTTCAAGGCTACTGGTCACCAGTGGTGTCCCCCAGGAATCACTGCTGGGCCCAGTTCTATTTAATATCTTTACTGATGATTTAGATGAGGGCATTGAGTCCACCATCAGCAAATTTGGAGATGACACCAAGTTGGGGGGGAGTGTTGATCTGCTGGAAGGCAGGAGGGCTCTGCAGAGGGACCTGGCCAGGCTGGATCCATGGGCTGATTCCAAGGGGATGAGGTTCAAGCAGGTCAAGTTCTGGGTCCTGCCCTTTGGCCACAACAACCCCCTGCAGTTCTACAGGCTGGGCCAGAGTGGCTGGAGAGCAGCCAGGCAGGAAGGGAGCTGGGAGTGGGGATGGACAGGGAGCTGAACAGGAGCCAGAGTGTGCCCAGGTGGCCAAGAGGGCCAATGGATCCTGGGCTGGCTCAGGAACAGTGTGGCAGCAGGAGCAGGGCAGTGATTCTGCCCCTGGACTCAGCACTGGTGAGGCCACCCCTGGAGTGCTGTGTCCAGCTCTGGGCCCTCAGCTCAGGAAGGACATGGAGGGGCTGGAGCAGGGCCAGGGAAGAGCAGCGAGGCTGGGGAAGGGACTGGAGCACAAGTGCTGTGAGGAGAGGCTGAGGGAGCTGGGGGGGCTCAGCCTGGAGAGGAGGAGGCTCAGGGGAGACCTCCTGACTCTGCAACTCCCTGACAGGAGGGGGGAGCCAGGTGGGGGTCAGGCTCTTCTCTGGAGGTTTAGGTTGGATATTAGGAAGAAATTTTTTACAGAGAGAGGGTAATCAGGCATTGGAATGGGCTGCCCAGGGAGGGGGTGGATTTTCCGTCCCTGGAGGTGGTTGAAGGTGAGACTGGATGTGGCATCAGTGCCATGGGCTGGGAACCACGGCGGGGTTGGATCAAGGGTTGGACTTGATGATCTCAGAGGTCCTTTCCAACCTGGCTGATTCCATGATTCTAACTGCCAACATCAGACAGGCTGGAGCCTGTCACAGAGAGCCCGAGCCAGCTACAGGTAAGAAATCATGAGGAAATGTAGGTTACAGCACCCTCACAACCAGGGCCCAAGAAAACCAGGCTGTTGTAGCAGAAAAAGTCTCGTCCCCCCAGAGCTGGCAATGTGATAATGTGGTTTAACAGCTGAGGATGTGCATGGGTTGGGATGAAGGTCAGGAAAGATCTCAGAGTGCTGCTGCTCACAGGGCCCAGGTGACCCCAGGGTTTCTGCAACTCGATTGCTGTATCAGGAAATACCTGAAACACCCCACACCCAGCCCCAACTCCCAGCACAAGCTGTTACTTGTAATGTAATACTTGTCATCATTACAAGCAATGATGCAGATACATACAGCCTTCCTTGCTGATGAAAGCTCCCTGAGGAGCCTGAGGGACTCCTCTCCACACGGTGATGGGCTTTGGGTATCCTGGGTCTGTGGCTCTCTTGTCCTCGTTGTACCTCCAGTACCTGTCCCCTTTGAAGAAGTAGGTTTTGCCCACGGGCTCCCAGCGCAGGGCCGTGTCGATGCCCTCCCGGGGCAGGCAGTTCCCCAGCTCCACCAGGCTGTGGGGGTAGCCTGGCTCTGCTGTCACTTCCTTAAAAACCCAGTACTTATCTCCTAGAGACCAGGGGGGACACAAACAACAAACAGGTTTGCCCAGTTAGGAGTCGAATCGCTACAAACATTGAATAGCCCCAGAACCACAGCACGTTGAGGACTTCCAGCCTGAACTATGAAAAAGCTGCTCTTCCACTTCATTGTGAATCTGAAACCTGATTTAATTTGCTGCTCCTCAACTCTTGTTTCAGAAGAAATGTTGAACAACCCTTTTCCATTTACCTTCTCACGCCAGTCATGATTTCAAAAACACCTCTCATCCCCTGTCTGCAATCCCTCACCCAGGCTGAGGAGTTCCTTCCAGGTCAGCCCAAATTTTTCAGTCATTTATGTTGCCTTTCCCTGAGCCTTCTCAGGTTTTAGTACAGTTTAGTGAGCTGAGGTGCTGAAGCTGCAGACACAAATTCAGAAGCCCAGGTACTGTGATTTCCTACCAGCAGTGCCGATGTTTTCCAGCACTTCTTCCTTGCTCACAACTTGCTCTCGAGTTACAGGATCCTGTTCAGACACTGTCACGGTGCCAGAGCTAAAGTGGGGCCCCAGCACAAGGTGGTCATTTTGTCTCTTTAGGAGACAACTGTCCAATAACGTGATTTGGGAGCACCCTGTACTTGGAGAGGCCCCAGTGCTCTGCTGAAATGTGTTCAAGGGGATAGGCAGGAGACTGACACTTCCTGGGAAACAGGATTTGTTTCTTGCCATCACATGAAAGCCAACTTCCCTTAATTGATATTAGCTCTATACAGAGATTGTCCTGGCAAGGCCAGCCCACACTGAACTATATTTTAAGGATTAGTGGCTGCTTGAAGTGCCCCCTGGGAAAAGGCCAAGGGTGCAGTGTACCTGCTTTCACCATCTTCAAGCCATACAAGCAGCGTGTGAGGTGAGGCAGGAGGGGTTGGCTTGTACTGAACTGTACTGTACCTTTGAAGAAAACAAATTTGCCATCAGAGCGCTCGTAGGCCGCGTCGATCTTGGCGGGGAGGCCCTTCCAGAACTGCTCAATCTGCATGGGGTATCCCTCCTGCACGCGGTTGTTGCGCAGCCGCCAGAACCAGCGATCCTGGGAAAACCAGAAGCCTCTTCAGAAGGAGTATTTTTATCTTGCTGGGCATCCAGCATCCCTAATCCCTGCCTAGGCCCCACTGCAGACAGATGTCCTGCTTCAGGTGACAGCTCCAACCCAGCACTGTCTCCAGAGAGCAAAGTGCCACGTGGGGGAGATGGCAGCCCAAAAAGTGGGAAGTTGGTTGCTGGTGCTGTGAAAAAGGGTGGAAAAAAGAGGGAAAAGGAGCAGAGGGAAGTGACTCCAAAGTTATAAGCACTGTGATCCCTGTGTGTCCTGTCACTGAGGTGTCACACTTGTCCTGGTGCAGGTGGTGCTCAGCTCTCTGAGCCCAGGACAGCCTGACCAGTACCTGGTGACTGTGTGAAACACACAAGGTCTAAAGGCACAAAGGAGTTATTAAATATCCCTTCAGATATGAGATCATTAGTTAAAGCTGCAGTGGGTGCTTTAACAAGCAGGACAGAACCTGTGAGACTTCTCCCAGATACTGTCCCAGCCTTCAACCAGTTTCAGTTCAAGAATTTTCTGCAACTGATGTGGTTTGTCCATTTAATGACCTTCAATATATCCCTCTCCACATTCATACCCACTGGACACAGTGAAAGCTACTGGTATTTTGAGAATGGATGTCCATATTCAAGGCACTCTAATGGGTTAATGAGCAATGCCTCTCCTTCCTCCCCAGCTGTAGTTTACAAGGAAGGTTGACTCAAACTCCCCAGGAGCTTCAGGCAGGCTGAGCACTCCTGAAGCCCTGGTTCCATGCAGGTCACCTTCAAGACAACGAGGCTTGCTGCCCAGAGAAGCTGTGGCTGCCCCATCCCTGGAAGTGTTCCAGGACAGCTGGGATGGGGCTTGGAGTGACCTGATCCAGTTGAAGGTGTCCCTGCCCATGGCAGGGGGTGGAATGAGATGGTCTGTAAGGTCCCTCCCAGCCCAAACCACTCCAGGATTCTGTGATTAATTGTGGGTAGGTACTGGTATTGCTTTATGGCTTCAGAGGTGGCTCCTCTCAGGCTGGATGGTGCCTGAATTCTCTGCCAGTGCACCCAGTTCACATTTTGAGCTGGTGGTGGTTTAAGGGTGGACTGAGCTGGAAAAATCTTGAAGTGGATTTTTAAAGTGGTCTGTGAGTGGACTGAGATGGTTTTGAGGTGGATTGAGCTGGTTTTTTAGATGGATTGAGCTGGTTTGAGGCAGATTTTTGAGGTGGTCTGTGGATGGATTGAGCTGTTTTGGAGGTGGTCTGCAGGTGGATTGAGGGTGGGCACAGGAGGTGCTGGAGGCTTTCCCTGGGCAATCTCCACAATTCCACAGTGCCACCTCTGTGTCACTTGACTTCTGAACAAGGCTGCCCAGGCATTTTGTGAATCCCATCAGGCACAGATTCCCAATATTACAGAGCCAAACTGCTTACACTTCCTTCTAATATTGCTCACTCATCAGCCTCAGAGGAACGGAGCTGTTTTCACAGACATTTCAAATCTCACTACCAAATACTTCCATTGACCTTTTCCAGCGATAAAATTAAAGGGAGACTCATGGGTAAGTTTTCAAGTACCTTGAAAACAAACATTTCTCCTCTAAAGAGAGCCACAGTGTTGAAGTTGCCATCACAGATGTTCGGTTTGGAGCCAGGGAGAGCTGGCCTGTCACCCAGAGGAGGGCTGGGGGGTCGTGGCTGTCTCTCGTGTTTCCTTTCCGAAGTCGAGTGAATTCTGCGAACAGGAAGAGTTGGTAAAGGCCTGGTTGGCTCCAGGGGCTCAATGGGAGGACCTAGAAGTGAAAAGGAAAATATTCAGCAAAGTGGACAAGTTTGGCTTTTCTGTGCTTCCCTCGTACGCTTTAAAAGGCACCAGGGTGGCTGGACAGCAGTGCCAGGGATTTACACACTCCTGAGGCAGAGCTCATTCCCTAGAAATGGGGAGCAGAACGAGATGCATCCACATGTGAAAGATGTCCCTAAACAGACGAGTGATAAGAACTGAAGAAGAGACACAATGTTTTTGTAGGTCTTCCCGAGGAGGCTGGAGCTAAAAGGAAGGAGGAACCACACCAGTCATGTTCCCAACTGAAATGAAAGGTGATAAGCCTTGAAAAGAAACATTTAGTAAACCAGAAAAAAGGCAACAAAACCCCCCCCAAACCCAATGCAAAACCAGAAAACCAATGCTACACTGAAGGGGAACTGCAGGGAGTTTGGAAATTAGAAAGCAATTACTTTATCACAGTTCAGTCACCAGTCAGTGCTTTCAGAGCTCCCTGACACACAGCTGTGACAAGGGACCTTGCTCTCATTAAAGTGATGCCCTCCCAGCACAGATCTCCTTTCCAATCCTTCCCCAGCTCAGCTCTGGATTTTAAAGGCTGCAGGAATGGACAGGGCTATAAAATTACAAGTGAGTAAGACTGGAGCAGAGGTCTGCTCTTAAACTGCCTCTGCCAGAGGACAATTTCATTAACAGTGATAAAGTCTGGACCAAATTTCATTCAGAGAGTCACCAATTTATTGTTGCTTCTCAGAGAAGGCCACAAGTTAATCTGGCAATAAGCAGAAGCCAGGGATTTTGGTGAGTTTTATATCTGATTGTTTATTTGCAGGGATCAGGGTTTCAACCTCACTCTGACCCTGCAGGACAAACCCCCAGCTGTGGGCAGAATTGGGGCTGGCTGTCACAGGGGCTGTTTCAGAGTCACTTTGGGGGTTCAACACAGCCCAGCTGGGGTTGCTGCACACCTGCCCTGGACAAAGCTCATCCTCACAGGAAGGGTTACCCCAAGGTGTGTGATTGCTCATAGCCAGGGAAGGGATGTATGAGGAAGGACTGAGATACCCATGGAGGCCACATACCTGTGGGGTTAGAAGAGGACTTTTGTACATAAACATTTTTAACTATGTGCCTCAAATGATGGTTAGGTGCCCAAGTTCTCATGGTAACTTAGCTCTTAAACATTCCATTTTCAAAGGGTTCCTAGAATGAATGAGTGCTTAACACGTCCTGGAAGGGTGACTGGGTTAGTGAAAATTCTCACAGCCAGTGACAAAGAAGTCATCAGAGAAATCCATTCTATTAATTGCTAATAAGGATGTAACAGTAAGAATCTTGTGTGTGGGTTTCATGGATTTAATGTTCAGAAAGTACCATTTGGATGATACAGTCCCAGTTCCTGCAGTGCCAGGCCAGAAACCTTCACCTGTGATTCCTGCAACGAGCCCAGGATACAGCAGATTCTGGGGCAGATACAGCACATTTTCCAAATTTCAAGTGTAGAAAATCCTCTCTAATGCACAGCAAACTGTGTCAATGATTAAACCCTGTCACTGCTAAAGTCTGTGTCCTACCCCTTGCCTCAGTTTGTGCAGCTTTAGCTTCATTGTTCTTTTTCTTATCTCTAGTGTCTCAACATTTAATCATTTATAGATCTTCATGGAGATGCTTTTAACATTCTCCTTAATGAGAATTGCTATTTATAGAGCACTTCCTTTGGTCTGGTGCTGCAATAGCTTTTGTTTTTAAGCTCTTCAGACAGGCCACTTTTCTAAAGCTTTTCTAATGGATCTTTATATTTCTTCAAGGTAACTTGTCCTCACAGTGTGATATTTTGTGCCATGTGCAATTTTTATTAGCAACCATTTTCATTTACTTTATTCCAGAGCTTTAATAAAAGACATCAAATATTGCTTTAGATGAGGATTCTCAGTTGATAATTACCCTTGGAAAGCTGTCTACATGAAATGAATAAAAGTGTTATACTGATACTGTGTATTGCTCATCCTTTCCATTCTTAGCTGGTCAGTGCCCATTCAGTAACTTAGCAGACCATAAAATTCCCAAACTCTGATACTGCTGCTGCTAATGATCTGGGGTGCACCAAAGAAGGTGCTTTTGGAGAAATGTCCTGTCCTTTGCAATTGCTGTGCTTTGAGTCACACATGAGTTCATGAAATGCATCCTTTTTGGACCAAACTAAATCCAAAGATGCATTCCTGGAGCACATCCAGGATGCTGCAGCTGCAAACAGGCACCACAGGGCAGAGCAAGAGCTGATCCACAAAACCACCCCCTTCCCCAAAATCTATACCAAGTGGGTGTCAAGTCCTCAGCATCCTGTTTACTTAACAGCATCCCTAGATATTCCATTGTATGGTAATGTAAAACCTCAACCTTGAGGTAAAACCTCAAGTTTTATCCCTAAATTTTCCCTAACTGTCCACTACTGGTTACCTCAGTTTACCTCAATACATTCTTTCTCTCCTCTACACATTACCTCAGATTTTACCCCCAATATTTTCCCAAACTGTCCACTACTGATTACCTAAGTTCACCTCAATATTTTCATTCTCTCTGCTACAGATTTAACTCCAAAACTTTCCCCACCTGTCCACTACTGGTTGCCTCAGCTTACCTTAAAATGTTCATTCTCTCCCCTAGAGGTCATCTCAGATTTTAGCTCCAATGTTTTCCCACCATGTCCACTGATGTTTGACTCATTTTTACCTCAAAATTTATCTCCAGAGACATTTGTATACATTTATCTCCAGATGTGCTAGTATTATTCTTGTTACTGTTGTTTGCTCTGGCCTGGTTCCTGTTTCAGCTCACACAGCCACAGGACCTTACAACAGCTGGACATCTGGTGCATCTGGAAAGCTCATGGATGCAGGACTGAGTTGGTACAAGTGGGACAAGCTGCAGAGGAAAGGCTGGGAATTGGGAAAGAGTCCCAGACAGACCTTGCACAAAGCCAGCCAGGGTTCTGGGTTGTTCAGATGGGAGGTAGGAGCAGCATTCAACTAAAGGAGCAGGAAGTTAGCAACCTGTTTTGGCTGCCAAATATGGCACTTGGTGCCAGTGACAGTAACTGAGTAAATGAAGTCTGAAAGCCAACAATTTACAGGCTTGGTGAAGATAGGAAATTCTTGCATTAAGGAAAGATAAGCAAGTTGGGACCTAAGCAAGGGGACAAGAAGCAGCGATTTGCTGAACACTGCAGTCTCTCCTTAAACAACAGCGTGACCCTTTCACTCTTGTGCTGCCTTCCCCATGGCTTTGAGGGGATGTGTTTGGTAAATAACACTGGAAAATCTCGAATGCCTGTCCTACAGGATAGGATTCCCCTGCCAACAGGCTGACACAAGGATCAGCTATAGCACATTGCTACAGAAACAGAAATAGTTCTTCGTTCCCTCCCCTTTACTAAAGGCCAACACTGCTGTGCAGTGACCAAACCAGAGATGCATTTCTGCTCTGTGGTGGTCACTTTAACAGATACAGAGGAATAATTTCATCAGGCAGCTATTTGTTAGTTTGCAGAACAGTGCCACCAGCTCCAGCACTGATCCCTGTGTGGTGGGAGGCAGCAGGTTCACAGCAGGGTTTGTAAGGAGGACTCCCAGGGCCCTGTTGCCCTTGAGCAGGGAAAGCTGTGCACTCTGCAGTGCTGAGAGGCACCCCTCTGTCCAAGGAACTGTCTGGGAGGGATCCAAGAAGTCACTGTACTCAAACTGCTCGCTGGAGAGGCACAGAGTTCTAAGGGGAGTGAAGCTGGGGTGGTTCTGCTTCTCAGGCACAGCAAACAGATGGAGATACTCAAATCAGTGGCAGTTCTGGACTTCCAAAAATAACAAGCCAAAAACTCCTCAGTTTGAGAGGAGAAGAGAGCAAGAACAGAGTTTTACAGAGATGACCATGAGCAGTAAGATGGAGACATGACATTAACCCTTTCTCCCTCTATTTTAAAGAAAAAAGGGTGAGACAGGAGTAGTATCTAAAGAAAATTGATGAATGCATCTGCTAGGCCACAAAGAGAGAATCTGACAGTAAGGTGCAGAATAGAGACTACAGTATTATGTTCATATGCTGGAAATGTAACATCTACTGCATGAGTGGAGTCACTAAAGATTCACTGTCTCTGCACAAGTGAGGCCCACTCCTGTACCCAGTTACAGCCTGCCCTGTCCTGTACAGCTCTCACATTCATCTTCAGTCCCCAAGGCTTGTCAGAGTCTCCTGTAGAAAAGAGGAAGGCTCAAAGGGCACCTGCTATCCAGGGGACCAATGTAAAGGTTTTAATGAGCTCTAAGATGCCACTGAAACAGCACACAGAGAGCTGCCAAGCAGAAGCACTTGTACACCGTGGTCAGGACGGTGCCCAGCAGCAAGGATTCACATGAACCAGGGATGTGCATTGGTGGAAACATCTGATAGAGCAGTGGGGAGATCCCCAGTCAGGCCCAACAGGGAAGGCTGGGCCCTGTACATGCTCACTGCTGGCCATGGCCAAACCAGCACAGGCTAACTGCTCTGGAGGGGGGGCCTGGCCCTGGCACGGCTTCCACACACACTGCAGCTGGTCTGCAACTTGCCTGGATGCAGACTTTGTCATTTCACTGCAAATATTTCACTTCCTGCTCTGCTCTGCCCTGGGGCAGCCTCACCTGCAATATTGGGGCAGTTTGGGGCACCACAGTATAAGGGAGATCCAAAGCCATCAGAG
>NW_021938921.1:161975-193376 GCF_001715985.3 Manacus vitellinus
CTGGTCACACCCCCCTCTGACATAACTGACTGGGCAGCATTGCACACAAATCACAGCCTCTGCCACTACACTTCCACATAACTCCAGAGAAACAGTCAGAGGAAAAAAAATCTCATTGAGAAAAAAACTAAGTGAGAGAGGTTATTGGATGGGTCTGCGATTGGGCCTGAACCCAGTCACCTAATTACCATGTGTGACCCCAGCACCAGAGCCAAACCCACCCCTGGGACTGGACCTGCAGCCACTTCCACACAGGAAGCAGGTAAGAAACCTCCTGGAGCTGGAAACTTTATCATTCCAGAGGGAAGCAACTTTCTGGGACTTTACAGACACTGTGTGGAGAAGAAGACTTTCTTCCTCTCTATCAGAACCAAGGCAAAGAATGTCAGAAAGCTTTTGGGTCACAGCAGATCACCTTCAGAGTGTGACTCCCGCCACTGGCACTTTGCCTCCTCCCTTCATGCTTCCTCTGTCGCAGACCATCTGAATACCAAGGTGACCTGTGAAGATAACACAGAGAGAGGAGGCATTTAGGAGCCACTGTGTCGATA
The DNA here is from genome assembly GCF_001715985.3 of Manacus vitellinus. Classification (NCBI taxonomy): domain Eukaryota; kingdom Metazoa; phylum Chordata; class Aves; order Passeriformes; family Pipridae; genus Manacus; species Manacus vitellinus. Next base: position 162,527 of record NW_021938921.1, read on the forward strand.
GTTGAGGACAAAAGATAATTGTACTGTCCTCCTGGCTATTGACAGAGTGTTCCCTCAACTGCACAGCACCTGCCTGGAGGCTCAGCACCTTGTGAGGCTCAGTGTGTCACAGCCAGCGGCTCCCCGAGCCTGCCAGCACACAGGAGCCTTGGGTCAGCTCGGGGGAGAGAACCAGCCACTTGTGAACACAAGGCCAGCCTTTATCTTCTTAATATTCACTCCAAGAACAAAACTATCCTCCAGGCTACAGTTATGCCTTGAAAAACACACAGGAGGTTTCTGGCTGTAAAAAGCTGAGCTGCTTGCATGTTTCTGGGGGACTGAACCTGCTGTCCAGGTGCACAGGCAAAGCTCCTCAGTCTCAGATCATAACAGATGATCCAAATGAGCCAGGGAGAGTGAGAGGAACCCACCTAGCTGCTCTACGGACACCAGGGCAGTGCAGAGAGGTCCCTGTTCATATTACATGAGAGAGCTGCCAACAAGCTACCTCAGGGATAACAGACTGTCCACAGTACTCCAAGCTCAGGAAGGACTCATTTCCCTTGCTCACTGAACAAACTCATCAGCACTTTGCACTCCTGGGCTTAGCCTTCAGCAGTGGAGTGAGTGAGCTGTCTCAGTTACTGTGGGTCCCTGCACACACAGTGCAGCTGCAGAACAAGCCCCAGCACCCACAGCACATCCACCAGGTGGGCAGTCGAGGCTCCCATGACCATCACTGGGTGCCAGGAAGGGTTTCTCGAGCCCTTCTCACACAGACATTCTCCTCTGTTAGAGCATTCACCTGGGAGACAAGCATCCATAGCTCAAATCCTTGCTCTAAGCCAAAGGGAATGCTCTGGAATGAGGTGATTCACCTTGCAGTTGGGTCCTCTGCTTTGGGTGCCAGAAAACTGGGCCCAAAATTCCCAGACTTGGGCAGGCAAATGATGAGAGGTTGGGGCTCTGCAAGATGAGTCAGCTGTCGTGCTTGCAGCCCAGTTCCCCTCTGGAAAAACTTCCAGAAGCCTGACATCTGCTCCACTGCAAACCAGAACATTTTTCTATACTCAGAAAGATCTGCAGGATAGGACAAGTATTTCCTGCCCAGCCATAACACACAGCAGTCTTCTCCACCAGCTGAGAAACCTCCCAGGAGAGATGGGCTCCCTCTCAGCCTCTCCTTTGGCAGAGTCCTCCAGGTGTCACAGAGAGGGGGCCTTGTATCTCTGCAATGTGCCAGAGATGTGGCACCAGGGCACATCCCTCCAGCTCCAATGCCAAGCATTTTCCTCCCCCCTCTCCTCCTGGAGCACAGCGACACAGGGCACGGATCCAGAAGTCCCAGATCTTGCAACTTCTGTAGATGAGGTCTTGGATGTTACTCTATGCCCTCTCCATGTCCAAGAGGACATTGTCAGAGATCAGTCCTACACTTCATGTTTCCAGGTCCTGCACAACAGCAAAGCTTGCTCTGGTGGTCCCACTCACAATGCAGTGTCACCACCCAGAGATGCTCCACCAGTCTTCCTGCTGTTCCCTCACAAGCCATCTCACACACACATGGAGGTTACAAGGCTCTGGAGGTTACGAGGATCCCTGTGGGCTGCCATTGGGAAAAGGGGAGGGAGGTTATGAAGGTGCTGTTTGCTCACAGACACTGTGCCCTGCTAGTCCCAGGCTGTCAGAGCTAGTGTTGTCCAGTTCCTTGGCCAGGAGCTGGTGTGGTTTCATGACTGCCCTGGACCTCAGCCCACATGGGATGCACCATGTCCACTGACTGGGAGCTCTCCTCTTGAGCTGCACAAAAGATGTGTGAGGCTGACACATCCTCAGTGAGATTTGGGATGACCCAGATCCTTGAGGTTGTCTCCAGGCTAAATCATCTGGTGATTAGGAGTGATTAGGAGACCTTCCCTTAGGCTTTGAAAGGGCCTTGAAGGTAATGGCCTGGTTAACCAGACATGTGGACATGAGTTTCCCCTGCACATCTGCCCCCCAGGAACAGTGTCAGGAGAGTCACTCCCAGATGAGAGGCTGCTTCACCACCCACTGCAAACCAGTACTTAGAGCAGGACGTGAAGAATCATGGAATCACACAATCATTATTGTTGGAAAAGACCTTTAAGACCATTGAGTCCAACCATTATCCCAGCACCATGTTCACCACTAAAGCATGTCCTCAAGTGCCACATCCACATGTTTTTTTAACATTTCCAGGGCTGGTGACTCCACCAGTTCCAGTGGTTGACCACCTCTGCTGTGAAGAAATTTCCCCTGATATCCAATTTAAACCTCCCCTGGCCCAACATGAGGCCGTTTCCTCTCATCCTGTCACTTGTTACCTGGGAGAGGAGACTGACCCCCAGCTGGCTGCACCCTCCTGTCAGGGCAGGAGAGCCTGCTGCAGGATGAGCAGGTCAGGCTGTGTGACAGCCATGGCTGAGCATCCTCTCAGCCCCTGCAGCTCTGACTTCAGCACGACCAAGGTAAGGGGCAACTCAACAGACATCCAGGGGACCTACATACTGGCATTGTTTCCAGTTTAATTCCTTCCTGGACATGTCACTTAGGACGTGGGCACGTAAGTACAGAGGGAGATATCCTTCTGAAAAACACATATAAAGAACAGTCCTGATATTTCCTTCTTTTGTCAAGGAACATGCTACAGGAAGCACCTCTCAGGAGATGGGAATATTGCTGACTTGTCTTACAATCTGTTCTCTCACACACAGGGAGCTTATGGCCTTGTCCTCAGTAGCTCAAAAGTGGAAATAACATTTTAAACACTGACCTTATACTAATCAGCTTGAAGCACAAACAAGAGTTCACATCCCCTACTGTCTCTTTAGGTGATTTTTCAAATAAATCCAGCATAAAATAACTTAGAAATTCAACAAATCGTTATAAGACAGATCTAGACATATTTCTTTTCTAATGGATAATTACAGATACAACATAAAATACATTTGAAATGCATTGTTTTCAAAAGGAGACAAAATGGACTTTAGCTTTAGCAGACCCTCTGTTCTTTGTTCTAGCAACTTCAGTGAAATGAAAAATGTGAAGTTTTAATTGAATTTACTTTTTAAAAAGGATGCTACAGGTAAGACAGCGGCTCTATGACTGATTTTGCATAGTAGGTTCCTAAATAATATGTATTGAGCACATGCTGCTGTATGGTAGAGAATGTCAAAGCAGCAAAGCACTGTGGAAGTAAAATATATTAGTTGAACGTTCCTGCTAAAGCTGCAAGAAGGATATTTCAGCAGACCCTTCTCAGTTGTAAGAAGATCAGATGAAGGGTTATGTTCTCCCATCTCCAGTTCCAGGGTGAAACATCACCTGCATTTTCCACAATTTCTTTGTGACCCATAAGAGCAAAACCTAATTTTAAACAGCTTTATTTTTTGGAGTGTAACTCTGTACTAAGGGCCAAAATCTCTACCAGGGGAAGCAAAGCTCTGGCTGTAGAAGTTGCTCCTTCTGCCCACAGGACAAGCTGTGTCTACAACCCCCAACACCATCCCCAGCCCACTCCAGCTCAGAGGCCTCAGAGAAGAGCTTTATGTGATTCCACAGTAGCCAACAAACAAATTCTTAATAACTCTCAGCAAACAGAGAATCCTAACACAGCCTGTGGCTAAAGTTTAATGTCCCTACGTGGTGACAAGCAAGTGGAAGTGTTGTGGTGCCACTGCCAAGCCACAGGTGAGTGCTGAGCTCTGCTCTGTCCCAGCTGGGGAGAGGCTCTCATGGACTGTCAGGGCCCAGAGGACACTGATAGGTTTTAATGGCCCTGCCCAGCCTTATCTGGCACCTCCACCCCCACCCCTGGTCCCAGGAGCCCCATTTTGGGGAGTGCTGGTCCCAGCTTAGCTGATCTCGGCTTGAACCCCAAAAGTGAAGCAGCCTGGCTGTCAGTTCTTTATCTGCTCCCTCTCCAAAAATGTATCTGAAACCAGAGAAACCAGTAATTTTTCTTGATTGCACTTTCACTGTCAGCAAAAAATTAGGGGGTTTTCTTTCTGATTAGTCCAAGTTCACAGAAACTAAATGAACAATTCAAAACAGAAACAGCACAATGACATTTTAGCAGCTTTCAAAATTTAACACTTATGTATATTATTTAATGAAAGTTTAACATTTACCCCAGCACTTTATTTCATAACCCCCCAGACTCTCTGTTATCCTCGGTATCTGAACATATACCATGTTAAAGTATTCGTAATTAAATGACACCATAGGACAACTGCCAAGCAACTTCATCCTGGGAATGAGCAATGAGAAGAAATCTTCAGCTGCACCCATGGGAAGAGCTTTTTCCCCTGGGTGTCTTTCAAACCATGTTATTTTACATGTTGGACTTTGGGTATCTGCCTCACACCAAGGTTCCACTGCCCTCAACAAGTGCCTGGTTTTCCCCATTGCCCAGACAAGAGCCACAGAAACCAGCCCAGGAAGAGACTTCTCTTCTCTGGACATCTACACTTGAACAAATGAAGTTTGAGTTTCTCAATCCAGACACAAAAAATAAACACCAAATCCAACTCAAACAGCTGAGATACAGTTTAGATCTCTAAAGTCTTGCTGCACTGCTTTAGTCTTACAAGTCTTGGCATAAATTCTATTAGAACTAATTTCAAATTCACTCACAGATCACTGATGCCAATGTTGACTGGTGTCAGGTCTGCCACTGACCCCAACATCAATCCCTTAGAAACACCAGCCTTCCCACTGACAACAACCTTAGAAGTATTTTTTTCATGTCTAATTCGTATAATATCTGCTCCACTGCTTCTGGGAGCTACTATTTGACTCCAGCTGTCCAGCAACTGCAAATGCTGCACAGCTGCTCTATCCTACATTTATTAAATAACCTCTCTGTCAAACTGGTACTTTCCCAAAGAATGAAGTCAGGGATGTTTGACAAAACCTGTTTTTCACAGGCTGTCACAGACTGTAGCCATTAGTCTCAGTCTGCCCTTGACTGTGGCTCCTAAAAGCTGTATTTCCCTCTGCTCCCAGAGTCTCCTTCCCCCAATAATTCTCTGCAAGTCCCTGTCCTCACACCCTGGTACCCCACCACATGGCACTACATCATCTCCAGCCCCTTGGTTGTCTCCCATAATCTCTTTGTCTCCTTTGCTTTCTTTTCCTTGATCTTTGTGGCACATGCTGTACATGTTCAGCTGGAGATTAAAAGAAGCAAAGTGTTCCCTAAGCAGATCCAAACCTTTTATCCCTACTTTCTATATCATGAGAAAAAAAAAGAGTGCGTAAATACTTTTTACCTTTCCTTGATGTTCCATGCTCTTTGCATTCTTTCCCTTTTTTTGCACTGGCTGTTCCTAATGGACAAACCTTGGGTTCAGTAATAGTCTGGTTTTCCCTTTTTGGTGCTCCTTGATGTGGGGACTCTGTGAGGTACGGAGCAGCAGTGGGATCACAGAGATTTGGTTATCCTGACTTGTGCAAGGATTCCACCACTGGGACAGTCATCTGGTACTTAGTCCTGGATCAAGAGCTTTAAACAGTTTCCCCCCTCAGCTATGGCAGGAAATCCAGCCCACCAGCTGCAGGAATCCTGGGGACTAATTGTAAAATACTCCCTAGACTCCAGGTTGGTGCAAACAGAGGAGCGGATAGGGTTGCTCACCATAGATTTTCTGAATTCCTTGGAGGTCATCCTGGGGCAGTTTGAAGTTGTGTGTCTCCATGTACTGGTAGAAAGGAGCCATGATAGCGCTGGGATCGTTGGAGTGCTCCAGCCCCAGCGCGTGCCCCAGCTCGTGGACCGCCACCAGGAAGAGATCGTTCCCTGTGGAAGGAAGGACAGCCAGGTTAGCGCACAGCCACAGCCTGAGCCAAGCCCAGGACCTTCCTACTCCTAAAGCAAGAAGCAAATGCTTTGCTCTCTGACTGCACAAGCAGGTCACAGTGCCAGGGTCAGCTCCTGGAGATGGTTTCAATCCCAAAAGTCTGCACGGATCAGTCATTGTCACAGAATGTGCCCTTGAGCACCCATGACCAGATAAAACAGGCCGGCCTGGAGTGAAGGTATACTGACTGTAGACTCTTCAGTATAGAGTTTACAGAAAATGGCCAACAAAATCATCACTGATACCACTGGCTCCTCACCTGGGTGCTGCCAGGAGAGGTGAGAGCATGGCCAGTCCAATAATCAACAGGGGTTGGTAATCAACAGGTGCTTTGTGCCCCTTCTGGGTCCTCTGGTGCTGTGCTCTGATCTGACCTGGACCAATAAATCCTAGGGGAGATCTGTAAGGCACCTGGCAAGGCAGGAGGGAGGGCAGAGAAGACTGGGATAACACCCACTGTCCCACCTGTAGTGGGGCTGGGGCAGCCCCATCTCCTCCAGCACAGGCCCCTCAACACACTTGTACTCTGCTGGACCCCTGGCACTGCCGTGTCTGCAGGAAGAGCTGAGCACTGGTACCCCATCCTGCAGGAGGCAGAGCCACACAGGGAAAGGTTGGGTTGGATCCCAGTGGTGGGGACAGGAGGAAGGAGGAAAGAAGGGACACAGTTCCGACAGGAAGAGGAGCCCTCTCTGGTGCAGAAGCTGGAAGGAGTGCAGCGAAGAAGGGGTACCTTCAACTCTACAGGCATACATTCCTCTTCAGTCCACGGATCTGGGACCCCCATCTCCTTGATCTAGTGTGGTCCCTGGATGTCCTACTCCGTGAGGGCACCTTGACATGGGAGGTGACACAGGCAATGCCGTGTGAGGGATGAAGACACAGCCAACAAGGCCTGACCTAAGAGCCTCCTGATGCCAATAAAAAGTCTGAGCCCACAATTCAGCCTGAATTCAGGCTCCTCTGGTTTTGTTTCCTTTGGCAAGGCACAAACCAAGAGCACTTGCAATCAGACACAGGGGAAGACAGTTGTCAGTGGCAGCTCAGTGGCTCCTCTGCAGAATCTCTAAAACATTTCTCCATTCCCCACATCCTCAAACTGAACCTGAGGTACCAAAGCTCAGTTCTGTGCACAGAATTGAGCTCTCCCTGGGACAGGAGTTGCAACAGTGACTCATGGAGAATCATCTCCACTTTTTAAATAGTTATTTCTCCACTTTTATTCATAAAAATGTGACAACACAGGTTGAGGGGTCTGCGAGTCTTCACAGCAGGGAGCTTTGGCAGCATCTCAAGATACCTGAAGTCAGCACCAAGCAGTGCTCCCCTGGCCACACACATCACACCAAACATTTGAGTTGGAGGGTGAAAGAATCTGAACATGCAAGACATGTTAAAATATACAAATGCACTTCAAATAAATTTGTTCAAATGAAAGTATCCAAAACCATGTGCAGGCTAAAATTTAGCCATATACGGATGTAAAATGCCAGAATTTACGTATTCAGGAAATCCAAATGGGGACTTAGCAATTTTTCTCACCTGTTGCTGAAAAATCTGATGTGTGCAGAACAAGTCAATAAAATGTTCAACAGTGCAGTATAAAATGCATTAAGTGGTTTTATGGTAAAGTTTGGAGGACTGATCACTTTTCACGGGTTTTCAAAAACACTCAAGCTTAGAAGATGCCCCCAGTTTCCAAATAGGATTCAGAGACTCGAAGTCCTGTTACAAATTGAACGGACTTACTCTCCTGTATCACTTAAATACTCATGAAATCACCATTTTCACTGCGCCCACAACTATTCACACGTGGAAGTCCATGGTAAAGGTCACAGTACAGAGCTGACTTTCATGAGACTCTTCTCATCGTTTACCATGGACTCATGGCACTGTGCCACTGCCAGGGACATTTTCCCTCACCAATCTGGTGGTATTTTCCTCCTTGCTGAAATATCTGCAGTATTTGCAGTGCAAATGTCTGGAACTCATGTCTATGTAAACCTACATATAAATCTATGTAAGTCACTTGCCTCCATGTGCTAAACCTTTATCAGGAGCATGAGATCAGACACTATCTCATGTCTGATAGTTAGACATGATTAGTCTAACTAATCATGTCTAATTAGTTTCAAATAGCTTTCAATCACTTGTTTCAGCCCAAAACAAACATCAGTCCACTTTACAGCTGGAAAATGAATCCCACAGGCTCACAGGATGGTTGAGGCTGGAAGGCACCTCTGGAGATTGTCCAGTCCAACCCCCCAGCTCAAGCAAGGTCAGGTAAAGCAGGTTGTCCTGTCAGGTTTTAAATATCAAGTTTCTTGTACTGGGAAGCCTCGTACTCCAGATGTGCTGAGTAAAAAGGAAGGATCATCTTGCTTGACCTGCTGGCAGTGCTCTTCCCAAGGCAGCCCTGGGTGCTGCTGGCCTTCTGTGCTGCACGGACACATTGCTGACTCACGTTCAACTTGGTGTCAACCAGGCCCCCCCAGGGCTTTCTCTGCAAAGTTCTTCCCAGTCTGTGGGCCACCAACAAAGCCCAGGTGCAGGGTTGTGCATTTCTCTTTGCTTGCCTTCAACCTGGGGAAGGCCCATTCCTCCAGCCTCTCAACGACAGCATCACTGGGCAGTCTATCAACCACTCCTCCACGTTTCCTATCATCTTCAAACCTGCTAAATGTGCACTCTGCTGCATCACTGATACAATTTCATGAAGATATTAAACAGTATTGACCTCATATCAACCCCTCTGACACACAGCCTGAACTCCTCCATCTCATGGTTACTGCAGCCAAGGATGCTACTGATCTTCACAATACCCATTAGTTCTTCAAGCATAAGGTCTAGCAGATCATCTGTCTTTGTTGGCTCCCTGATCACCAGTGAGACAACCAGGAAGAGTTCTGAGATGATCAGCAAGCCCAGAAAGATGAAGGCTCATTCCTGAGGAAGTACCTCAACATCCATGCTGGTCATTCCAACCAGCTCTTCCACAGAAACACCCCTTTTCCCAGCTATCCTTATGAAATACCTGTACCTGGAAATACAAACAGATGTGGAAAACAGCTGCTTCTGTCCAGTTTTAAATCACCATTTTGACTGGCAGTGGTGTGTGAAGATGCCACAGAGCATGGAAAATGTTGGCTGGGGAACTTCCTTGCACCTAGAGGTAAGAACTTACTAGGAAATGAACCTTCCCAGTTCCAGCACAGCCACAGAGGGCAGGTCAACACTGGAGTGGAAAAGCTATCCTCCTCCATGGCCAGGAGGCCACCCAAACTGGAGCAGTCATGTGCTGGGGGCAGTGGCTGCAGCAGATGAAGTAGAGCTCAAGAGAATTTCTAAGGAAATGAACTGACCTCCACAAGAAGCAGGACAAGAAGCTCCTCTTGGCTCTCTACAAATGCCTTGGTTCTCAATGCAGTGGTCGCTTCTCATCTGCCTTTGCTGAAAGGCAGTAGAATGGCAGTGGCAGACACAGCTCCTGCTCCTTCTGCTCCCTGCCCTGGCCAAAAATTTCTCACCACTCTTTCATCCCCTCACCCTTCTGTTCTCAGAAGGAAGAAGCCTCCTCCCAAGCACATCCCACATCAAACTCATTTCTTTCGTAAAGAACTCTCAAATTGTTTGTAATATTCTACCTTTCCCTGCAGAGTTAAGAAACACATGGCTTTATTGCAACAACACAGAGAATGCCAGAGTCACAGATAAACTGAGTTATGTATGATCTTCCTTCTACTCACATACTCCATCCCTCATGACTGCTGGATCTTCATCCAGAACAAATGGCTGTTCAGTCGGGTAACAGACATTTTGACACAGGTTATTCTTTGGGAAGCCTTTTTGTACAGCTTCATTCATTGTATTGTGAAAATCCATATCAAAATGTTTTATATATTTGGCTAAGCCACTCCCAGAAATGCCTGCCAGTTCACAGGAACAGGTCACAGCTATTATGGCAGTGCTGTGATATCACTTATTACCACCAGCATTTATCCCTGAGCTGTACATGGAGCTGTAAGGAGTGTGTGCTCTGGAGAGCACCTGGCACAGGGGAGTGTGAATCCAGGACACAGCTTCTAAGACAAAAGCAGTACAAATAATACTGGATATCTGATTAATAAGAGAAAAGCACCTGTGAATCTCTGCTCTTTGTCATGTAAATTTTATACTTTATGAACTGTATCACTGTGCCAACACATCTACTTATTGCAGTTTACTCAAACATAATTAAGAAGACATATAAAGGTTATATTTTGAAATTTTATTGAAGTAAGAATGATACTGAAGAAATCAGATGGTTGTGTGTGACAATAGCAGGCCTTGGTAATTACAGAAAAGATGGTGTGAACTAAACATGCTTTAAACACACTAAAATGACTCCTTCCACTCCAACAGCCATGTAGACACAACTGTTTTCCAAGCACAACTTAAAGAAGCTTTAGGGCTACTCTAAGCTATGCCTTGGTTTTGGCATCTTCAGACCTGGTGGGTCTGACCTGTCCAACAGAAGAACATGTGATCTGTGTGTGCTCCTCCATTCACCTCCACAACACGCTCTGCTCAAAGAAAGCTTCTGGATGCTCTGAAGGCCTTAAAGAAGGGATGATGCTGTTCTGTGGAATTCTGGAGTTCAGTGGAAAACAGTTTCTTTACCTAGAAAGGAAGAAAATATGTGTTAAAAAGAAATACAGGTGTCATTTTGTTCAGAAGCAATTATTGTTATAAGCGTAGCAATGAACATGATGCATCCTAAGGAATTAATGAAAACTGAAGAGTGATTGAACAGCTTCACTGGAGAAAGAAGGAGTGATAACCTGCAGTCTTAACAGCAATTGTACCACAGTCACATTAAACCATCTCCACGAGACCAAGTGACTGCAGAAGGTCAAAGAACTGCATTATGTTACCAACCATCATGAAAGACAATTTGCCTTATTGTCCTCAAAAGGCCACGTGCAAACCAGGGTGGTAGCTGTGCTATACACCTCACTAATGGTGCAGGTTGTGCTTTCTCTGACATCCACAGATGGCACCATGAGGACAATCTCCTGCAGAAACTCAGAGCAAAAATATAAACTAATTGTCTGGAATGGCGAGGCCAAAACTGGCAGAGTGGGCAGCCAGAGAGAGAGGCAGTCGTGACACTTCAGCTGGCTCAGCAGCCTGACAGTCAGTGGAACATGAGTGTTCTGCTGAAAAATTTACTCTTATCTTTCACAAGTGTAGGTTGCAATTCCCTAAATGATTCCATGTCAAAGAACTACTAATCCCAAAAGGAAAATTTCTATTTGCCTATACTAGTATAGAATTTGGTAAAACAGATGTTAAAGCAGCAAAGAAATGAAAAAAACTCATAAAAACATGAAAAATGTAAATATGACTTTCATTCCATCAGTCTTGAAAAGAAGCTATTGTTTATATTTTAAAAGTATTTAAATACAGCAGGGTCTACAGACAGAATTCAGTTTTAACCCAGCTGTGGAACAACTGGAAGGTAACTAAAAAACCTCAGGTCCTGGTACAGGCAGTGTGAATACAAACCAGTCTGTGCTATTTGGGATTCTTTCCTACCAATCAGTTTGAAATGATATTTAACTCCTGGTGCTGGCAACAGAGAAAGTACTGCTCTGGAAGCTGTGAGAGCAGCTCTGTGCCACAAAGAGGGTGTTCTCTACCTAGCACAGGAGGTTTTCTGTCTTTGTCCTCCCCTGACATGGAAGGTTCCTGATGGGGCTGTAAAGACTGAGCAGGACTGAGACATGAGAGAGCTGGGCTGTAAGAGACCTCCCCCTCAAAGTGGTATTCTGGGTGGATCTGGGCAGAGAAGTCAAACTGTCTTCAAATCCTGAGCTCTTCTTCAGAATCAGGAGAGAAAAGGTAATTTAAACAACTTTTGCTGCTCGTGTGTGTCAAAATCCAGAGTTCTGGGTGTCACTTCCCTGCTGATGCTACAATCCACCTCTGCCTGCAATGACCAGCAAACTTTTTTCAATGATTCATCTCCTTTTCTTTTTTTTTCTCCTTCCTGAAGGCCTGTTATTTTACTCCTCCTTCCTTCAGCAAGTGGAAGGCAGCAAGTTTACTAAAGACACTGCTGCATTTTGGCTTGTTTCACATCATGTGTTTCTGCCTTATAAAGAAAAGTGGCAAAAAGACTTTTTGGCTCACCTTGATTCTCGTGACCTGTTTTTTTCACAGTTAAGGTTTTTTTTATTTCCTTTTTAAGGGAATGACACATCATTTTGATCCTTTCTGACTCCTTCCTATGAATCCCAGAGTATCTCGTTCTGTGTGGAAAGAAGGAAAATACTTTACTTTGATTATACAAAAATCAATAGGATTCCAAATACTTATATAAATATATTCACACTTTGTGTATTGAACAACTACTGACATGAAATGGGTAATATTTTTTTATAGAACATTGTGAATATCAGGTGTATTTACAAGTACACTGCTTTGAAAGTGGAATTTGCAGATGACTCTTTCAGCTATAATCAATAACTAGCATTGTCAAACTGCCAAGCTTTAAAATCCAGCCTGCACTAGCACAGCACTACTGTAAAGCCATTTCTATGTAAAATGACAGCAAAGACACCAAAAGAAAGCACTACTTACAGAGATGCTGTCCAGGGGTGAAGAGGAGGAAGGTGAAGTCAGGAATCTTCGCTGTGTGCTGATGGGCTTCCTCTCCTCACCTTTGGGTTGACATGACAGGGCTATAATCTCAAACTTGCTGATTTAAGCTGCCTGATTTGATTTCTTTTTGCTGTGGCTGCCTCTCTTGAAACCATGTGTCTGTGTGTTTGCTCAAACTGGGTTCAGCATTAGCAAATGATTTAAGAGAACTCTGGCTCATGGGGTCAAGTCTCTCTAAGCAGTCACAGGATGGAACCAGTGATAAGCAGGTATGACCTGGAGACTAAACACTGAACTGGTCTTCACTGAACAAAGTACTGAGCAACAGCATGACCTGGTGATGTATCATAAAAAAGGCTTGAGAGAATAAATTGAAATTTTAATACAATTTACGCCCCACTTGACTTTCAACATCCCCATGAAAGTCTTTCAGATAACGTCTTCTGCATTAAAGGACACACGAGTAACTTCAAGGCAGTTCTGTTTTTCACTCTGAAAAATGCTGATGCTCGTTTTCAACAACAGTGTCAGAAGCCTGAAAAACAATGGTGGATTCAAAATGTCATTTGTTAGAACAAAACTCTTTAGATGTGGAGATGTTCTGTACCTGAGAAATCAGAGAAAGAAAATTAAAAATGTATTTAACAGCCAAACAGCACAAAGATTATATAGGTTCTGTGTCGTGATTTATTCATTATATTGATATTATTGATATTGGTATTGTTTTAAAGGTTGTCTTTGCTGGCCTCAGTATTTCCATAGAAAATGAATACGAGAAAAAGTGGTTAAATAAGAAAGAAATGAGGCAGAAAGCAAAGCAAAACGCAGAAGAAACAAGAATTAATCAAAGAGAAAAGGCTACCAAATTCTGGCAACATGCTGGGTGAAGGTACAGGGGTTAAGGGAAGCTGCATTTCCTCCCAGCAAGCAGGCACTGCACCTGGACAAGTCAGGTAAGGGGAGTGCAAGCAGATAACAGAGAATCAACCAGGAAAAGTGGATACCAACACTAATCTCAAAGAAAAAAAGAAAGCAACAGCTGGATACTTTGCATTCCTCTTAGCTCCCTCCCTCCACGTAAAACAACACAATTGTAATTAAACAAATCAAACAGGATAAAGAATGTTTGGCCAGCAATGTTTCCAAAGTGACTGGAAACACCTGGAATTCTTTGATAACAAAGAACTATTTGACCAGGGAAAAAAAAAAAACAACTTACTTACACATCCCCCTTAATATTAGGGAATCTGTTAGATATCCTAACATATGTTCCATGTTTATAGGATTAATCTAGTGAGTGCTCACAGAAACCTTGTACATTTGGGACTTAAAACAAAAAAATGTAACAAGCAGAGGGGGTTCAAAAGGATCAAACATCTGGCAAAAAATACTTTTTATGCACCTATAAGCATCACCAGTCCTCCCTCATGAAAGATCTCAATATTAAAAGATTTCTGTTTTTAGAAGGGTGACAGAAGAAGAGAATTTTATGAGCTGAATACCTTGTTATGGCTCAGAGTTGCCACGAGAAGTAACTGCACTTTGGTCCTAAGTTCTAGGAACTAAAATTCTGTCTGTTTGGCAATGCTAAAGAATTATGGAAAAACGTAGATTGAAAGGCATGGCTGGAAGCCACCAAGTTTACCTCTCTGCTTCAAGCAGGGCTAATCTCAAAATTACATCAGGTTGCTCAGGACACTCCAAAAGGATGGAGTGCCCACATCCTCTGCAAGTGCAGCCTCTGGGTTGTACCACTGTGCTGGTAAGAAGGTTTTACCTTATGCCCAGGTGGGGTTTTCCTTGTTGCAGCTTGTGCCCGTTGCCTTTTGTTCCCTTCTCTGTTCACCTCCAAGAAGAGTGTGGGCTCTGTCCTCTCCATAAGATCTCCTCATGTGGAAGACTGCTATAGACGCTTCCTCCCCATCCTCCTCCTCCTCCTCACCAGGCTGAACAAGCCCACTGTCCCTGTTTTCCTCTTGCTCCCATCCTTTATCACCTCAGTGTTCCTGCACTGGACTCTTCCCAGTTTGCCGACACCCTTCATGCACTGGGGACCCCAAACACCACACTCCATTCTCAAAACATTACTTGTTTCAACTTGCACTGATGGCAAATGTGAAGAAGGCTTTGCAAAAAGATTCAGCTATGGAACAATAAAAGCTTTCTGGATTAAAACAGTGACAAAGAGTGAGGGGGGGAAGGCAAGGAGAATGGAAGGCAGAGGTTTGAAGAAATAAAACTCTGCCCAGAATGCAGACATACAATAGTTCTGTTGTGCTTTTATGATCAAGATGTGCATCCTCAAGCTAAAAGGACAGCAGCCCTTTTTCCTGCCCCAGCCACCCATCTCTGCCTACTCTTTCATTTGGGCTCAAGAGGTGAGGCAGCTCTAAGGCAAACCAGACCAGGAGAAAGGTAGAAAAAGACAAACCCCATTTGGCTACATACCTTCCCTTATCTGGTTCACACTGAGGCCACTTCAACTCTCCCTTGGTTCAAAAGGGAAGAAACAGTAAGAGGTGGTGGGAAAACCATGACAGTGATGGGAGGAGGCACGTGCAAAATGCCCTGTGTGGAATTCAAACCGAGGGGAGACCTAAAGCATCTCCGTGGAGACCCAGAGCACGAGTCTGCAGTTCCAGCAGCTGAGAATGAAAAGCATGGTACTTGAATTCTGTTTCTCATTCGAGGTCAAATTATTTAGGGCTCTGAAAGACACTCATCCCTCCATGATCCAGGAATCTGAACAGGGAAAGCCATACACCTATTCCTTGGGACAGTCTGGAGAACAGCCTGTTCTAGCCAGATACGGTCCATAAAATATAAGGATATTGCTCAGTAACTGCATTTGTACAGAAGAAACCTTCCATATTGTATCTCTAATGTCTTCTGAGGTATTCAAGATGGGTGAGGAGAGGCACATACTCAGAAGTGACAGTAAAGGCAACAAGTATCAGAAGCACAGGACATCCTCCCTAAGGCACCCAAGATGGACCAAAGGGACAAAGCCACAGGTCAGAGGTCTAATGGTACAGACCACAAGCACAGGAGCTGCTGTGGCAGAAAATCCGTAGGTGCCTGGGCAATTTTAAGAACTCTGTACTCATGGCAAGAACAAAAAGAGTACCAGGACATCCAGGTTCAAGCTCAAATTAATTTGGTGCATCAGATTTGTAAAAAGAACAGCCCAAGCTGTTACAGGAGAGTGGCTCTCTCAAAGCTTGGCTAAATGCCTGTGCTTGTGCAACTGAGTTCCACTGCAAATGTAGAGGTGAGAGACAGGATCCCATCTTTAGGAACAGGGATACAAATGTCCCAAGAATCAAGAAAATTTGTGATATTAATAGTGCCAGGACAGAAAACAGTAGATAGATCTCCAGTGAAGACACTACTTTGAACACTGACCAGCAGATTAAACGTCAGCTCTAAGCTATACATGCCCCTCCTCCCAACAGGTACTACAGGCTGTCAGTAAACTCCAAAATTAGCCACCCTAATCAAAGTTTTCTCACTGAAATCCTTGCTGAACATTCCCATTAGTAAGCTCAGACAGTATTTGGCTGTTCTGAA
Source organism: Manacus vitellinus (assembly GCF_001715985.3). Lineage (NCBI taxonomy): Eukaryota > Metazoa > Chordata > Aves > Passeriformes > Pipridae > Manacus > Manacus vitellinus. The sequence goes on from NW_021938921.1 coordinate 178,606, forward strand.
AGCCTGCTCAGGTTCCTGAACATATGCCATGTCCAGATGGTGGATTCAGGAGCGCTTGCTCTGTTGTTCAGGTAGATGTCCACTGGAACAATGCTAGTGAAGGAATCACAGAGAAAAAGCTTCCAGTTTCTCTCCTTGGTGACTGACAGAACCTTCCCAGAAGGTGGTTCAGGCCCTTTTCCTCCAGAACTTCTGCATGATTTAGCACTGAATGTGACCCATGAGGTCCCATCTCCTGCACCGGTGCTGGCAGTGTCTTGTACACAGGGCACATTTTTTGGCTGCTTTCCTTCAGAAATCCTGAATAGGAAGCTTTCCAGAGAAGCTTCTGCAGGAACACACTGGGATCTATGGGGGACACATTTGTTTTTTGACTGTAAGATTTGTTCACTTGCTGCAAGCAAAGCTCAGCATTTCTTGCCAACATCTAGAAAACCATCAGAGTGGACATCCTACATTCACAGAGAGAACCTGGTACAGGTGTGAAGCTGTGCAGTGGAAGAGAGGTACTGAAAGGTGAGCCCTGTGATCTGCAAAATGATCACACGATGTGAAGCTGAGTTACACTACAATTGCTACAGAAATAACTTGTCAGCTGGGGGGTTATTCCAAGAAGACGCTGCCCTTGGGCACACTCCCACCTACAATGCTACACAAGCAGATGATAAAGAGGGTATTAGGGACTCTGGGCATGCTGAAAGAAATAAAATCTGGTCATCTTCATATCTCAGTTCTTACCTTGCTTTGATACTAAAAAATTTCTTTAATATACCCATAGGGGGTTGCAAACACCACAGATTTAGTGGTAGAGTGTTGACTACACATGTAACAGCAATGGTTTTTTACTTTTAAAATACCATGAAGAAGATTTGCCTGGGATTATTACTGATACTATTTATAATATTAAACTGGAGATTAAAATTTACTTCCTGTAATTAACCTGGATTAAACTAATGTTTGAGTTGTCAGAGGTGTGTAAGAGCTGTCATGTGTAACGTGGATAGTTTAACTTTCTGTCATTCTGGATTCCTTTTCAGCTTGTTTTTGGAGACACATACATATCTAATTATTGTTTTCATATAAAGGCTAGGAAATACTTGATTTGGCCAGTTAATGAATTTCATGCATCACCTCTGTGCTTTAGCCAGGTTAGATGAGACACCGAGGTGCCAAGGGAGAGAGATCCCCTGTGTGGTTGTGTAGATGATTTATCTCTAAATGTAAAACCACCCTTCTCCTCTTTTTCAGTTGCATCTTGTTTGCCATATCACTTCTCTGATTTGCCTTTATCCCTTCAAATTCCGATTTCCTGCTTCCTGCTTCTAGCTGCTCCCATCGACACTATCATCTGAAAACAAATGAATTCTGTATCCCGTGAGCCCAGTTAGTAAGGGCTGCTCCAGGAGTTCAACTTCCCACCTGGTTTTGCCCATCCTCATCATAAGATAATCTAAATTAATCTTCCACAGCTTGCTTATGAGAATGCCAGAGGAGGCAGCTCCAAGTGTTGGTGCATGTGTCCTTGTTACCATGGGTTCCAAAAGACAACCCACAGCATCAGAGCCAGTATAATTATAATAATAATTCTAAGGGACATGGTAATGGCCATGCTGTCCACAAGGGCAAAATCAGTATAATAATGACCATGCAAAATGATAATAAGTATATAAATCCCAACTAATGATCCACTAAGTGGGTTGATAAAATTGCCAGTGAACCCCAGTGGATTACCAGGAGGCATCTTTACAAGACAGAAGCTTTCAGGATACACCACATTCTCCACATATAAATCCTCTGGTTTGCTTGCACAGAAAGATCTGTTCAAATCATTCTTACTTTTCCTGACTGGATGAGATTTCATGTGAAATGTTTCACTTTTATCTATATAATTTGCACTGTCAGTGAAGACTCCAAAGCAGCTCTTCTGTGGAGTGACAGCTTCATCCAAACACGGATGGACAAACTCTGCAGGGGCCACAACACAGTGTAACAAATGCAGACCAACAAAAGCAAAGCTTCTGTTTGAAGTGGTTTGTAACAAAACTATATGGATAAAGAGATCAGCTAAATACTGTGAAGGACCTACAGCACCAGTTTCAGCATCCTGCTCTGCAAACAGGAGATTTACCCTCACAATTGTGAGGCCAAGAGACCTACAAGGCAGGTTGCTCAAATTATCCTTTCAACTAATTCTTGTCAGGAATGGAACCTTTTAAACAGTGATATTTTGTGGGTTGGTGTAAAGATACTATTGTTACTTCAATCTTAAGATTTCTATAACCATTTAACAGATACTGAATGGCCAAAACAGTTCCTCTTTAGCATGTGAATAAATGAGATCTACTAGTGACCTATTGGTAGGGGTTTCTCATTCTTTCACCAAGAGATTTCTTCAGTTCCAGAAAGATCAACCCCACTGCCCCAAAACACATATCACAAGGACAAGTAAGACCGTGTTTAAGGAAATACTTTCTATTAAACAGACAATATTGTCCCCACTAATACCTTATTTTCAACGAAAAAAAGCAGTGAACTGAGCAGGAAATCTCTGACCAAGAAGAAACTTTTTAGGCCCTGCTAACAGCATTTCAAATAAAAACATCAGAGGTGGGAAACCGAAGCTACCTACACTTCCAGTGACAAGGAATAGTGCAACAGAAGGACACTCCTCCCTAGAGAGGCCTGGGTCACCCAGTGAGGAGGCAGGACAGCTTCACATTTCCACACAAAGGCTAAGAATGCAGGCAATTTCCTCACCAATTCCTCACACAACACACCTATAATGCTCCAACTACAGCCTTGCCCCTGTCATCCTCAACACACCAAATTCCCCTCCTACAATCAGCACGTCCCCCAGGTGGAGGGGACAAATATGACCCCATTCTCAAAATCCTTGCTGGTGACTGTCTAAGAGTCCCTGCAGTCTATACAGCACAGTTATCTGAAAACAAATACACAAATGACATCCTCTGGAACGGAAATCTCACACTCAAGAGTGCACACCAGCCCCCTCAAATACCAATGCATGCATTTTGAGGACACCACTCATGACAGTCACTCAGCACATCAGAGAAATAAATCATGTTTTTGAAAGAGCCACACGGATAAGAATAGCAAAAGAAATAGCTTTCATAAAAAGACAGACTCTCTACTCATTGTATGCATTGCTCTCAAACACCATCCTAAAAACTATACTCAAAAAAATCCTCAAAAAAGTGATCATGTAATCTAGTGATGTTAGCACATCCTACCCAGCCATTAAAAACTTCCCCAGGACCATCCCTCCCAGTCTTTAAGCCGCCTCTCAACCTTGCTAAGTTTATCCCAGATGGAAGCCTTTTGTGCACAAATGAGAATAGAAAAAACAACTACAACTTGTCAAAACCTTTCCTTCCACCTTCCTGTAAGGACCTTCTCTCCCAGACACCAGCACTGCCAGGTCTCACACTTGGGCTTACCTGGGAAGTCATATCCAGCACAAGGGCCTCACCCCACACCCCACAGCTGACCTCAAATAACTACTAAACACAGACTGAACTGGCACAGACCACTGACACAGCACAAACACACCTTGCTGCTGCAAAAGCAGCTCTCACAAGGTCTCTGTCACTCCTGATCCTGGAGGGAAACCTATGAACTTCCCTTCAGCCCCAAACCCAGGAATAAAAATTCCTAACATTTCAGGACAGCAAGACTGCTTCTCTGTCACACTATAACCTCCCACGCTCTCCACACTCTCCCCCCTCCCCATCCCACAGGCTATAACTCTCTCTTTCTCAGCCTACATCTCATCTAGTCATTTAAACATGCCAGGAGACATTACTTCTCTCTAATTTCTGCTTTCCTACCAATTAGCATTCCCACACTGAACCTGACAGCTCCACTTCCTGTCAAAGATGATCTGAGGGATTTTCTCAATTTGCAATCCATTCTTAAAGCAAGCTGCCACTTTTAGGGCAGGCCTGAAGGTGTCTGTGTGCCTGAAAGCTTTTCTTCTTTTCTTCTTTTCTGTTTGGCCTAATGCAAGACATCACCTCTGCACATGTCCTTAGACATCATGGGCACAATAACACTACTATGTTTTTATACAGTTTAAAAATCAAGTCAGTATTTACAATCCAAGTAAACTTCCAGTCCTTATCATATCCTTAAACATGACTTTGAATCCCTACAGGCTGAAAGACACGTTGTTCTCTCCAAATTGCTGTGACTGTGGAAATTGGAGAGAAATTTTATGAAGCCACTGTGAAATTCTGGTTTTGAACTTAAAACTTCCTACAAGTCATCACTATCCTCAATCAAAGGTTTGAAAATAGAACAGAAAGTGCTCATTGCCATTAGAGAGTAAGATAATGTTAGAAAGAAGCAGGAACTCTTCATGCTTAATGAGATAAAAACTGCTGTCCCAATCATCAGTCTTCCTTAACTAATCAGCCAGCCCCAACCTCTGACAGGAGAAGGAATCCCAGACAGAAAAAACAAGTATGGATCAAAACAACTTGACATTCGAATGTCTTCACTCCCAATTTTCTGCTCACCATTACGAATAACTCTGATTGCCCTTGGTAGGTATTCCGTGAGATACCATTTCAACACTCTTCTGTTCACCTTCTCCCTCCCAGAGCTGTTTTTGCAGCAACTAAGGCCCAAAAATCTTGAGAGATGTAAAAACAGACACACTCCTCAAATTCAGACCCGTGCACAGCCACACTAATACAAACCAATGACATTATTTTCCCATTTAAGATAGGAAACATGTTTTAGAAAACATCTGAACCACTGCACAGGAGGCAAAAGCTCCACTAAGCAAATACTTCCTAGCTGAAAGCTTGTCAGTGAGTCTGCATCCAACTTATCCTTGCTGTGAAAGATGACCTGCACTCTTACCATCGTGATTAGAATTTCCCAGGGTCCATGGCTCATCTGAGTCGAAGTGAGTGTCTCCTCCAATCCCTGGTCCAGGAAAGTAAGCGTGAGCCAGGAATCCACCTTCTCCATCAAACGGAGAACTGTCTCCATGGAAACCAGAAGCAAAAAATATCATAATATCTGCCTCCTTTCTGTCATTTTTAATTTCATGGTAAGGAACCTCTTCAAAGGTAAGCGGTGTCACTCTCTGCCAAACATCAAAGGCCTGACGGATGGCTCTCCTTGTATCAATCTCACCAACCTTGGGGGTGTAGTTGTGTACGCTGTACAACGAGAGAGAAGGGACATTTAAATTTGCAGAATACATCAGAGACTTGTTACCAATATAAAGCCACAGAGTTTCCCTTTCCAAAGGGTCTTTATTTTTTCCAGACAGTACTTTGTGCACGCAAAGTTTTGCTGTTACAAAGAAAGTTACCAACAAAACTACGGCCCTGATCTGAGGTCTACATTTATTAATAAAAATCTTCCTAATGCCTTGGTTGATTTTCTGTTACTTCCTAAAAACCTGACAACCTTTCCAATCTGGGTGTAGGCAGCTGAGTAACTTAGTTTAAAAACGTAAATTACTTCAGATTTTGTCTGAAGTTATCATGTTAAAAAAAAGGAATCCAGTACATGAAAAAAACTGACCACTAAAATTCTTTTTGAGAAACAAACCTTTCAGTAAATTATGCTTACATGAGCTGCTTCATTCTCAGGACTACTCAAAATATTTTAGAGCTCACAGGAGTGATGGACCTGCCAGTTTTGTGCAGCTCAGTCCATGACAGGTGATGATACAGAGTTTGGGGAGGGTAAGGAGCATTTAAGTGCACATAAATTTCCCATAATTATAAACTTAAGTTTAAAAAACACTGTTCATGGGGGATTTTGTGTCTGTGCATGTAATAGACTAATGATCTATTAAATTTGGCTTGGGGAATATGAAATATCTGTGTCATGGAAACAATTTTCAGTCTTTGATGGAGCTGGCTCAATTTAATACAATGATTGACAGATGAAAGACACTGTAACACATTCGGTGGTGAATCAAGACTCCCCTCACTTAACTGCACACTACAAATACTGAAATTGGAAAGCTAAACAACCACTGGTTTGACGGAGGCAGCAGTGGAGGCATCTGCCAATCTGCTTCCCGTGGTTATGCATATGTTTGAGGCATGTTTTATTTATATGATTCTATACAAGTTTTCCTGAAGGTCCAGAAAAGGTTAGAAGCAGGATCTGATTCTCACGCCTTCACAAACAGAGGGTGTCCCTTTACAATTTGAGTTAAAGGAATAATTATTGGTGGAGCAAGTCCCTCCTCCTGGTCTCTGCAGTTCTTCACTCTTACTTGGAGAATCCTCCTCCTCCTCCTCCTTTCTCAGAATTCTTGGCAGAAGCAAAAGAGAGCACCAGTCCCTGATTCCTTCCATTTACACCATCATATCTCTTCCTACACATTCTGGCACCTTCCCCATGCTGGTCACTCACATTTCTATCTCTCCATCACAGACTTTCTTTCTGTCTTAGTCTTGCTCACCTATATCACAGAATATTCTGAGTTGGAAGGGACCCACAAGGATCATCACATCTTCTCCTTAATGACTACGTTCCTAATTTTCACTCCTTTGCAAACCCCTTTCCCCGTCCAAAAAATTTAAAAGGCTGGAATTTCAACTAGAATGGGGGGGGTTAATTTTAATTTTAAGTGACATTCTTATTGTCAGAAACTTCCATTTGCATCATTCAGCAACTGTCTTTCAAAAGCTCACCCCAGCATATCTCCTAGGCAGGCCTAAGCCTGGACAAAAGCAAGAGCTCTATTTCAGCAGCAGAAGTAAAACCTCTGCAAAAATACATATTCAGTAAAAAGTTGCAAATCAGTAGAAGAAGGAAGCACCTCGACTTCAGACGATGTTCTTTCTGCTTTAATGGTTTGTTAGAGATCACACATTATCTAAAGGCTAGAGCTTTAGATTTCAAATGGAACAGAAAGGGGCTGACTAAGATTTTCCTGCCAAAATTACACAATTGGTGGCTGGGATTTAAGTGCCTTCACTGATTAGTTATTTTCTAATTGATAAGAGACTCTTCAGTTACTCCAGTGCCCTGACAGTATTCCCCCACATCATGTTCTGAGAATGAATGCCTTAACCAGGCATCACAGGCAGGATCCTGTTGTAATTTAAAAGTACTTACAAAATTTGCATCCCAGACAAGTACAGACCATTTTTTCCCCACCAGAAAAGGGGCAGGGAGGGGGCTGTACCTGTAGGTTATATGCTTCTGTCTCCACTTCTGGCCGGTGAGTGCATAGCGCTTTTTCCTCCGGCTGTGGCGTAGGTGGGGATGGTCTGGAACTCCACACCGAGGCTTCTTCATCCACCTGGAAGGGAAGGGGAAAATGGCAAGCTAGCAAAGAATCCAGAAAACAGATTCCGAAGAACTCAGAGGGTGACTGGAAGACCTCTGAGGGTTGGCCAATGCAGACCCCAAGAAGGGCTCAGTCCTCCCTCTCTCGGGTTTACCCTCTTTGCACAGAGCTGTGCACCCCATCTCTGCTGGCAATCCACACCTCAGCAAACCAAAAAGACTTCATTTTTCCTTTTGGAATCACAGATACCAGATCATGTAAACTCTATGCTTGACAAGAGGTTAATGATGATAATGCCACAAGAGCCAAAATCACAGGTGTGTGTGCACTGGAATCAAACTCACCCACCACCTACTTGATCCACTCTCCATTTGTTGAAGTGCTCCCATGCCAGGAAAAATAAATCCAGTTCCTAACTCACTAGATAAAACTGAGCAAGTGCAAATACGACCCTCACAGGCAGTGACTGAGGCTCTAGTGACCAGAACAGATCACTCCAGTGTCTGGGTCACACACACCAAATTCCATGGGGTCCTTCCCATAACCCCTGACCCCTGATGTCACTCATGATGTAGGAAACTCTTGCCTCTATGGCCAGGTGAGCTGGAAGAGCAAAAGATGTTGTCCCTTGCACAGGGATCCAGGCACTATGATCAGAGAAGTCCAGTCTCCTTCTCTAACTCCTTTATCTCCAGCCTTGACAGATCTTTTGCTTAGTTCTTGCACCAGCTTGGGGGTGGTCAAACATGGGCACGGGTTGCCCAGAGAAGTGGCAGAGTCTCCATCCTTGGAGATATTCAAAACCCAACTGGACATGGTCCTGGGCAACCTGTTCTAACTGTCCCTGTTTGAGCAAGGGCTTGGAGTAGACGGTCTCAAGAAGTTCCCTCCAACATAAATGATTCTCAGACAAGGAGAAACAGACTGTTCCTCAAAATAGTGACCCACTTGCTGGTGTGGGCACACTCCAGAGAAGTCAGAAGTGGCTCACAGAGGAACAGAACTGCCCATCACTGCATGTGGCTGCTGGGGAAAAAGGAGACAAGGACAGAAAGAGAGGACCTACAGGTACTGGTCTCCAAAGGTCCCCAGCCACACACTTCAGGATTTCACAGTACAGCCCAGGACAGCAGAGCAGAGCCCAGGAATAACATGGCCACAGCCTCCCAGGCAGACTGGCACTGCCCTCAGCCACTGGAACTCTTCAGGCATTTGATCCACTTACTCTGATGGCAAAGACAAGTGTCCACTGTGACACAAAGCCCTTAAGAACACACTGCAGGACGTGCCACTGCCTCATCACCCATGAGAAGAACATCATAGCCAACTCTGGCCCATTTCTCAAACAAGACACCACATTCTCTCCCTCCTCATCAGTAAGGCTTCCCCTGGGGGGACAACTTTTGGCCTCCAAATGCAGACATTTCTCCATCAACTACAGCCAGCACACGGCAAATAGTCCATGTGTGCCCACATGCTTGTGCCCAAACAAAGTACAGCTTATCCATCAAAAAATACTAGCCCCACACCTTCAGGAAGGGAGCATTTCCCATCACCAGTAGAAGGTTTACAAGACTTCTTTCCAGGACACCCTTTAAATTAAAACCAAGCAGACAGACACTCGTACAGCCCCACCAGAACATTCTTCCACAGCACACACACACACAGAGCCCAGCCCAGGCAGTCACACAGCTGCCCTTTCCTGATTCCACTTCCTATATGTAACAACTCTGGGGGCTTACAAATTTCAGTGCAGTCATCTGTCATCTTCTCCCCACCAAAAACAGAGCAAATGAGAGTTGTTATACATATTGCACCGTACCTGACAAGAACCCAAGCTGTGCATATAAAGCTGGCACAGATCTTCCCCACTTACATCACCTTACATTTATCAGCACTGTATGTCTTTCAGAAATCCCAGCAACCTGTAGAAATCAGATCTGTCTTGCCCACACAACTGCTGCCACCTTCAAAGAAAAGCAGTACATCTAAGATTTGCTTTTAGAAAAGCCATATCAATTCAACCTCAACACGCTGTATTTTTCCAAGTGCCCTTTATTTGTGTTGTTTTGCATTGCTTCAAGCACTTTGCTGGAGAGATCTCAGGCTTACCTGTCACCTGTATTCTCCTAGATATTTCCTGAATTTTGTTGGGTTTTTTTAAAACTCCAGCCATATGATATGGTACCATGTTTTTAGCATAACCTTACACAAGCCACAGTGTGAACCCAGTTTTCACCTCTTGAGCTTCATGAGAACACCAGTACTCTGAACATCAGGCATCAGCAGGCCCTGACTACAGTCAGAAAATTACCTTCTGTTTTATCTTCACTGGTATCATCTAGAAGACAAAAAATTAACAGAGGAGAGCTACCAAACCAACACGGATGTGTAGAGAAATCACAAGGGCAGTGCTGGCTATGCTGACACACCAGCAGCACCTCACACCTCAGCATCTGGAGGATCATTGGTTGCTCCTTCCCAACACCTGAAAGAAAGTTAATTCTTTCCATAACAGCAAATTCCCTGCCCCTGTGCCAGCTCCAGGTACAGGCACAGGGCACAGGGCTGTTCCAGAGGAAGCTGCAACAACACTACCCAGGGCTTTAAAGGCCTCTTGAGCCAAAGCTTCCAAAGCAGAGCTGCTGAAAGACTCTTGATGCCCATGGCTGCCTAACTCCTTTTTCAACCCCGTTTTACTTAGGCCTCTCTGAACCCCCATATTCTACCACAGTTTGTTCCAGAGCTCAGATACAGCCTTGATGAAACCAAGTAACAAAGCCCAGGTAACCTGGTCAGAGCTCAGCAGTACCCAAGCTGTCAACTGCCTGAGCTAACGTCGAGCTGAGAATGTTTATCTGGATTGGTTCCCTGACTCAGCTTACTTCCCAAACATATGGGCCCTGCTCTAATCACATGGGCCAGGGTACAAATGCAGCCATCTCTGCTCTTCTCAGCAGGGCAGGCCTATGGCAAAATAATCACAAAGCTGAAGCTTGCTGCTGTTGATCATCTGTAGCTGAGCTTTATGACAGTCATTCTCTACTGAGCAGTTTGGAGAACCCTTTCTGTGTTCCAGGGGAAATCATCACATCACAAACAACAACAAAAGGCAATTACTTGAAGCAAGATTCAGATACTTATGGCTGCTTCCCCCTCCTTGTTTTTTGAAATGGGAACACCAGTAACACTGGATCATCAAAATTTATACTTGGCACTGTTTAGGCATAGACTACTGCATTCCTCCAGCTGCTTGGCATCAGAAAACAGGCAATTTCCAAAAGCACTGACATCCAGTTCTTGTCCTGATACAGCTGCTTGCCCCAGTTCAGGCTCCAAGCTCTCCACAACACTCTCCTAAACAGAGGAAGCTGTCACTCTCAATCACCTGCTCTTCAGCTGGTGGAAGTGCCATCCTTAAACAGCTGTGGTGCACCTCGAGGTGAGGGACCTACACAACAGGCTCAGGACAAAGCACAAGACACTCCCAACACAAGTAACACTATTCCTTGGTTCTCTTCAGAGCCATGGGATTGATCATGACAGACACAGTAGACACCACTTTTGTTTGGCACTATGTGCCTTCTCTCCACATGTTCCCAGGACTTTATCCTCGCCCAGCTGCTCTGTAAAACTACAGTTCACCTCACCAGCTGCAGGCAGACACAATGTTTGCTGAGGGTCTGAGGAGGCTGGTTTATGAATTCTCTCCTGCTTTCCTTACAGGAAGCCACATATCATCGACATGCTACCTCAAGATAGATCCTCTGCTGAATGGACCCTGACTCAACCTTCCTTTTGGGTACCAAAAAGCATCACCAATGGTGGTGTTCCTTCCCATCTCCCACAGGCAGCACCTGCAAGGTGGCTTTCACACACTTGGGCATCAATCCTGGAGGAAAAAACAAGCTCAGGATTTGGGGACATGTGGAGATGAAAAACTTTAGATTTCTATAGTAAGTGTAAACAGAATATGCAGAATTTGTTGCCTAACAAAGAAACCACAGAAAATAATAACCCTGCACTCTGATTCTTAAAGTCACTTTAAAGGGACAGAACTTATGACACTGATGGAAGTGACAGAAAAATTCACAGCTGCAATCTTAAAACTCCTAACACAGACTGAAATAACAGCTTAGCAAATGCCTGAGTAATTCTGAGCCCTGGGGGCAGCCTGCCTTGTCAGCTCTTTTCTTTCTGCCCAGCTTCCACAACCAGGTCTGAAGAAGTGACAGCCCAACACAGCCCAGCCAGATGCCCCCCCAGCTCAAATACAGGCTAACAGCAATCAGGACCTCTTTTTCTGTTCATGCAGTTTCTAGGCAGGTACTGCTGCTCCACCTGCCATGCAACAGATGGACCAACTGACTCAGGGCAGATGGAGGCAGAGCAACCCAACATGCCTGCAAAGCACACCAGGGTTTGGCTGCAGCTGAGGTCTCAAGCCTTTGGAGACTCAAGTTTCAGAAGAGAGAACCATCTGGGTTTTTCACCCATCAGCCTTTGGGTGTTCATGCATCACTCAACCCCTGCCCATACATAGAACCTCTAAAATGTGGGCAACACCTTCCTTTCCTCCAGAAAAACTTTCATTAACTAAAGCAGGGACTCTCATGTGCAATTTGCTCCCTTCCCTCATTACCCACAAGGAAGCAGAAGCAGCTCCCCACCTTTCCAAACTAGAACCCCCAATGTTCTAGCCCCTTCTTCCCCCATCCCCTTCCAACTCATGAGCATCCCAGCTGCAAACTTCTGCACACACAAGGCACACACACAGCCTTGCTCAATGGCTTCAGCATTCACCTACAAACTTATTAATGGCAAAGAGATCTCAGATGGAAAATCCCCACCTTTAAAAAGCATTTCATTTCCATCTCATTTGAAAAGCAAACAGGATTGTCTCTATCCCTCAATGGAGAACAAGGGGCTTTTCCTGTGAGCTAAAAGAAGAAACGTTATGTTCACTGGAGAGGCACTCCCAGCCCAGGATGATCCCCTCCTGCTCAATCCACTAATTTCTTCTGTTTCTCCCTCTTCTTGCAGCTTGGAAGGCTTACAACCAAACCCCTTTGTACTTCACACCAGTTGGTTACTTTGTGCCCCCTTCTTTTGCACCACCACATCCCTTTTGCCAGCACAGTGCCCTAACAGGAGAGATGAAGAACCAGGTAGAGCCTGCTCTAAAAGGGTCTGCTAATGTAATAAGGTCAAGGGGACAGTAGCAGGGCCTAAGCAAGTTCCATTATGTGGGCTTTCTCCTTTCGCTCAGCATTGGATGCTTTTTTCCCCAGAAAGCAGCAGTAAGACCTTCTCTGCAATCTGCTTTAGTCAACAGATGCTGCCCTAATCCAGACCAACAGCAGACAGATCCAGGCACTACAGACAAGGCTATCAGACAGTGAGCCACTTCCACACCACCCTTTGCAGCACAGAATGAAGAGCAGACTACAGAACACAGTCCCTGCAGCCTGGGTGATTTACACTCACACTTCTGAGCTATCAAAACACCACCAACATACAGCTGTATGGTCAACATGCAGCAGAGAACACCGAAAGTCCAACAAATGGCAACTGTGGACAGCTAAGCTAGCTCTGACCATCATCATCAGACTACAACAGCTCACTTCAACTCAGACTGTGGATCTCCATAAACAGCATCTGTGGACATACACAAATCCAATTAATTAAGAAACACATTAGAAGCCATTTCTGGAGCCAGAATTTTAACCTAAATCCAGACAGAGATGGAAATAAATGAAACCCTTGATGTTCTCCACTTTGAGAAGCTCACAGGGTTCATGCTTTGCTTGTGCACCAGTGGATCTGTGTTCAAAGAACAACATTAATTAGAGCTTCTCCTCACACTCACAAACAGTACTGTTGGTAAAAAGCGGAATTGCCCACATTTTTTTGTTAGAGACACCTTTTCACAATCAAGACTTCTCTGGCTCAATCAGTCAAATCTGTCCCTTTGGAGGACTTCTTGCTCCTGGAATAATCATGCAGGTAATATGACTGCATTAAGAAAGGGAAAGACAAAAGTAGCCACTGTTAATCTTACTCAATAGTTGTCTCGTCCAAAACTCCTGTCACTGGGATTCCATAAAACTGTTGCATAGTGGCAACTGCAGACTGCACAGCTTTTCCCGACTGCAAGGCAGACATTTGGCTGTCAGATGGAAGTAAGTAGCCATACGTTTTTAACCAACCCTGAAAAAGAAAGAAACAGATGGTAAGATGCCACAGTAAGTTTTCAACTTAACAGTTCAGAACATTTCCTCAAAAGAAAAAAAAAGTGACAAACTAGCCAAAAAAATTCAGCCATCTCTCTTTTTTTGGTTAGGTCTGGTAATATCATCTGATCCCTACAAAGGGCTGAAGATCCAGTTTAATATCACCTGTCCTGGTAGGGCAAGGCAGACCTGCCAGTTAAAAATGGTCATCATCCCTACTGAGTAACTGGGGCAGACTTAAGACTTTGGAGCATCAGAAATGCCCAAGAAGTTCTGTTCTGGTTCCAGGGACCTCCTGTGCACCCTGACACCCCTTGCCAGCTTGAGATTTCTCAGTCCCCACAGAAGCAAGATCCCAAGAACCCACTGCCCACAACCCCTCCTATCTGTGGACCATCATTCCAAGAAAAGAGTTTAACAGCCTGGGCAATCCCTGGAAACAAAAGTTCAACTTGCAATGAGCACAGGAATTATTCTTAAAAAAAACCCAACAAACAACAACAAAAAACTCCAAAACCAAAATAAAACAACAGCAAAAAAAAAACCCACACAGAGAAAACTCAACAACAAAAAATCGACACAAAGTTTGCAGAGATTCTGGTTCGATGGGTGTTTCCTCTACCAACAGGTGATACCAGCAAACTGTCAGAACAGGAAAACAGCCACCTCTCCTCAAGGAGTTTTGTCCCTTTTCCCTGCCTCCCCCCTAAAATGCAGCCTTAGATAAACCCCTGTGTCAAACTTGTCACAATGCTAAGCACAGCATTTTCAAAAACATGCTTCAGGATTTTTCTTCCCTCCCCTTTCTTCCTCTCCCCCACTTGGATGGTAGCAGAAAACAGAATATTAGTTCACCATTAGGTGCAAATGCCAATCAAACTCAAACAAAAACTTGTTCTCAGAAACTTTTCACCATAACTTTTCAAGCACCCCCCACAGTGCTTTTGTCTTCTAGCCAATACCCCAGCCCTTCAATTCAATACTTGGACCGGGATTATTATGAGACCAACATACATCCCCTAAGCTTTTTCCAGCCACGAGGACAATCCATCTGATCCACAGGACAGTCCTCACCGCATGAGTGCTGATGAATCACCTGCATGCACTGCTCTCCCACTGGCAGCCTGATCACTCAGAGCAGGGGTGAGAGGAGAGCCTTGTCTTCCCTCAATGTAACACAGCAGCGGGAAGGGGGCTCGGGTCAGGAAGAGCACAAGTGGGAGAACAAAACGGCCTTGCTTCCAAAG
>NW_021938921.1:194829-271411 GCF_001715985.3 Manacus vitellinus
CGCCGTGCCCGGCCGGCGTGTGGGAAAACGGGGAAGACATAAAAATTTTCTTAAGGAAAGCTGTTCTTTGGTGTTTGATCTTCGTGAGCGGAGAGGAAGGAATGCCGGCTGCTGGGCGCCTGCAGCAGGGCGGCTGGAGGGGCACTGAGCCCTGCGACACGGGGAATGAGGGACATGTGCAGGAATTTATTGGCTCCAGCCTCTGGAAGGCCTTTCCATCTGAACTGCTGTGGATCAGAGGCAGTGGGCGGCAGATCAAGCTAAGCCTCGATCTTCCCCACTCTCTCTCTCCAGACCTGTTTCCTAGGACATTTCCAGCCCTTCAGGATCGGCAGGACTCGCCCCCAGCCCTGCACAGCCAGCCCCCCTCTTTCCGAGGCTCCAGGAGTCCTTCCCTCCTGCCTGGCCAAACCAGAGCTCCCTCCCGTTCCCTGCCCACACGGTCAGCACGCAGGGAGGGAATGCAGGGCCTGGGGGCTTCTCCAGCTCCCAGCCATCCCTCTTGGTAAGGAAACTTCCCTGCATGCAGGAGGCCCTCTGGCAGTCACACTTCCACCACCCGAGACTGTCACTGCTGGAACCAAAGCCTCGTCACAGGGGCTCCAGCGAGCCCAAGGGTCCCTGCTTGACTCCCCACGCCCCCCAACTCACACAGTCAGACCACGTTTCCATACCAGTTCAACCCCAGGTTTCCCATAGCAGACACTCAGATGTCTCGTTCCACGAAGCCATTTATTCACAGCGCAGGAACAGAAACAGCTTGAGCTGGTGTCTCTGAGCACGGACCTTGAACCCCTGGGGCTTTTGTACTTTCACAGTCCAAGCACATAAAGTCTTAGCTCTCCCTCCCAAGTCTCCAGTTCCTGCCCCGTCTCTGAGTGTCCGATTCCCTCGCCGTGCCACAGGTCCCCATGCCTCGATGTCCTGCCACCCAAAGCTCAACCTGCAGCTCCCACTGCAGCTGCACCCCGAGCTCCCTCACCAAATGTATTCCTCAACATCTGTGCTTTCCAGTTGCAACTGCACACGCCCTCCTGGGAGCACATACTTGAGCTGATGGAGCTCCCTTAGCACTGCCCGAGGGTGCAGATGTGTGTGAACATGTGGCCCTTGTGGCTGAGCGCTCAGCACAGCAGAGGGAATTTGGGGCGCAGCTGGTGCTGCTCCTCCACTTGCTGAACAGGAGAAGAGCTGCAGCTGGAGCATGTGCCAGAAACTGCTTTGGAAGGAGAGGAACACCATCCCTGGGCTGTGCCTCTCGCTGTTTCTCAAGACACCTGTGGTGATTGTTGTACAGCCAACAGATTGCTGTGCCTGTCTCTTGCCTTTGTTTGACGAGCAGGAGCTCTGCAGGGGGAAAGCTGCCCTGATGAACCAGAGGGGCTGGAGGAATGGGCACCAGAGACCTCACCAAATCCAGCCCAAAAGGGGTAGGAAGTGAGAGCAGCAGAAACGAGGGCAGGGGAGACTGGGAAGGCAGCAGAGAGGTGTCTGGGCTGAGGGGGAGCCTGAGTAAAGGGGAAGGCAGGGATTTCCCTCGGCCTGTGTTTCTCTTCTGTTTCTCAAGATGTGAATCAGGAATTAGATGTTGACAGGGATGGGCCAAATATCCAGTTTGGTGCAATTGCCTGAGTTGCAGCTGCTTGGCCGTGACAGGGAAGAAGGTCTAAAAAGGGAGAAAAGCCAAAGTGAAGCCCAAACCAGGCATCTTTGGCGTGGCAGTTCCTCGCATTTCTTCCTTTGGCGAGGACACCTGCTTTGCCTCCCAGACGGACAGAACAGAGCAGGGGAAGGGGCCTGGGGACGTGAGCTCTCTCAACTGGGTCACACATAATGGGAGGCCCACAGGGGCCTCCAGGGGGTCCCCACCCACGGGTTTGGTGGACACTTTCTGTGTGACAGGATGTCATCACAGTGGTGTGACAATGCAGTGATGTGACATCACTATGGTCTCACAATGTCCCGTGGGTATATTAAGACCAACTGTTGTGCCTCTGGAGCAAGATCTATCTGGAGTCAGTGCAGGATCGTAACACCATGAAAGCTCTTGGAAGAACCCGTGGAGCACCATCTCATTGCTGGTGTCCTGCTGAAAGGCAGAGGCACTGCTGAGTGTATTGGGATATAGGGGGGGAGGGGAGCCCTGGGCAACAGACAGGGCTCAGCTGGGGAGCTGGGACACAGGGGCTGCTCTAGGGCCTCAGGACCTGTCCTCTCTTGCAAGTGCTGTGCAAGTGTCTGTGTGTTCCCAGCTTGGCCCCAGAACACCACACCTGGGAGAAGGATACCTGTGAAATGGATCCTAAACTGCTGGATCTCCCACTCGCAGTCAAGATCCCTGTGTTTCCTGGATCCAAGCCTGTCTTGTGCAGGGCAAAACTGGGGGAAAAGGTAAAGCAAGTAGAAAGGGGTAGATCAGCTCTCCTCTCTGGTGAGGTCCCCATCAGGTAGAGGAGTTCCTGTGGCCATCTGCTCTACAGCAGGAGCTGCAGCCCTTCAGTCGGACAGGGCTGGGCAGTGGAGGGAAGCTCAAACTCCCTGGAATGCAGAGAAAAAGGACTTGTCAGTTCTCTGCACTGGTTTCTGGCTTGGTGCACGTGTGTGGCAGGGCCCACACCTGCAGCAGGTGACTTTGTGTCGGGGTGCCGGGGCAATGTGCCCTCCCGCTCACCCAGCAATGTCAAACCGGGCTCTGGGGCACCTCTGAGGGGGACTCCAGCCTTCTCCTGCTTGCCCTGTTGGCGTATTTGGAGCAGCTTTGCCTTCCCTTCTTGGGGAATGCACACACTGTCCTCCTCCTCCTGCAGCCTGTGCTGCTCATTCCCAGGGCAGAGACTTCCCGGTGGCAGCGTCAGTCGGCACAGCCCTTGGGCCTGCCTAAGCCAAGGAGACTCTTTCCTGCATTCTCCATTGGCTGCATTTGAATGCTGCGCTTGACCTTTGAAGGCTCATTTGTGGATGGGTCTGCAGCTCTTCCACCTGCCTATTTGCTGGTGGGTTGCTGGTGGGGTTTGTCTTCTCTGCCCCAGCCTATCACAGCCCAGCCTGACCCCACAGTTTGGCTCTGTGGGTCTCTGTGCCTTCAGAAAGATGGAGAAGACTTGGTCTTCAACCTTTACCTTTTCACAAGTACCATGTGTCACATCTTTGCTGCTCTCTCCTGACTCCTTCATACTCTGGAAAATCTCTCTTACAGCTTCATCGGCCATTTCCTTATTTCACCCTGGATGATCCCTACAACCACCACCTCACTATACAATACAACTGCCTGCATGACCCCCTCCTGCGGGACTACCACCATCGCAAGGATGTCCTGAAGTTGCTGAGGAGACAGGGCTTTGTCACCCGTGACAATAATGTAGGTTTGGGTGTTGGGCTGATCAAGAACAGCCCTCTCCAAGCGGGTTCCCAGAGCACTCGCTGCAGCCGCCTGCTGTGGGCAGAGGGCAGGGCTGTGGGCTGGTTTCCCTGGGAGCAGAAATGGTGCCAACATCCCCCTGGGAAGTCCCAGCCCTGCTCCTCTCAGGCTGCCCCGCGCTGCCCGTGTGCTGAGGAGGCAGCCGGGGCGAGGCCTGGAGCCGGGGCGAGGAGCCCTGGCCGGGGGGAATCGGGGGCTCTGACACCAGGGGCAGTGGGGGCAATGGTGAGCAGAGGAGCAGCTCCCCTCCCACTGGGGAGGGCAGTTCTGCATGGCTTGACACTGCCTGGGGGGTTCTGCCCTCATCCCTCCATAGGTGGTTTGCACTGTGAAGGAGTTCAATCAGTACAGGGACTACCTGACCAGGCGTAAGCTGTTTTCAGAGCAGATGTTGATGCGGAAAGAGGTGGGCAAAGCAGTGTGTTCATGGGCACAGGGTGGTGCTGAGGGCTGGGGCTTTCCTTGCAGGGGAGGTGCTCAGTGCACAAGAGGTGAGGGCTGTGCTGAGGGCCGGGCCTTGTGGCGAGGAAAGGACTGCGCGGCTCGGGGCTGAGGCAGCGCGGGGTGCTGGGGTGGGCACGGGCACGAGGACTCCAAGCACATGGAGTCCTGAGGGAAGCCCTTCTCTCCTGCCCTCGTTGCCTGGCTGAAGCAGAGTGCTGTCCTGGACCTGTGGGAAGCCTCAGCACTTGTCCAGGCAGCAGCGGCCACAACCTGGTGTCACCTTTCAGGGAAGGACTCAGCCACCCCCGGCCAAATCAAAGCATGGCCCCAAACGGCCCGGAACCACCAACACTTCCCGCCAGGCGGAGCAGCGGCTGAAGGCTCAAAAACCATCTTGCCCACCTCAGCCCAAGAACAGGAAGACTCCCCTCAAATCGGGCCAAATCTACTCCAGAGCTGGGCTGGGCCAGGAAGGTGCCAAGAAGAGCACTCGTGCTCAATCCCAGAGGAAGCCAGACACTGCTGCCAGCGGCCTGTTTGAGCAATCAACAGAAGCCCAGAAGCTTGAAGAGCTGGCTGAGACTGTGGTGCGAAAAGTGTTGGAGAGGTTGAAGGTTCCCAGGGATAAGCGTGTCAGCTGTCTAAGGAGGATTGCGCAGGCGATCAGAGGAAGATTTTTTGGCAGCTGCATGAGAGTAGAGCTTTCGGATTCTTCTGTAGATCACCGTGATGAAATGGAAGCGGTGGCCACAGAGCTTGTAGCGACTGTGCTGGAGATCTTGGGGGAGCGTCTGGCATCCAGCACGTCCAAAGCTCCTGAGCCAGAGGCAGCAGCCAGGCAGAAGGAGCAGCCTGTTGATGGAGGAGCCACCCAAGCAGGCGAATCCAAGGAAAATGAAATAGCCACTTTGGACATAGCATCTGCACAGTCTTCCCTTGACAAACTCACCAGAGAAGTTGTTGAGAGTGTTCACTGCACCTTGCAATCCTTTGCAGCTTCTCAGTTTGAACAAGACTCTACTTGTGAGCACACTGAAATTCTGGAGCTTCCCGGGGGAAACGACTCCAACAGAGAGCTGCAGCCAGGATTCCCTGGAGCATCTGAACAGCAGAACCTGGAAGCAAGCACAGGAGTGAAGTTGCCTGCCTTAGAACCACAGCAGCGTGTAAAAGGGACCGGCCGTGCCAAAACCGTGGAGCCTGAGGGTCTTGCAACAGTGGAGGAGAACTTGGAGAAAAAAATGAATCTGGAGTCAACCGCCTTAGCTGACTCTTTGGATATAAGGTCCATGGCAGATCGGATTGTTGACTCGGTGTTAGAGCGGATGAACGAGCCTGAGGCTGCACTGACCACCCAACAGGATTGCAAAGGGCCTGTGGCAAACCCCCGGATTTCCCGCCAGCCCGTCCCTCCGGCGGGGCCGAAGCCCCCTGCCCAGGCCGGAGCACGGCACAGAGCTGTGCACCCACAGCCCATCTGAGGAGAGCGAGGTGTGTGGCAGGAGAGGTGAAGAGCCCCCGGACAGCAAACACAGACCCACACCCTTGTTTAGCCAATAAAGAGTTTGCTGCCAAGGACTTGCTTGTGCTTCCTTCGAGCCAGGCCAAACTGTGTATGGGGGTTTTTCATGTTGAAACCTGTCCCATCCCCTTCTGCAGCCTCAGTCTCACTGAGACACAGCTTCACAGGAAATCAGAGGTAGGGAGGCAAGGAGTAGCCAGCATTTTTTGGCTTGCTTGGCAAGCTTTGCTGTCAGGCAAGTTGAGGAATGGGTTGGGGCCTTCTCTGCCTTCTCTGGGAATCTGTTCAGGCCTCATCTGTAAAGTTTTCATTTATGCTCAGCACGGGCAGTGTTGTGCACCCCACAGGATTTGCTGTCAGCGGGAGCTGTGCCAGGACAGCTGGCAGTGGGAGCTGAGCTGGCAGCGGGACAGGCAGGGCACTGCCCTGACCAGCACAGGCCAGACCAGCGGTAAATGGGAGCAGAGCAGGGACGGTGACAGTGATCAGATGAGCACTGGAAAATCCCACAGGGATGAGGCAGGTCAGGGGAGGAGGTCAGTGCCCAGGCTGGGATCAGGGTCCCCATCATCACAGAAACAGCTGACCCAGCTCAGGCAGAGACCCAAGGGCAGGCTCTGTGATCAGGTGACATTCCTGAGGAGGAGGGAGGAAGTTCCCACTGGGGTGTCCTACAGCTCCCTCCCTTCAAGGGCCTCAGTGCAGCAGTGCTGTGGGAGAGCTGGCCCCGAGCTCAGCAGCTCTGCTGGCACTGCCCGTGCTGCCCTGGCCCACGGCCCAGCACGGACAGTCACTCCCGTGAGGGGCAGTGCCCCGAGGAGCAGCCCCGGCGAGCGCCCGGGGGAGCAATTTCTGCCCGAGAGCCCCGCTCCTCCCTGCCCGGCCACCCTGGGCCCTCGTGGCCGGGGACAGGAGGGGGCTCTGTGCCCGCAGGGTTTGTCTTCCCTGCCCAAGGGGCTCTGCCAGAGGCGGGAGCCCTCGGCTGCCTCCGCGCAGCCCACGCGGGGTCACTGCAGCCCGCGCAGCCTGCTCTGCCGAGAACAGCCCTGGGGAGGAGATGCGGGCCGGCCCCGCGCACGGGGGTCACACATTCACCGGGGCAGAGTCCCTGCCCTCCACACCGACGGGCAGCAGGCCAGGCATGAGTTTTCTGCGTCCAGCGCTCCCCATCGTGCTTCATCCTGCTTGTACCTGTTTTTGTCAGAGGCTGCTGGGGGTCCCACAGGTCTGCCTGACCTCCAGGCTGCTCCCAGGGTGGGAGGTGAGTGACTCACCTTGCCAGCATGCCAGCATCACAGCAGCACTCCACATCTGGCTACTTTCTACCTTGAGACAGTTTCTCACCCCCTTCTCTGCCGACCAGAGCACCCCAGACCAGAGGCTGGGAACCAGCTGCAGGTTTCCAGGGAAGTGTGTCCACCCTCAGTCTGTGCCCTTGGCCAGAACAGGCACAGCCCCATCCATGGAGTGGCTGGGAGAGACACACAAACAGGCAGGGCCTTCCACATCAGTGCACCCAGACATCCCTGCTGATTCAGCTGGGAGAAGGGGGCAGGCTGTAGACCCTTCACATCCCCGTCCTTTATGGGGCTGTCTACTTGCAGATGATTGAGATCCTGCTCTACTGGCCTTCCTGTGGTCCCTGGGGCTTTAGAGTCTGGCTAAACTGCCCTGAGAGTGGGGAGATAGCACCCACTGGGGGACACCCAGCCCAATGTTTCCCATTTGCAATTGCAGTGTCCTTGTCTTCCCCAGCAGGAAGGTCATTTCAGGGAAGCTGAACCTCACAGCTGAGGCAATCCAGTAGCTCACTGCCCTCAAAGGAGAGGGTCCTGCTCCCCCTCCACTCCATGCCCTCCACTTTCCTCACCACCTACCCAGTCTCCCCGCTTCCCTGTGATCTGAACAAAGGACCAGACATGGCACAGAAGGGATGGAGGAAATGGGGCTGCAAGTGGAGATGAGATGACATAACCCACTAGTTCTCCTTTGGGAGAAGTCATAGCTTTGCAGACCAGTGTTGAGCTTCTGAACACCTTCGTGGCCTTGGGCCCCAATTCCTGCCAGCCCCCATCCCCTACAGCTGAGGTCACGCAGTCCTCCAGCCCTCAGACACAAGCTCCCTTTATGGGAGTAAACACTAAACACTTCAGACAACATGGGATCACTTACTCGGTGACACAGTGGAAGGTCCAGGCAGAGGCCTGGGCAGGATATGCAGGTTCAAACCTTTGTGGCCTGGGCAGAGTCCTCAGCTGGTGCCCCCTCCTTTGGAAGGCACAGTAGAAATGAAAAGTGACTCCATGTGTCCCAAAAGCTTTTCTGCATGGCCACCTGTAAGCAGTCAATGCTGGCAGGGTCCCTCTGTGGTCCACCTCACTCTGAATGCCCGTGCTTTTCCCCGTCCCCTCATCCTGCCTGAGCTCCTTTCCCCAGTTGCATCCACACCCAGTTCTCTCCCCCATTAACCATGGCTGACAAATGCTGTGGGAAAACAGGAGCTCTAAAAGCAGCAACGCTGAGCAGCTAAATCAGCTTTCCCCATCTTCCTGCTGGTGAGTGTCCTGCAGACAGTCCCCGGGTGTGCCAGAGCCAGAGCCCTGCCCGGCACAGCCCCCGCTCGGTGCTGCCTCCACGAGCTGCTTGTGCCGAACCTGCTGCACCCACAGACCATCCAACCAGCGCTGGGGCAGCAGTGGGACAAGGACCCTCCTGTCTCTGCTTGGCCCTTGCCAGGACCCTGCTCCAGCACGGGCCTCCCATGGGGTCACAGCCTCCTTTGGGCATCCACCTGCTCCAGTGTGCGCTCCTCCAGGGCTGCAGGGGGGTCTCTGCACCCCGATGCTCCTCCAGGGCTGCAGGGGGGTCTCTGCACCCCGATGCTCCTCCAGGGCTGCAGGGGGTCTCTGCACCCCGATGCTCCTCCAGGGCTGCAGGGGGGTCTCTGCACCCTGATGCTCCTCCAGGGCTGCAGGGGCACAGCTGCCTCACCGTGGGCAGCAGCACAGGCTGCAGGGGAACCTCAGCTCTGGTGCCTGGAGCACCTCCTGCCCCTCCTTCTGCAATGACCTCAGCATCTGCAGAGTTGTTCACGTTCTCACTCCGTTGTTCTCGTGCTGCAATTTTTCCTCTGCACAGTAACCTTCTTTCTCTTCTTAAATATGTTACCCCAGAGGCATTACTGTCATTCCTGATGGGCTTGGCCTTGGCCAGCGGTGGGTCTGTCCTGGAGCCAGCTGGCATTGGTGACATGGGGGAAGTTTCTGGCAGCTTCTAACAGAAGCCACCCCTGTAGCCCCCCATGCTACCAAAACCTGGCCACAGAAAGCCAGTGCTGCAGGCATGGTGCCCCTTTGGGACACATCACCCTTCCAGCACTGGCAGCAGGTCATGGACAAGCCTCAGTTGCCTCCTCTCACAGCCAGACAAGTGAGCTGTGTCCCAGCCACCCTCTGGCACAGGGTCCAACTGCACTGCTGGTGGAAGCCCAGAACAAATCACAGGCATGTTCCAAGCCCAGCTGCTGCTCTGGCCATCGCTTTTTTAAGTGATCCAGGTACCAGGCCAAGGGGACTGCACGAGTAAGCCTGAGTCTGAGCATGAGCTGAAGCACTTGGTTTGTGGGCTTTTCTGATTTAGCCAAAATCAGTTCATTTCAAAGCAAAGCTTTGGGGAACACTCAGAAATTGGGCAGCAGATGTACATAGGGAAGGGCTGTGTGAGGCTGTGATGCTCCTCGTCTTCCTTCTGCTCTCACTTGTCCTACAGGCCACCCACCACCCTCTGCCAGCCAGACCTCGGGAAGACCCAGTGATCTGACCAGCACAGGTGATCTTAAACTACTGCTGTGACAGAGCAGCCCTTGCTGGCTTTGCCTGAAGTGCACCAGCTTTTCCCAGTGCTGACAGGACAGTGACCACCCCCAGAGCACCAGCTGGATCCAGGGCAGGAACTCATCCCCATGTGGCTGCAGCAGCACAGCCAGGCCTGTGCCACAGCCCCACTGCAGTGGGAACCAGCACCAGTCTGGAGCACCAACAGACCAACCCTGCGGCTCCTTGGAGCATGGATGAGGAACAAGAGAATCCTCCAGTCCAGACATAAAAATGTCCCCATCAGGTCAGCCCAAGAGTCCAACTAACCCCATCTCCAGCAGCAGAGACCATGCAGGGGAGGATGCCTGTGTGGTCACGTCCCACAGCCCACCTGCAGCACTCCCAGCTGCTGGAAGAGGGACACGAGTAGAATATCTTAGCTCCAACTGCCCAAAAACTTCTCTCATACCTTTATGACCCTGTAAGGCTCCTGAAGATCCTATGTACAGCAGTATTTTCTTTCATCTGTTTAAACCCAGTCTCTTCCAAGCTTCACTGAGTGTCCCTTAGTAGCTGTCTGAGAGTTAAGAACAACAGAACCAGCCCACGGCATGGTTTCCAAGTGCTTGCTTCATGCTGATTCCAAAATCTTATTCATGGACACTGACATCCAGGCTGAAATATGCAGCTTCAGGCAGATGTAATCATGCTTCAGAAATTCACAAAAAAATCCAGTGCACAAAAAGAACAACCATGGAGATTTTATTTATTACTATTAGAACAGAGAAGAGGCTACTTTACTGATTGGTATTTACAAATCTGTTGGCAAAGAAAATAATATCCAGTGTCCTTTATTAGCCTATTTTACAGCCCTGGCAAGAAGCATTCATTTGTAATAGCAGCAAATGCCTATGGTTTGACTGACTGCTACAGCGAAGTGCAAGGAACAACGGGGGTCACCCACAGGGCCCGGCCCAGGGACAGGCTCTGCAGCCCCATGAGAAGGGCAAGGCCACACGGCCAGGGCAGGACAGACCTCGGGACAGTGGCACAGCTGGTAACCTCTGCTCATGTCTGCAGCTCTGGGGCAGAAGCTCCAGCCCTGGGGAACACACTGTCCAGCGCTGCAGGAGGGCCAGACAAGCCCCGCGGTGTCGGAGCGTGGGACCGGGGCGGGAAACACGCTGGCACATTTCGGGGGTGTGTTTGACAGAGCTAATCCTGACAAGGCAGCAGGATTTCCTGGCCCACAGGACCACAGAGGCATCTGGTGGATGGAGAGGAACCATGACCTTTGTTCAGCTGGGCACAAACTGAATTCCTGCTGTGGAGTTCATCCAAACTCATCCGAATACAGGCTCTGGGAACCCTCTCACACAGAGCCCCAGGCAAGCCAGCAGGCTTGGGGCACTCTGCATGTGGCACCTCTTGCCCACACTGGGTACCCATTCAGGCATCAGCCCTAAACCTCACTGTTGGCAGGGCTCGGCTCCCCACTGCAGTCTGGAGAGGATGATCCCAGGTCCCCACTGGAAAGGGAGAGGGATGCAGAAACACAAATGCAACCTTGGATACTCCTGGCAGCCTTAGCACTGCACCAGTAATCCCAAAACTCGGCTTTTTGTGGCAGACCAGCCTCCAGCAAGAAAAACACCTCAAAGGAAGAGTAACACTAGGATGCCACAGAATTAGGATCTGCTGTTTGGTAAGGAACATATAATAGCATCTGGAGGCTGCGGAGAGATCCATGTGCTGCCTCCAGAGGACAGTGTCTTTGCTGTGCCTCACCTCTGGTGGCACACAGAAAGCCACATGGGTTCAACAGCAGCTGTGAGAACGCTGAGCTGCTGCCTGACGCTACCTCCACTCAGGCTCCACCACATATCAGCTGCTCAACCTGCCTCTTTCCTTCCCCTTCCCTTCCCAACCCCTCTGCAATGCCTGTGGGAATTCAGTGGGAAGAGCACAAGTGCCACAGCTGACTACAGGCAGTACCAGCATTTCACAAGCACACAGCATTGCTGCTGCTCTCAGAGAACAGGAGCACTTCTGACTTTTGGGGTCTTCCCAGCTTTCTTCAGACCTGGGCTGAACCAGGAGGGGGACCAAACTGGTATTCAGTCCCCAGCAGAGCAGTCTGGGAAGGATGTGCTATCAGGAAGGGGTGCTGGAGCCACAGACGCTGCTCTGAGCGTGGGCTCTGATGCTCTCAGTAAAGCTGGTGTCAGCTCATGCTGTCCTTAGCAAAAAGGAGCTGCAAGGCTGCTGGGGTCACCCCTGCAGAGGATATGGCCCTTGTGAGGAGGATGCCACAGCGGTTGTTTACCTGTCAGGTGCATGGCCTTCTCTTTGTGCCCAGCCCTGTGGTGTGGGTGGGTGCTCAGCAGCAGCAGCTCAAAGACCTCCTCTCCCTGGGCTGCAGTGTGCTTCCACAGACCACGACAGCCCGAGGGACTTTTCTGCCTCAGCAAATCCCCTGCGCCTCCACAGCCCTCCAGCCGACAGTCTGCAGAGGTGAACCAGGCTGCCCCCATAGCAGGAGGATTATCCCCAGTGAGGCAGCATCTCCCTCAGGACCAGCTCATGCCACAGCACAGGAGTGATGTCCTCCTACCTGAAGCCAACTGTGCCTCCAGAAGGGAAATGGAGACTCTCGTTGCCCCGTGTAGCGGTCCCTCACAGATGTCACAGCCTTTTCACTGAGCAACCAGTCTTGTGGCTCCCAGGAGGAGGGTTGCCCCCCTCTGACACACACTGGAAGGCCAGGAACCGCTGACCCTGACCTGGCATGTCCAAGGACTTCCTGGTGCTGACAGAACTGAGCCTTCCAGGAACGTCCAGTCCTTGTGGTCGTATGCCGGGAGATGCTCAAGGGCTAACCCAGGGCGTGACAACAGCAAGGACAATGGAAGAAAACTACGTGGAGGGGAGAAGATTTAGGGTACCCAGCAACTCCCCAGAGCAATATGTGGACCAGGGGCCAGCGGCTCAGACCAGCCCTTTGATGAAGCTCGTGTCCAAGTGCACGATGAGCATGCGGAGGAAGGACATTTCCTTGCGCGTGTTCTCGAAGATGACGCGGGGGTCGTCGGACTGGCAGCGCAGGCAGTTGGGGGCCATCACCATGGCCAGGTTATTCACATCCATTTTTGTTCTGCCCACGTTTGACGGCTGAGCAAAGATCTGCAGAGAGCAAGAAGACATTCAGCTGGAACAAGAGAAAAGGGCAACAAAGTCCAAACAGGCACGCGAAGGAGCAAGGAGAGCAGAGATGGGGCCTGCCTTAAGGACAGTGCCCCAACAGCCACGCATGCCCAGGGGGAGAGCACTGTGCTCTGACACAGCTGACAGCCTCGGCAGGCAGGGAACGGGCCCCGGGCTCTACGGCATCAGGAGCAGGGTTTATTGCTCCCAAAAGGGACAAGGCCAGCAGGGCTCTCCCCCTGAAGCCCACCTTAAATACAGATAGGAGGTCCTAAAACCCTGCCAATGGCCCAGCACAGCTGCCCCAGACCCCTGGCCAGCAGGGCTGTGGGGGCTGCCTACCTGCAGGAAGTGGATGAGGTAACACAGCACCAGCCTGTTGAGCTCTGGTAAAAGCTGCACCACGGCCACGGCAGCGTCGGGGTTCTCGTAGTTGCTGATACACTCTTTGTAGAACTGCTGGGGAATCACAGGCTCCTCCAGCTCCCGATACCAGAGCTTGAGGAGAGAGGCTGGGCAGAAAGAAGGTGCATTAGAACAGCTCTGGTCACTTCCTCACCCCCTTTGGGGGCAAACTTGGCAGTGAGACAGAGAGCAGAGATGGGATTTTGTGCTTGTGATGCTTCACCTTATTTCAGTCTTGGCTCTGAAACATTCAGACAGCCAAACTAGCCAGTTATTGGGAAACATTGGCTTCTACCTGCCTGCTCCTCCAGGAAGCAGCTCTGGGGCTGCCTAAAGGAGAGGACAAGGAGACCTGAAGGACTCCCACTGCTCTGCCCAGCTTGCACAGCCTCACTGCACCAGAGCCAGAGGTTCTTCCCCATTCCCACTGTTTCCTCTATGGGCAGTGTTTGGAAAGGCAGTGAAAGGGCCCAACATGAAATCCCAGTCAGTACATCCAGCCTGTGTACACAGCCCCAAGCAGCAGCACACCCCCTGCTCCTGCCCCTGCCCCTCCACAGCCACGGCCATGCCAGAAGACTCCTGCCACACTGCTGTACCTGGGATGTTGGGGTCACTCAGACTGCTCGGGATCCTCCACTGATCCACCTGCAATTTCAATGCATTCACTTCATCTATGTCACCAGGTATCCTGCAAACAGAGACACAGCAAAGGTGATTTTGAGAGCGAGCTGGGCCATGTGCTCGGTGTGGCAGCTGCCCAGGTGTGGCTCCCAGGCTGCTCCTGAGGCCTTGGGGAGAAGGGACCAGGCACCAGCAGCAGCTACAGCAGCAGTTCCTCAGAGAGAAGGGGGTGCCTGCTTTTACACACAATCTTAAAGTCGGGGTAGAAGCAACACTTGTCTCCTTCCCACTAGGTCAGAATCAACTCTTGTTGTCCTCATGAGGGATTGCTGTCTGTTACCAGGCCTCTCTGCAGCATGTTCAGACCAAAGATGAGCAGCATCTCTGGCTAAATATACCAAGACATTAGAAATCCTTACAAGGCAAAGTTGAGCCTTTTGCTGCCTACCTTAAACCATGTTTAGCTACTGAAAAACTAATACAAATCTTAGATACAAATCAAAACCACACACAGAAAAACCCCAAACAAATACCAAACTCCAAGGAGAATGCCCCGTGTTCACCACACAGATTCTGTGTCTCTCTTGACTCCCCCTGTCTTGTGCAACACCAGGGCTGATGTGCTGCACTGGATGAGGTGCCCTGCTGGGACCCCAGAGCTCCTCCCTCCCCTGAGCCGGCCAACCACCACTGCTGCATCTGATGAGAACTCACTGCCTTGCCTTTGGGTGAGGTCTTCCCTCTGTTAACACATGCAAACAGGCTAATGCTACTTCAAGAGGTGATTCCTGAACTTGGGGAAGGTTGGATTTTGTCCAATCCACAGCAAAGTGCTGTTCTCAGGGAAGAGGAAGCACGTGGAGGTCAATCTTGATTCCTTGGCTTTGAGGACTGACGTGGGTGGCTCAAAAGTAACACAGTACCCCAGAAGCTCACCTGAAAATCCCCTCTGTCTGTTCCCCTCCCAGGGCCAGGACCTGCTGTGACAGCTGTGTCTGCACCCAGGGCAGCTTGTTCCCTGGGTACATGTCCTGCTGGCGCAGCATGATCTCCTCCAGGGAGCTGCCGAAGAGCGACGGGGTCAGGATGGCGTTCCTGGCGTGTGTGATCTCCTCCACCGTGGGTTTGCGGAGGCCCTGAGGACAGAGAAGAGCTCAGAGCAGCTGTGGCACAGCCAGACTCAGGGAATCAGGGTCCTAGAGACGGGGAGTAACCAGGACAGAGCAGAATGCCCACACATGTGGTCACCTCGCCAGCCTCCTGGCAGCATGGCTCTCGTTCTACAGCTTCCACTTCCTAACATCAAGAGTTGCTCTACTCATCAGGCCCAAGAGGAGCAGAGGAGACCACTTTGGAGAGTTCTGGGTGGTTCTGCAGGGATTCTGTTGCTGTGTTTCACAGAGTGAGGGGACTGCTCCACCTGGTCTGGGAGGCAGGATGGAGCCTGGCCTGCCTCTGGCCGCAGGGAGGTAGGAGAGGGCATCTGTGACCTGACGAGTGCCTGGCCAAGGGACAGCTGAAAAACAGTCCTTGGGAGAAGGGAATTCCAGGTATTTCCAACTCCAGCAAAAGCTTTGCTCTCAGAGTGCTAAAACTTTTTGAAAAGCAGGCGGTGGTACCTGTCCCTTCTGGCAGACACCAACACTTGAGAGGGGCTTTGAATCTCCGGTGGCAGCAGTTCGGAGGAGTGCAGAGCTGGCACAGGGGGCAGAGCTGGCACAGGGGGACAGAGCTGGCACAGGACAGGCACAGGGGGCAGAGCTGGCACAGGGGGACAGAGCTGGCACAGGGGGCAGGCTTCCCAGCACGATGGCCTTTGGCAGTGACCCTGCAGCCAAGAGGGAGGCACAACAGGGGGAAGTTCCCACCAAGCCCTCGGGGGAAGCAGTGGCCAGGGCTGCAGTTGTGTGCCCTGTGTGTCTGGAGGCTTCCTGTCCTGCCCCTGCCAGGACACCAGGAGCCTTCACCCCTCCCGAGATATTTCAGCTATTTGCTCGCTGTACACGAAGTCCAGATGGCAGGGAGGCCCCAGAGGGATTTGCAGAAATAAAAGATGACCAGATCTGGCTCAGGGACCTAGAACGGGCAGGCTGAGGCCACCTGCCAGCTTTCACAGCCACACAGAGAATCGTGCAGAGGGAAGGGAGGAGGATTTTCAGATAACACAGAGCACAGAGGCTCCCATTCAGACATCTCTGCTGTGTGACTGTTTGAACTGGGAATGAATAACTCTGCAGTAAACCAGCTGGAAGACCCAGCCCATGCAAGCTCTCAGTGGCAAAGGGAGAATCTTCCCTCACCTGAAGAAACCAAGTGATGGGCGTCCTTTGCACAGACAGTTCCTCTTACCCCGAAGATAAGTACGTGTTGGGTTTGTCTCTGTCCTCAAGGCCAGGGAGCACCCAGCCATGCAGCTGCCAGCATGGCAGGCACTGCCTGCCAGGAGGATGATGGGACCTGGGCACAGCCTTCTCCCAGATGTGCATGGGGAGATGCACCCTGAGCAAACCTCCCCCACTCGCTCTGTCTGCATCTCCCAGCACTGGGTCAGTGGTGACCTGAGCCCTGGAGTGAGTGCTCAGGGACCCGGGCAGCAGAGTGCCCCGGGCAGCCCCCAGGCCCTGCTCACCTTTTTGCCTCCAGTGACGGCCACTTTCTGGAGTTTCCGGTAGCAGTACTTGGCATAAGTGCTAATGGGCAGACCTGGAGGGAAAGAGGAACGAGTGGTCAGCCCACAGCACCATGTACCCACCACCCCAGAGCCCTCCAGAGAGCTCCAGCACAGCAGCTCAGACTGGCACAAGCAGCCCTCTCCATGTGTGGCAGGGCAGGGCTGCTGGAACCTCGCACTGAGCGCCCCGAAGCCTCCCAGCCCCATGGCAGGCAGGGTCAGTGCCAGCCGGGGTTTGGGTCTCCTTGGTCAAGGCTGGTAGCTCTGCCCCTCCCAGCCCCACTCCTGCAGATCTCCACCTCCCTCACAGGAGCCAGTCCTGACTCAGGGCACGGCTGCCCCTCAGTGTTCACAGCCTGGGCACACACACGCCTGAGTCCTGCCCGCTGGCACAGCCAGGGCAAGTGCCTCACAGACACAGGGCCAGGTAATTACATCCTCCCAGACCAAAGCCACAGAGCACACAGTCAGCCTTCTGCCAGGGGAGGTTATAAAGTGTTTTAAACCAATTGCTTATGATCCAAGAACTTCAGTTCCTTGGCTAGTGGGAGAGGAGCAGCAGAGAAAGCTGTGTGCGGCCAGAGAGGCAGCACCACTACCTAGAGTGACCTCAGGACACAGGGAGAGGTGTGGGGAGGTGGCAGGGTGTCAGCACCCCCAGGACATGCAGAAGGCTTCCTCATGTTCCTGCCTGCAGCCTCCTTGAACCCTTGTCCTGTGGGGCTCAGGGGTGCTCTGCGAGATGGGGAAAATGGGACACACCAGGGCCTGGGAACTGCACCTCCAAAGCTGCTGTCCTCCACAAGAGTGCCTGCTCTGGCTGTGCTTGGTTCAGTGAACTCTGAGGGCGAGCGCAGGCAGGATTCACAGAGCTAATCCCCCCGTGACACCAAGAGAAATGTTTGCAATGACAGAGTACTGATTGCTGGGAGAGTTTTTCCAAAACCATTGGCCTTTTGTTCTTGTTCAAGTAAAACCCAAACTGCTTTGCTGAAAGCAGTGAATAGATCTGCCCTATTTGATTCCCTGCCAGGCCCAAAGCTTGCAGCAGAGTTCAAAATACTCGTGGCTTTGAAAATCTACATTCTGGTCAGATGCTGCGTGTTTCAGATCAGCCTTTCACACACCCTAAGGCTTAGGTAAGCTGGTTGGGAACTTGGAGGTCCTCAAAACCCCTCAGTGCAGAAGGAGGACAAGCTCTTCCCAAGCAGAGCAACAATTCCCAAAGGTGAGAGATATATTGTCCCTCATTCTCCTCTCAGCCATCAGACAAGCCACAGTCCTTGGCTCCTCATGATGAAAGAAGCACCCCCTGCCTCCACCAATCTGCCTCACAGCTGGAGCAGCCTCTCCCCACTGCCGGAGCCATGCCAGAGGAGGTACAGCAGCACTCCCATCTCCCACAGGCAATGGGAAGGAAAGCCAGCTTTAAGAATTTCTCTCTCAGGAATATCTAAAGCAAAATATTCACTGTAAGCAAAAATCTTACTAATCCCAGGCATGATTTACACTGGGAATGTCTAAGGACTAAAGCAAACAATCCCAATGAGCTGCTCTGTGGTGCTTCACCATCCCAGGTTCCAGCTGCTGCTGTCAGATGTGAGACACACCCTGAAGCGAGGTGTCACCCTTTACAGAGGGGATGGGAAAAAGGCTGGACTCTGTCTCTGCATCCCAGCAATTATGCAGGAGGCAGCACATTCAAAACTAATAATAGGAAATGTTTTCTCACACTGTAATTAGACCATGAAACCCATAATCACCCCAAAAGCTTAACAAGGTGTGCAGAGGAACTGGTGTCTTGCAGAGCCTGATGCGTGGGCAGCAGACATGTTTGCTTGAAGCCTGTTTCATACTTTCCCAGGAAGCTCCCTGGTCCTGGGAACAGCCTAAAACATCCAGCATTTCTGCAGCGAGGCCTCCTGCTCAACGTGACGACTGAGCTGCAGCCTCTGACCCAAAGGGGCCTGTTGGGGCCACACGTGAGGCCAACCAAGTGTGAGGCAACTGAAAAACAGACTTGCTGCATGCACGAGAGGCTGGAGGAGACACTGCCCACAGAGCTGAATGGCCAAGAAAGCAGCAGAGCCCTGAGGAACAGGGTGAGCAGCACTGGCCCTGGTGAGCACAGAGGCCATGAGGCCTCCCTGCCCCGGCTCAGCGTTCCCGGCTCCGGGGCACGTGCAGGGTGGGATGGACAGCAGAGACGTGGAGAGGCCAGGAGGCACACAGTGAGCTGCTGACAGGAACATGTGGGAGAGGAGCAGAACTTAGCCTCAGCTTTTCCAAACCAGCAACCTGCCCCAACCATCTGGTGCTTTTGGAACGCTCAGCCAGTGCCCAGCTCCTGGCACTGAGCTCTTCGCACACGGCCTGGTGTCCCAACACATGGGGCAGGAACCCCCCAACGTCCCAGCTCATGCCCCGTGGTGCAGGGCCAGGCAGCTTTGTCTGCACCACTTGGAAGGGGCTAATCCTGAAGGCAATTCCACTTCTGTGAGCACATCATGAATCTGAGAAATCAAAGATGGTCTGTTATTTCGTGTGGTACCACAGTAGCCTCAGGAGCTCAGGAACAGAAAACTACTAACAGCCCACACAGTGAAAAACAGTTTTCAAGGGAAAATATTTTTCCGTGTGCCAGCCTAAAAACACATGTGAAGAGCATCTTAAAGAATCTCTCCTCTTACAACAAGTTAAAATCCCAACACATGCAGGAACATACCTTCTGCAACAGACTAGAATGCTTTCCTGCCAAAAAATGTCTTAAAAATGCATCAAATAGGACCTGCCTATGGGACATGTATTTTAGCACAGGAAGAAGTTGTTGTCTGGATATTTTTCTGATCTATCACGGCCTCTTGGACCTCAGCCAGAGGCAGGGTCTGAGACCAGGATCCTGTCTTACTGTGCTCTTTAGCACAGGGGGAGGTGCCCCCAAGCAGCTCAGCTGGGCTTGGCACCAGCAGTGCTGCTCTCCTGGCTGAGATCTGCCCAGGCACCCCCATTTTACAGCACTGTTTTAGCTGCTTTTCCTCACACCACCAAGTGCCTCCTTCTGCATCCCAGCAATGCTCCTCCATCACCATTCCTTACGTGGGAAATGCCATATTCAGCAGCCCAAAGGGCCGGATGAGCCAGCAGCCTGCACCTGTCACCAGGATAAAAAACAGATACAGGATGTCTGAAAAATGAGTCTTCCCCTTCCAAAGTCTCCTGGCTAACAGCAGGTGGGCAATACCCTGAGGCAATGCTGCATCTGAACCATTAACCAGCAGCAGACAGACTTCCCTTCTTAGAATTTGTCCCATTTCTTCCTAAGCCTCTTTATGCTCCCAACCTGCACCACCCCCTGCTTTGCTGACCCTTCACGATTTCATTCTGTGCTTCAGGACAGTGTGCTCTGGACCCTGCTGCCCAACACCAAAACCAGGCAGCCTCCAGCTCTGCTGCTTCCAAAAACAGTGAGAAATTTTCTTCTTGCTTTCCCCAGGTGACCTAAAGTTTCTTTCAGCCCATCGACCTTCTCCCCTCTTCCCTCCTCCAGGTGACACCTCCTGTGTCACCTCCTGCCACACTCACGAGTCTCAGAGGGACCCTGGGCAGCAGATGCAGGGTGGGCACAGCACAACACAGTTGAGGGCTGCTTTGTTCTCTGTCCTTTTCCTACAAGATCCTCTGTTTGGTCTCTGACCTCTTCCCAGCACTGTGCATGTGTTTCTGGAAATTCATATATGAGCTGCAAAATGTCCTTCCCTCCTCTGAAGGGCTCCAGCGGGGCCTGCTGCTGCACGTGCACTCAGAGACCTCTGCCCCACGTAAAACCCTGCTTCTGGGGACACAGTTTTCTCTGCTGCTTGATGGCTCTGTTACTCACCCTCACCAGATCCCTCTGCACCTTTCACTTCTACAGTCCTGAATAATTTTGTATCAACACTGAGTTGCCAGCTCATGATTCGTCTCCTTGTATAAACCCAAAGCCCAGCTTACATTCCTGCAGGATCAGCAGACAATCCTCCTTCTGAAAACACAGCATTTATTTCTACCTGTTATTCTTCTGCCTTTCAATGGGTTATTGATGCATAAAAAGATCTCACACTACCTTCATATTTCATTTACTCGCAGAAAATTACACTAGAAGATGAAGATTGCAGTGGTAAGTGTGGGAAACTTCAAAATTCTTTCTTTGGGTGTATGTCAGATGGTAAATGTTTACTCACCTAAGTGTTTATAAGCCTCTGCACTGAAGGGAGTGTGTGTGTGTGTGTGTGAAATCACTGCTTCGACTCCATTTTTCACTGAAAGATTTACATAGATGCCTGCTTATCTACTACTCAGTTCTGACTGAAGACAGTACATTTCATTTCCTTATGGATTTCTCTGCTAAATTGCTGCTACATCAT
The DNA here is from genome assembly GCF_001715985.3 of Manacus vitellinus. Taxonomy (NCBI): domain Eukaryota; kingdom Metazoa; phylum Chordata; class Aves; order Passeriformes; family Pipridae; genus Manacus; species Manacus vitellinus. The sequence goes on from NW_021938921.1 coordinate 215,336, forward strand.
CCATAAGCATCTTCACATTTCAGAGCCACTAATGAGCTTCTCACAGCAGCCTTGCAGCTTCAGGGATCCCACCACCCCTCACACGTCTGGCAAATGGGGCTGGTGGAACAGAACCAGGTGTTCCAGGGAACAGCCTGACCTTTCCAGTCAGCAGCAGACAGAACCTGGTGTGGTCCTGCAGGATTCCCCCTTACTTCAGGTGCAACTCTGAGGTCAGGCCCCAGAAAAAGTCCTCAGAGTTCTCAGTCACCTGTGAAAAAGCTGGTTTGAGTGAGCTGCCAGCCCTGCTGCCTCCTCTGCTGAGCCCCTGCAGAGCAGCTCATCCATCCCAGCCACTGCCAGAGCAGCCTCCTGAGCCAGAGAGCACCCAGGGCCCAGGGAAGGGCAGGAGGGAACAGCCTCAAGCTGTGCAGGGGGAGATTCAGACTGGACATAAGGGAAAACTTCTTCACTGCAAGGGTAATGAGGCACTGGCACAGGCTGCCCAGGGCAGGGGTACAATCTCCACCCCTGGAAGTGTTAAAAAACCACGTGGATGTGGCACTTGGGGACATGGTTAGTGGTGGCCTTGGCAGTGCTGGGGGAACAGTTGGACTCAATGACCTTAGAGGGCTTTTCCAACCTTAATGAATCTGTGATTCCATGAAAGGGAACAGTGTGTGTGACCTGTCACCAGAGCCCAGCTGAGCCCACACACGCACGGCTGACTCTCAAGTGCTTCATTCTGGAAACTTTATGAAGTTATCCTAGCATGCCTTTTGCATAATGTTTCATATACTTATATATATTTATAAATATATATGATAGAAGCAAAACAGAATATCCTGAGTTGGAAGAGACCCACAAAGATCATCGAGTTCAAATGCTGGTGTTCTATTTTTTTATTTTAAATTTATTGTTTGTTCTTAGGTAAAAAATACCCCTATCTTCCTAAGCACACCTCCAGCACATGCAATATAGACATATAATTGCACAGAACAGCCTGCTCAGCCCACAGGCAGCACATCCTGCACAGAGCAATCTCCATGGAGTTCTCCCATAAAGATGCCTAAGTCCCTCTGAGCACAAGAAAAATGAATTTTCAAAGGCTCAGAACGGGCTGAACTCTCCTGGGCATGAACAGGAAAGGAAAAACACATATTCCTACCAGAAATATAACACTTCTGTGCAATTTCAGGTCTCTGCTCCAAATCCCAGCAGAGACAGAGAAACAATGAACCCTCTGAAGTGCAGGGGCTCCAACCCAGGGCCCTCCCCAGCCACCTCCCTTGCAGCTGCCTCGTGACACAGGGTGACACAGCAGTGACACAGGGAAGCCACCAAAGGGAGCACAGCTGCCTGCTGGTGTCAGGTAGGGCTCAGGAATGCAGGAGCTGGACTCCAGCTCTCACAGATTACAAACACCAACGCCACTTGATAGAAACTGCTGCCTGATAGGAATTCGCAGGGCTGACTCAAGTTTCCTGAAAGCAATACAGAAAAATACTGAATGGACTTTTTGTTCAGTAAGACTTTAGCCAGATAAAGTGTCATCCTGCAATCAGCAGTTGAACTGAGTTTGGAGGAATGTGTGAGCTCTTGTTCTCTCAGCAGAGACTCCAGTGCAGGCCCTGGGCTGTCAGAGCTCAGAAAGGGAAGCCAATACTGAAGAGAAGGTTGTGTCCTTCCCCAGGTACACCATCCTCCCCGAAGGACCTCAGGTTAGGCAGTGGTTTACAGAATCCATTTACATGACTAAGACAGGATCTTCTCAACACACTGGCTCATGTGGCTTTTAGCACTGGAACATGCTATAGAAACTCCATGGCATTCACAAAACAGGTGAACTACAGACCCAGGTCTGCATCCAAATTAAAATCCCTTTTCTCACACTAGTTTGACTGAAAGGCCCCCCATGTGTCCCACATGCAGCCCAGCTGCCACCCACACTGCTGATCCATGCTCTGGTCAAAGCTCACGGACCAGCCGCACACCAGGGAATTTTTCCCAAGTCTGTGCACTTAAAAAAATAGACTGATTTTCAGCAGAGCTCAGAATCCCTGCCTGCCTGAGATCAGTGCAGACCCCCCTCTTGGCTCCCTGTGCCCCCCCTTACCTTCATCCTCTGTGTTTTGTTTCCTCTTTTTCCTGGATTTCGAGTTCTTCTTGTTTTTCAGATCCACAAGCTCCTTGATGCGCTGGGCAACTGAAGAATCAAAAGAGGATCTGGATTAATAATGTGATATATTAAAATACCAAAGCCTGGAAGTGCCCCTGGCTGTGGCAGCCAGCCTGACTCCAGAATGAGAGGAGTCTGGGGAAAGGTCCTGCAGCACAGCCAGCTCCCAGTGCACCCGAGTGAGGGGCCCAGAACATCACTCAGCTTCTCCAAATGGCCAAACAGTTGAGAAGCCTAAATAAACTTGCTGCCTAAATACCAGCAGAAGGAACAATCTGCTCAGACAGCTCAGAGTGCTCCTCCTTGCTGCCTGCACTCCAGGCCAAGCACAGCTGGAGGGAATGGTTTGGGGAGAAGTGACAAGGGCAGAGGATCCTCATAAAACCCAAACTAGTGCTGCACACCTGACAGTTCAGTGAAGGAATCCCACATTAAGGCTACAAGCACAAAACCAGGAGGCAAGGGTTGACGTTTCAGCACTGCTTGCCCCGGTCCCACCTCTGCTGCGGTGCTGGGGCAGAGCTGCACCCACCCCACACACCTGGGGGGCTTCAAACACAGGGAGAAGCCCTCACATACCAAAGGGAAATATGTGCTCTGGTTTCTGACCTGAGACTGGACAGGACATGGTGAGCGCTGTTGTTGTTTTTCCTCCACATTAAAATTGGGGAATACCTGCTGGGCTGGTCCCCAGACTTTTGAAAGACAGAGAAATTGCATTGAAAGCCTGCATTCTTCAGGGTCCCTGACTGTGCCAAGCCAAGGCCTGTTCCCAGTGTTGGCAATGTCTCCCTTCAAAAGTTAGGTATTAACAATCATCCCTTTTTTTTTTTTTCAGCTTTAAGGAACTTAGAAGTAAAGTCTTCAGACTGTACTTTTTTACTACTCATTTACTGACTTAGAAATAAATGTCTTCAGAGAACCCAAAGAAACTCTGCCATTGGTGGGTCAAAATCAGCTCATTTCAGTGCTGATGGATGAGGTGAGCACGCTCTGGGCCTGCCTTTTCTTTGTCAGACACAAGTGAGAACTGGAAGGGGATGAGCTGGTGGCAGCTTCATCCCACTAAGGAAGGAAGAACTCACCCAATACATTGTGCTTTCACTGACAGAGCCCACAGCACTGGCTGGGGACTACCTGTACTTTTAAAACCCGGAGTGGAACAACCTACCAGGATGCTGCTGGGTACAGAGGAGGTGCATGAAGCACTTACTGTTTTCATCACTGTCAAGGTGGCGATAAATGTAACCTTCCAGGTAAGACTGAAATTTGGGTGACGGGGAGAAAAAGGCCAGGCTGATGGCCATCAGTTCCCAGCCCCACGCCAGGCTCCGGTAGCACATGTTGTCTGTGGTCTGCCGGATCAGCTGTATGTAGAGCTCGTCCCGCAGCCCCTGCATGCTCCAGCACTTGGTGACCGTCACCAAGGCCACGTGGTTGCGGTCCAGGCGAGTCTGGCGGTCTCCCATGTAGCTCTGCACCAGCTTGAACATCTCACACGCCTCTTTTTTGATGGTGCGGTTGCTGGTGATGAGCATGGGCTTTTTGATGGAGCCGCCGTTCCAGGACAGCATGTTGGAGATGGAGATCCTGCGGCGGAAGATGCCCTGCGTGTGCATGTTCAGGTTTTTGGAGGCCCAGTCTGCCATGCTGCTCTGGGAGATGGGCTTCCGTAGGGTGTTGTAGGGGAAGTGGCATCCCACGCAGCCCCCGCGCTGGCCACTGCCCTCCTGCTTGGGGTCCAGCTCTATGGTCCCAGGCTGTGAAGAACAGAAGTGTCAAAAGCAGCTTAGGTGACTCCTTACCCTGCTAGGAAAATTACCCATGGTGAGTCATGAAGCTACCAGGAACTGCACAGTGCTGAGTCTGTGCAAACATGACTTGGTGCAGAATCTGTGGCTGACACCTATAGTTCTGCAAGAGCCTGGCTGGCACAGCCACACACTGCTGCAGTCCCAAAGGGAAGTGCTGGGACATGGAGCAACAGGGCTGAGTGTCCAAGCTGTCCCAGAGCTCATGGGGACAACAGCCCAGGCAGGAGCTGGGCCAACTCCCACAGCAACCAAGCACTGGGGAGCCAAGCATCTCCCCACTCCTCACCTCTCAGTTCCTGTGGAGCTCCAGGAGGCAGGCGAGGACACCAGGAGGTAGCAGAGACTATAGACCAGCCACAGCAATACGAGCAGTTTCCTTCTCAGCCTTACCCATACCTGGTTCCTACCTTCACTGTTTTTCCAAGTTCTAGCAAAAAAACCCCAACCAAACAAAACCAAATCAACACAGCCAGCAACCCTCCGGAGCTGCCTGTGCCTGGACAGTCTCTGCACTAGAGGTGTTGAAATCACATATCTCAATTACACCATGACCTTCCTACTGGAAAGACTAATGAGACACACAAACAGGACAGGAGCAGCTCAGAGGCACACAGGAGAATGGGCACGGGTATTTTGATGGCAAGGCTGTCACCCAGGTAGGATAGATCATGTTTGAGTTGGTGAAGTGAGGAGATCAGGTACCTGTGAGTCAGCTGCCATCTCCAGTGCGGCCAGATCCCACAGACCCACCAGGGCCTCCTGCCAAACCGGCCCAGCTCCTCAGCAGCTACAGGGAAGGCACCAGCTGTGGCTACAGGCCAGGGCTTCTGCAAGTCCTGCTGCACAGGACTCAGGGACACCTCTGCAACACGCTCCCCATTGGCACAACCTTCCCCAAATTAAATCAGAATTGCTCACAGTACTGAGTTCTCAGAGAAGTTCTCTGCTCAGAGAAGTGGGGACAGCTGCTCCCACCCACAGCCTGCAGTGATCAAACTCATCTGCTCCAGGGACAAGTCCACTGATCACAGGTTCACAGAGATCAGCAGCACAGATAGAGACCTTCCTTCCTCCCAGACTCTGTCTGTACTTTTTACATGTAGGCCATCCTTGTTTCCCAGCAATCACTACAGATAACTACATCATTAGAGCTTTGGTAGTACTGGTCCCAAGAAAACATGAGTAATGATTACTTGAGAGAAAAGATACTTCTTTTGCCCATCCAGAATTCTTAGTTTTGAATGAAAGTGGCAGCCTGGGACACATATTGAACCCAAGCCCCCCCAAAATTGTTTTAGGAAATGGACTTTTTTGTTAGACTTGAAATTCCCACATGGAGCAGCCAAGAGCTAAAGAGCCCACATTTCACTCTGTGTTCTCCAAGGAGATGGCTAGCAAGCAGAAAAAGCCAAACAAGATAATCTAGAGCTTTTTGCTTTTTAAAGGAAGACAAAAAACACATGCAGTAAATTTTGGGTTTGAAGTGGAAATAGTGAAATCAAACATGTATTTCCCTTCTTTGCAGACCACCTTTAACTTGCATGCCACACTCTGCTCTGGTCATGGTCTACAGTCAACCCCAAACCACACAGTAGTTCTTGGAAGTTTAGGGCAAGTCCGTATTTTCTTCTTCGTATAGAGGAACTGCTGAACTCATGAAAGAGGCTCATGCAGTCCAACCTTTCCCTATCTTACACCCAACATGTCCCTACACGTGGATGATGGGATTAGCACACATCACATTCCACCTCTTATTGCCAGCTGGGGGCACAATCAATTCTCCTCTTTTTCTACATTGTGCTTTGTATCCTTTGAGTTACTCCTCTACTTCCTCACCCTCCCTGAATTCACTCAACGCACTGACTAAAAATCCCTGCCTGCAGTTCTCTGCCATCTCCACATCCTCAGTCTCCTTCAATTCACCTTCCCTGCCCAGGGTTGGTTTTCCTCCTATCACCTTACCTGCTCCTTCAGCATCTTTCTTCTGAGGAGCCACCTCCTCATACTCTCTCAAGGTTCAGCAGGCTCCGGGTTCTCTGCTCTCTCTGAAGTTTATCTCTCACATCTCATTCACACAGCTCCCCAGCTGTTATCTTTGTACTGACAGCACACAGCCACCTGTGCTCAGCCTGTCTCAGAACCTCTGCCCACATTCCTCAGATAATGAGAGTCCTCGTCTCCTCCTCGTTCTCCTGTCTCACAGGCGCAGCACAGGCCATCACTGATGACTCAAGCCACTCACTGCCATTTTCAGCTAAGGCAACGATTTTGCTGCCATGTTCTCTGCAACTTCCTCCTCTCCTTACTTGGACTCTTACATTTCTGAGTACTTCTGTGAATATTTCTTTATTTACTGACTCTTTGCCTTTACCACAACATTCATCTCCTTACATCTTCCACTGTATTCTCCTTCCCCATATTATGACACATGAACTATTCTTCTTCATTTTCAAGGCCAACAGCCTATCCCCAAACCACCATCTCTTGTGGATAATCAAGACATCAAGTCTCAGCTCTCCCTGTCAATGCAATGAGGTGTAACACAGCTGGAAGACCAGAGAGCAGTTTTCCACCAAGTCTAAAGAGGCTGTGAAATGAAATTCCTGAACTATTAACAGTAGATTGTATAAACTTGATCTGGCTCTGTGCCTGAAAAATGGGAAATGCAGGAACATGACATCAGTTTTCCAAGAGATTTCAGGTGACAGCAAGGTACTTGGCAAACTAAATTCTGCAGAAGTGCTGTGTAATAGAGAAAAACTACTCGCCTTGTGCAGGCACACTAATGGGCTTTAAAATAATTAACACTGGTTTTCTAAATGTTTCCATTTGATGCTCGGGAATTGGGAGGGAGAAGAGCATATGAGGAACCATCAGAAAAAGAAGAGAGAAAGAGGAATTGCTGCCTCATGGCCATGTAAATCCTGACGCCCGTGTCCTGCACCCCACTGACTCAGATCATCCCAGCAAAGGAAGGACATATGAGGGGTAAGGGCTCCCAACAAAGACACAAGTGACAGTAAATTGATGGGGCAGCAGATTTACCCAAACAACAGAGCAGTGCTGAGGTCATGCTGGGCATGAGCCCTTAGTCCCCGCAACTCCTCCTCCTCTCGCACCACTGGCCTGAAATGAGGTCTCCACCAGCAAAGCTGTGAAACTTTGTGACCTGTTTCCTATTTTGCAGGCCCAGACGTGTTTTGAACCAACCCCCCCTTGGGAGCAGTTCTGCACCACGACAGTCCAGCCAAGGCCCCCCATTCCCCGCCGCGCGGTACCTGTGAGGAGAGGCGTGTGGCATCCGATGAAGCTAAGCTTGTCTGGCTGGTCACGTTCTTTTCTAAAGAATCTATTTTCTCAAAAGTCCTCTTCTGCCTCATTGTGTCCTGCAGAGCAGCTGCATCACTGGGAAAGCCCTCCCTCATCTCCAGGCCCTGCCTGTACAGAGACCTGTTGCTGGCCGAGACGTCGTCCCTGGAGCTCCGGCTGATGCATTTTTTCAAGTGGTCAGACTGAAACCTGACCTTGCTGCTCTCTGCTGGGACACCACCCTCCAGGCTCTCAGCATCCAGGCTGGCTTTGCTTCCCCTGCAAGCTGCTGACCTGCCCACCACTGCGCGCATCTCAGCGATCACCTTATCGTTCAGAGCTGTGAGCTCACTGCTGCTGCCCACAGAGCCAGGTCTTACTTGACCTGTTCCTTGCCTCCTTCCTTTCCTTTTTCTCAAGCTTGGAGAAGGGCCGGTTGAATAACCAGAATCCTGGTGGCTTATACCAGCTGGGTACTCCTGAGTCTGCAGGCTGTTCTGACGACTGTGGTGGAGTTCCATGTTCTTGAGGACGTTGGCTTCCAAGATCCTCCAAGACTGCTTGAAACTGTCCTTTGAAGCAAGCTGACCAGGCAGTTTAGTGGAAGCATCAGCTGTTGCAGGAGAAGAGTGGGAGAGTTTGGCAGATTGGTCAACATTGACCATATGTTTTATGTATTCCCTGCCAGCTGGGCTGTATTCAGTGGAAGAGGGATTTCTTGCATGCTTCTTTGCAGCTTGTTGTTGTTGCATACCGGGATGCTGCAATAATTTGGTCGGTTGCAGCTGCTTTTTTAAGCTATTGCTTGGTGACCTGGGTGGAGACATGCCACTCACAGCAACGCTTTCTGTGTCCATATCGACTGGTGGCTCATCGTAAATTGGTGACTCTAGCGATGGCTCATCGTATATGGGTGCAGGGGAGGCATACTTGGGGGATGCAGGCTGGGGGGTTCCTGTCCGGCTCCTGGGAGGTGTTTGAGAAGTTGGGCCATTCATCAGCACCAGGCAAAACCCACCGTTCTCCGTCTTTTTGATCTGCATAGACTGCTTTGTGTCTCCTGTTTGCTTCGTCGCTCCAGGGCTCTGGGACCTGGGTTGAGGCTGAGCATATATAGCTGGTTTTGGAAGAGATTTTGGGCTGTTGGGCTCTGGAGCGCTCTGCAGCTGAAGTGAACTGCTTGAAAAGCTCTGTATCTGCCTCAAACTGTTCACTTTGACCAACATGGCTGCTTTTGTGCCTGGCAGAGGCTGCCACTGGGTAGGAGTCTCCCTAAAAAAAGAAAGATACAAATACAAGCGATTACTGAAGGATGGTATTAACTGGAGTACCCTCTACATCTACACAAATACCATATAGTTCCTCTCAAAGTGCCTGAAGATTCCCCAACCAGTTACATCAGCATGTTATTTTTTCCTGGAGATCCCCCTTCCTGAAACAGAACATCATTGTTGTTACACACATGATAAATTTCTGAGTCGTGAACAGCAGAAGGAGGTGAAATGAGTTCATGATATTATAACCTGTCTGGTATCAGCAGCACTGAGATAGGACACAACCTACACTTTTAAACTCAGCCACCAGCATGGCACCCAGAACAACCAGCTGGAGATTAGCAACTTCTTCTGGACCACTCAAGCATTAAATTGGAAAGTAATCCCAAGTATCTGTCTTTGGATTATCCAATAATGATGACAGTCCTTCCAGACCACGCTATTTTGTTGATTTAAGTTTCCAAATGCATGTTTATTTTGCAGAAAAACCTGTGAGGTCTATGGGAAGTGAATGGGGGCAGCCATCCTCAGCTCATAGGACGTGTTACAGCCCCACACAACATGACAAGCCTCCTCCCAATCCTGATGCACTAGATCTGGTTCCCTTGGCCAAACCAACTGGCCCTGCTCAGCTCTCATGGCTGTGAAACCCTCCTCTGACCCATGGTGGTACTCAGGATCACAACCCAACGTGCCCACTGCAACACCCCAGTTCCAAGGGCACTTTCTGCAGCAGAACAACAACGTGCTGTCAGGGCACAGCCGCAGCCAGTCTGTGTTTGTGAGCTCTGAGGAGAAGGGAAAAGCTGCTAAACCAGCCCGAGCTTCCAGGTTTTCCAAGGCACCATGGTCCCCAGGAAGGTCTCCTTGAACCTGACCCCGTTTCGTTCCCTACCTCCATGTATCTGCAACCAGCCATCACCGGGTAAGGCCTGAGGGCACACTGCATGTGTCCTGTCTGTGGCAGGAGATGTTCCCCTCACACCTTCACAGCCATTTTGCTCTGTTTGAACCTTGAGTTTGGTCCCCTCTCCACACTGTCCTCTGTGGGCCCTGTGCTGGCAGACAGACCCACCTCTGCTGCACATCCAGAGCTGCTTCCCGCCAATGTGAGCCCCTCCTGTGCCTGCCCTGCCAAGCCCCAAGGTACCCAGACACCCCAACCCTCTTGCCCCTTCCTCCTGCTCTCCATAGCCCTTTCACCTGGCTGGGTCCCAGCACAGCTTCCCTCAGATGCTGTTCCTTTTCTTCCCTCTGTGGCCATCCCACCAGTGCATCTGTGTGGGTGTCCTATTTCACCTGTTCCACCCCAGTTACTTGCCCCACATTGTCTACCCCACACCCAATGTCCCACATCTGCTCCCAATCATTGCCCTCTTAAGGGGGTGGTGTGCCCCTTCCCCATCCACTGCTTACTGTGTTTTTGGCAATCCATGCTCTCCGATGGCACTGTGTCACTGCAAATCCCGCCCTGGCACAGCGGCACCGGGAGAGGTGTGGGTGCGGCTGGCACTGCCCTGCCACGGGCGCAGTGCTGACCCCTGGCCAGGGTCCAAAGGCCTCACCACCCTCTGGCTGCACCTCCCCTTTGAAGGGCTGGCTCCCTTCCCACAGCAGAGCCCATACAGCTCTCTTGTGCAACTACCCAGGTAAGCAGAGAAGGCTGAGAAAGGGCTGCCACTCTCTGCTTCGCACCCTGAGGTCCCCCTTGCTCTGGGACCTCCTGAGCATCTCCCACTAAGGCACAAGGGTTTTATTCTAAAGGTGCTGACGGCAGGATGGGGTGGCATTCGTGAGGATATGCAGCCCCAAAACCCACCAGGCATCCCTCCCCGTGGGACACAGGGCCTGCTGCTCGCACCAGTGCGTCTGTCCTGTGTGTGGCCAAGCCCCAACCCCAAACACAAGCACTGCTGAAGACCTGGCTGTTCCTCGAAGAGCTCCTGGACTAACAGGAAGAACCAGAGCAGTCACACTTGGTAGGCTTTCAAGTGAGTATTTTTGACACCCCCACGGCTGAACCAGCAGCACAGAAGACAGACTGTCAAAGAGGAAGCAGGACAGAGCCACCCATGGGCTCCTGACTCAGCAGGCAGGCCAAGAGTGAGAGACTGGGAGGGACTGTAGCTCAGCCCTACAGCCAGAGCAGCACTGTGCCTGGAACAGCACTGTGCAGTTGTTGGGTGACAGGGTAGCAGGGCCGTAGCCCTGAGCTGCAGGTGTGTCCCCCTGCCTTGCAAGACTCCAGCTATGGCAGGGCTGGAAAACAAACCTGCACTCTGTGGGAAGGCTCTGGACCCCACATCCCACTTCCTGAGGTTTTTCCTCTCCCTGACTTGCAGCACTGCACGTCCAACCAGCTCTGAGCAGCTGAGACATCCATTTGGCCAAGGCTTGGCAGACCCACCCCTGGTATGGCCAGACCTGTCACCCTGTGCAGGCTCATCGTGTGCTGGTACTGCCTGGCACTGGCAGTGGCTGCTCCAGTGCCCACCAACCCCAGGTGACCCAGACAGCAGCACCTCTGCCCGAAGCTGTGCCACCTCCTCGCTCAGCTCTGAGCCACAGGGAGGAACCTCTCCCTGCCCGCACAGCAGGCACTGGCACCATCTCCTGTCCCAGTTCACACCCACACAGCAGCCCTGGCACACCCCAACCGTCCTCGTTCAGGTGTGGGGCTGGGCATCTGCACAGCACACCAGCCTGGCCACAAGAGACAGGCTCCTGCTCCAGCACGGCATTATGACTTTAGGGTCTCGTGGGATCCCAAATGGCAACAACCTCTGCCCCCGCTCTATGAAATAGAGCAAAGCCCAGATTTTAGCCCTCAGATGAGCGATGAGGGATTTGATCTGAAAAAGAAAAGGGGATGCTGTGCTCATGGCCTCCCACAGAGGCAAGCTGTCTACCTGTGACCCCGTGCCAGCCAAAGGGCAACAGGCACACCAAAGCATGACAGCTCCTCACTGCCCAGAGTCGCTTCATCAGGCTGGGAGGAAGTTGTCCCTTGCCTTGGGCCCAAGATGGTAGGACGTGGCCTCAGCACAGACTTGGCCACAAGGGTGGAAGGTGGTGGAGAGCGGCAGGAACTCTGCGCTGGCACAGGGTTGTCCCTGCAGCTGCCCCGAGCCCAGCGGGCAGGACAGCAAGACGAGCTGGACAGTCAGCCACAGCAGGTGGTGAGTAAGCAGTTCTGCCACAAGCAGCAAGATTTTGGCACTTGCAGTCCATGCCCCAACACGTTCCCTCCTTCAGGCCAAGGGCAAACTGCACACTGGGACCAAGCCTGCCCTGGAGCACTGCAGAGCCCTGGAGCCAGCAGAGCTCAGCACCCAGGGCACCCTCTGACACTGCCCTTCTCAAGGAACAGCACAAACACCTGGGACTGTGACAGCTCTTCTGTCATGGGCACTGGCAAGAGGCAAAGCACCCACGTGCCCCGTGCTGGGGCCAGGGGCCAGACATCAAGGGGGCTTGGCTCCAGGAGGGCTGTAGGACAACAGCCCTGGGACCTGTTGCAGCTCATGCAGGACGAGGGGCAAAGGTGCAGCCAGAGGCAAGGAACAGAAAGCAAGCAAGTCCACTGTGCCACCGCTCCTCCCTGGCTGCGATTCAAGATGTGAAGACCAATCCAGGCACCCAGTGGGTATTGGTACCTCCCCAGGGCACCTCAGTGCCCATTGTCTGCCCATTTTGACTTCAAGGAGAGGGTACTGCACCCAGGAGCTTTGCATTCAGGACTCAGACCACTTGTGCCACAGTAGTGTCCTTGCAGGGTTCTGCTGAGATATCCATGGAGGAGCATCGGAGTGGAGTCAGAGGAGACAGGGAAGCTGTGCCACTCGTGTGTCACCGAGGGCCACCACACTGACCAGGAGGTTTGTAAATAAATGTGACGGAAAAGGGAAACTTCTGCACATGTGCTGTACCCCACCTTGCCTGTCAGTCTCATCTCGGACACACTGTGCCATTTCCAGCCTCTTTGGCTGCCAGAGATGAGAGGAAAGAGGCACCATCACAGAGAGGACAAGACTTTTTTGAAGGAATCATTTCCACAGCCATGAACAATCTCTTGGGGCCATGTCTGGATACAGCTTCCTTCAACCCCATCCCCAGGCTGCTGAAAAGACAAAGCAGAGAACAGGGACTTCCTGACTTCCCAGCATGGAGAAAGGTTCAGCCTTGTCCTTCTGAACAGTGAAAGCCCTGACAGAAAGCAAAGCCAGTGGAGAAGTATCCCAACACAGTCTCTCAGCTGTGCTCTTCAGCCACCAGCAGCAGACCCTGAGAGTCCCCTGAGACTGTTCCCTGTGAGGAATGCTTTCAAGTAGCTCCAACATAAACACCCCAACCTGGCGCTGGTTTTCCCAGCCCGCACCCAGCTCCAGCAGGCCCAGCGTATCCGGCAGCTCTTCTCAGGTTCCAGAGCTCCATTGTTTGCTTTTTCCCTCCCAGAAGCCTGGAGAAAAGACCCCACACCTCAGCTCTGCCCTTTCTAGCAGTGGTTTTCCTGGTGCTGTGCCAGAGGTGAGTGGACAGGGATGTTGGGATTTCGGCGGCGCCCGTGGGGGGGCAGGGGTGTGACCCACCCAAACCCAGGCCTGCACCCTTCTGAGGACAGTGCTGCAGACATGTGCACAGCACAGTGTGTTTGCACACCCTACCCCAAGGCTGGTGGCACAAGAAGGAAACAAACCTGTATTAAGGATTCTGATAGTGTTTCTTGCCTGGTTATAAAGAACTTAATACTGGCACTACTTATGCTATGCCCCGAGAAACATGAGCCCATGGAAAGGCAAACCAGACTAAGAGGCAGAGGTACTGTCACAGCCGCCTTCTCGTCACACCCTTTTCCAACACATCTTCCTGGCACTGTAAGACCAAGCCCTCACTCCCTCCCAGCCCAGGATATTGAGCTGTTGGAAAGGTGGGCCAGGAAGGGATGAGCAGCACAACCTGCTGCCCACACAGAAGAGACCCTCACCTTCCTCTTCTGGGGGATAGGATGTTCCTAGGGAAGGCGGATTTTTATATGGAGGATTTTAAGTTGCACTGTTATCACAAGGAGAACCTCGGAAACAGCACTCTCAAACATGTCCTGATGCTGGGAGAACCAGAGGAAGAGAAGGAAAGGAGTTGGTCCACTTGGACAGCGGGATGGGACGGCAGAGCCCACTCACAGCCCTGACCAGCAGTGTGCCAAAATGCTGCAGACCAGCACACAGGCTCCCCTCCCAGCCAGACTGTCTTCTTCAGGACTTGGCCCTCTGCCATGCTCAGCCCTTTCTGTCCTGCTGCCTTGAGGAGTTCCAGCAAACCTCAGCACAGCTGCAGTGGCTCAGAGGACACTTCCAAAATGCTGCATTCAGCCCCAGGCTGGTCTCACGGTCCCCAAGGGAACATGTCCATCCTTTGCAGAGCTCTCCAGTGTGTGAAAGGATAATTTGGCTATCACCTTCCCTGAAGAGAGCCCATCTTCCTTCCTGCTAGGATTCCAAGAGCTCAGGAAGGGTCTGGAGCTGTGAGGCAAGTGCTGCCTGCTATCCTTGTCAGGCAAGGGAAAAAGGAGAGACAGTGCTGGGCTGGGCAGCTGAAAACCAACATGGGAACAAGAGCACAGGCAGAGGAGCTTCCCCAGGAGGCTTCAGGGATGGCCAAAGGTAGCAGTGACTCCCCCACGGCAGCAGCTGCCATTTCCCTGTGGGGGTGGGACTGACCCCTGTGTCACCTCGGGGAGTCAAAGGCCAATGTCTAGAGAAGGCAGCTTTGAGCTTTAGAGAGCTGGAAGAGCAGCAGCAAGTGGTGGGGCAGTGAGTGAGGGGTGGGATGGGCATGGAGACAGAGGGAATGGGCAGCAAGGTGTGAGCACAGAGTCCACCTGTCTGGGGAGCATCTCTGTTCTGCTTTAGCTGCTGAGAGCACACAGAGGGCTTGGCAGCACTGAGATGTGGCAGCGGGCACAGCAAATTCAGCAGTACTGATAGAAGGCTCAAGAGAGGAAAGGTGGTAAACAACAGTCTACTAAAATAAAAAACCTCAACCACAAAGTATTACCAAAAAAAGGACAAAATCCCTTCCCCCAGACCTCTGTGGCATGTGCTTGCAGGGGGCCCCTCTTGGGGACTACACTGGTCTCTTCCCTCTCCATCTATCACAAGATGACAAACATGAAGGAAAGAAAAACAGCATCTTTTGTGCTGGCATTAAGAGACAAAAGCGAAACCGTCTGGGGTGCAGGTACCTATAAAGATGTCAAATGCTACCAACAGCACTCAACGTGCTCACCCTGTGTTTATGCAGCTGCATCCCTCCGAGGGGAGGAAGAGGACATGCTTGAGTTTGTCTTTGGAGAGCAACACAGACAACAGAACTAAGAGGCTCAGTGTGCTTATGCTGTCAGTACACCAGATATCCCAGCAAGGGCATTAGATCCCCTGGGAGCACTTGCTTGTGGCTCAGCTTTTGCTCCCCCTTTAATGAGCTTGCAAAAGGCAAGAAATCTCTCCTCGAGTGTCAGACTTGGGTAACCAGATATGCAGCCTCTGCTCACACAGCAGAGATGACACCGGATAGATGTGCACGGAAACAAGCACAGCCTCCTGCTTCCAAGAAAGTAGCTTCCACAAACACTCACTGGGGTGGGAATCTGGAAGAGCCTTGCATGTCCAAGCAGCCTGTCAGCTCCCAAGAGAGCTGCCACTCGTGCCTTTCCCAGTACTTGCCTTTAGAGTTCGTTTCAGGCTCAAAGTGCCCCAGGGTTGCTGCAGAAACCTGAGCTAAGGATGGAGTAAGGGAGGACTCCTTCCCACTCCCCTTCCTTGCAGGAGAACCAGTGGTGATGGTGACACTGCCTGGCTGGCAAGGAAAGGTAAAACAAACCCCTGCTCATATTGCATCACCCCTGTCCTCCTATATGAGGGGACATGTGTGGGGTCTTCCCTGCTGAGAGGGCTGGAGAGCTGAGAGGTGGGTCACAGCTGGTATCTCTTCTCCCTTGAGGCAAAGCAACTCCCCATACTAAGGCAGAGGCGGTCACATTCCCTCCTGAGAGAATGAGTCAGGAATACTTTGGACTCTGTGGAGCTCAGGATATCTTACACCCTATCAGGACTCTTGCACTGACTCCCCTGGAAATATGTAGTTTTGGCAGTGCCTGTCCTGGCTGCCCCAGAGTGCCAGGCTGCAGAGGGACAAGGAAGGGAAGCCAGTTGCCTCATGGCAAATCCCATGTGCCTGTGACTCACCTGTGGACACTGGGAGTGACCTGAGGGACCTGGGAGCTACTCAGGTTCAGCTTAAGGCATTTTTTACTGGACTCCTGGTAGGGTAGGAATCATCTCTGGATGACTCTCAAGCTCAGAGAGGCAGGAGGCATTGGGAGCATTAGAGGCACCAGTAAAGCTCTGGGCTCTTTCTGGTGCACTTTATGTGCATCACCAGTGTCTCCCAGCCACTAAGATCAGCACTGGATACAGGAGTGTTTTACAAGGAGCAGAAGACAAGTGATAAACCTCACTTCAGGGTGCATAAACTTTCCAGAACTGCCATCCTAAGTGGTTTTCATCATCTTGGCTTTTTTCTTCTCTCCTTGCCTGCACCAGGCACACAGAGAGGCAGCTTCGACCCCAAAACCAAGCTGCTAAAGCAGCCTCGCCTGCTGCACCGCCCAGAACCAGGACAAGGCACCATGGCACAGATGGCAGGACAGTCAGGCTCACTCTGGCACTGCTCTCACCCTTGGATGAGTCACTTTTGAGCATGACCCAACTTTGCTTGCTGCACGGCCTCCCCAGTACCACATTCTCCAGGGCAGGATGATGCCCAGGGCAGGAGGGAGGCAGGGCAGCCCCAGACAGTGTCCCAGGTGGAGGGACTACCCTGACAGAGACTGGGGAGCCGATGCTTTTGTGCACCTGAAGCTGGCATGGTTTCAATACAATAAAAAAGCCCCGATTGCTGTCAGACTAATTTGAGTGTAAAAAAATCTCTTAGCTAAACAAAATAGCACCCGTTATTGTTCTTTCATTTCAGGCTTGGTGTGACCAAATAACTGCATCCAGAAGCTCTGTTCTTGCAATCCCACCTCCTGCTCTGGCTGAAGCTGCAAGAGCATGCCAGCAGCCAGCAAGTGGGGAAGGAAGGAGCCAGAGCAGCCAGGCTCACCCACACCCCACAGCAGCCTGACCCCTCGCACAGCAGCTGAACCATCCCAACAAACCCTGTCACGAGATTTTGACAGAGCTCTTGTCACTGCACAATGCTCCTGCCTGTCCCCTCTCTTTCTGTTCAGCACGAAGAGTGATGATTATCTTTTGATGTGTGTTTTTATGGTGTCTCACACAAACAGGGCCCAGCCCAAGCCAGGGATATTCAAGCAGTACCACAGTGGTGAAAGCAGACAGCTGTATCCTGGGAGGAGGAGGGCATGCAGCAGTGATCGGGGGCCTGGCAGCACTTTGCCCCAGCACTGCAGCCTCCTGGGGCAGCACTGTCTCCCACCCTGCCTGACAGGGCCTGCCTGGCAGCTCAAGCCACTCTTCAGATATAAACAGAGAAGGCTGACGCTCTCCTCACCTGCCAGAAGGGTCTTTCCTCTTCTCCCCCGCACAGTCCCACTTGCCCTTCTCCATCTCCTGCAGGAGGGCCACGTGCACGGGGGTGCTCCGGCCGTCGCTGCCGGTGCTGCCGCGGTGCTGCCGGCCGGGCTGGGAGCTGCGCTTCATGGCCTGGAGCTGCGCCAGGGGCACGATGTCGCAGCCCTGGGGCCGGTGCCACACGGTCTGCTGCGTGATGGCATTGTAGTAGTAGAAGCGGTTGTTGTTCTGGTCGAAGAGCTCCCACCACTGCTTCTGGTCCGACTGGCGCACCTTCAGGTTGGGGGGGGGCTCCCAGCCGCACTCCCCGGTGGTCAGGTTGACATACATCCGCTCCTGGGAGCGGGGCTCGATGATCTCCACCCAGTCCGAGCTGCAGGAACACAAGAGCCGCGTTAGTCTGGGCCAGAGGCTCAAGGCAAACGGGTTGTCTGGGAGTCCTACGGAGCTGCTGCCACTGGGCCAGGCAGCCCGACTACAGATCAAAGCATTGCTCGGGGCCGTTCAGCAATCCAACGAGCTCAGGAGAAGCCAGGGGAAGGGTTTGAGATGGGGCTGAGACAAAAGAGCAGCTCTTTGGCACAGGGAACGGGAGGTCACCTCCACCAGCCTGGACCCAACAAGCCCAAGGGCAGGCAAGCACGTCTGCTGATGGTGGGATAACTCACATCAAGAGCTGGCACAGTCACAAGAGTGCTGGTGCCTGGGAGATTAGCACAAGAACTTGCTTTCAAGAGGAGCGAGGATCTGCAGAGCAGGATCTGCTCCTTTTGGGAGCTGCACGCTCCACCTCAGGAGACCAAAGCTCTGTTTCCCAACAGTGTGGGCAGCCTGCCCCATGTGAGTGCCTGCCTGCAGACCTCTGGGTCTCACAGACCCTGCTCAAAGCCCACAATTGCCTGTCCAAAAGATAAATGTGAGGAGTGACTGGTGGATGAGACCATCTCCACTGCAGGCTCTTCCCCCTCTCCCCTGGCTGACAGGACAGAGCCCGCAGCAGGGTGTAAGGTGACCCAATGGACAGGCCCTGCTGTTGATCCACAATCCTTCTGCAGCCCCAAAGAGCCCCTTGAGCCTCAGGATCCCTTCAGCAGCACCCATACCGGCCCAGCCCAGGGCTCAGTGAGAGCAAGGCAGGCAGTGCTGTAGGACTGGTTTTCCAGTGCTGTAGGACTGCTTTTCAGGTAGATCAGTGTGATGGCTTTGATGCAGAGGTGTTGGGCTGCACGTTGACCTCTATCACTGACACACCAACCCCAAAGAGCTGGCCCCAGTGAAAGCAAAGGAGCTCAGCAAAGCCAAAACCATTTCGGATCATCCAGATAAACAGAAGGGGGTTCAAACCCCAACAAGGTCTCCTTCTGCAAAGGAGAGATGTTGCCACCAAAGTGACCCTGTCCCCAGTATGCTCAGCATGAAACCGAAAACCAAGATAAAAACTACACATGCCTCCCACCTCTGCTCACACCCCCCAGATCACAGCCCCCCACCTGTGTCTGTGGAGGCCGCAGGAAGGAGGCCAAAGGTACTTTTGTTATTAATAAAAGCCATACGAAGAGGACAGGTCCAAGGCCTCCAGGAGCTCACTCTGGCACAACCTACAGCTGCTTCCCAGCAAGGGCATGACAGCAGAAGCCACTACCACAGGAGAAGCAGGAGAAGGGAGATCCCACTGCCTCCCTCTGGGGTCCTTGGAAGGATCAGAGGTGATGGTGGCAGCACTGCAGCGCCCAAAATGGCAGCATGGGCTCCAGTGCCCAGCCCTGCTAGCACGGTCGTGGGACAGGAGGCGGCTCCTGGCAGGGCAGACCAGCCTTTGGCTCTGCCCCGGCTTTCTGAGGAAGGTCAGAATGTCTCCTATCACCAGGCAAGTCCGGGGGTGTGTTTAATTGCACACTGCACCTCCTTGCTAGGAAAACCGTGGGTGTATTCAGTGCTGAGCAGTCTGGCATGCAGCCCTAAAAAGCAGACTGCTCCTCAAACTCTCTGAGGATTCAAAATTGCTAGGGACAATGTCAATTCAACCCAAAATAAATGTGAACTGCCTCCGAAAAGGTGCAATTCCCCTGCCACATCTACCATGTGATGCTGACCTCCATGCAGTCTCAGACTACCACAGACAGGCTGGCTGGGGAAGCTGATCCGGGTGAAAGCCACTTTTTTTGTGGCATAGGTCAGTTTTCAGGCAGATCTGCTCATCCAGCCCAGACTATCACCACACAGCAGTTCACACTGACCCAAGAAGCAGCTGGGAGCAGAGCACACCACCTTTGCCCATGGCACCCATTCCTGCTGCTCTCCCACCATCACCAGAGCATGGCAGGCCACTGTCAAGAGCGTGCCTGCAAATGGATCCTTAGAAAACCCTGTGTTCAGAAAACATCTGGTTTGTTGTTTGGTATTTTCTGATCAAAACACCATCAGTTTCTCTATTTGATTTAAGGTGCAACATGAGCAGCCGTATCAGCATCCCATGCCCTGGCTCAGGTTGGGAACCACAGAAGCAGCCCTGTTCTTCCCAAGCAGTTGCAATGTCAAACCATAAGCACAGTCACTGTCATCACCAAAGGCATCAGCAACTGCAGAGAGGTGTCATCCATAAACAGGGCATAAAAGGGAGAACTGAAAGCAGCAGCAGAGCCCAGCAGCACCGGGAGCAGAGCAAGATGAGCATGTCCACGGAGAGAACAACTAAGTGCAGGTAGGATAAGGGACTGGCAAGGAGGGTCCAAGGGACAGCTCAGAGGCGACACAAGAGGAGCAGTAACCTTGGAGAGCACCGTAACTGTTCGTGAGGACAGGCAGACAACAGGAAAAGGGACACAGAGGACTGAGAAGGGGACTCAGACCCAGGTGGCCCAGTGGCACCTTTGGGGAGAGGCTGCTGTCAGTGCTGGAATGTAGGGGGGGCTTCACCCAAAGGTGGGGGGCACGGCCTGCCACACTGGGGAGGGGCTGGGAGGAGGAGAGGTGGTGTTGGAAGGGCTGGAAGGGGAAAGCAGGCGCAGCAGGATCCCCGCCGAAGCAGCACCGAAACGCACATGGGGATGAGCCTGGGAGTAAGGCAGGAGGCAGTTCCAGAGGATTTGTTTGGCGAGGAAG
This sequence comes from Manacus vitellinus, assembly GCF_001715985.3. Classification (NCBI taxonomy): domain Eukaryota; kingdom Metazoa; phylum Chordata; class Aves; order Passeriformes; family Pipridae; genus Manacus; species Manacus vitellinus. The sequence continues at coordinate 235,587 of NW_021938921.1, forward strand.
AAAAAATGCAAAATTCAGACCCAGCTGAGCGCCTGAGAGGCAGTTGAGCCACCAATCTTTTCAATGTTCAAGAGCACACTGTGTTTGATCTGTTTAGCCAGCAGCTGGGTTAGCAAAGCTTTGGAACACTGATGGCTGCACCCGCACTGCTGCTCCTCAGCAGAGAGGAGAGGTCAGCTATTTTCTGTTAAGTGCAAGCTATTGAAAATAACGAATTCTTCTCATGGCACTTGGCCACGACCGAGTGTGTGTTGCTAACTATAGTCTTCCGTTTTAACAAGCTTACATTTATCTTTGTGTGCAAAGACACGTAAGTGGGTGACTTGGGCGGGCGACCTCTTTGCTCCCCTTAATTGAGGGGCTGAGGATGACTGAGGTAGAGTTTAACCAGGAAAAAAATCTGCACAGAACACATTGAAATACTAAAGAGTTTGGTACAATCACACTCATGCAAAGAAAGAAAAGGAAAAGCAAGGAGCACATTCTTGGAGCAGGGCCAGCCCCAGGCTGCCATACAAGCCTCAAACATAACATCAGGAACTCTGGAAAGATGTGATAAACTCCGGATTGCAGAGAGATAAGGCCATAACTTGGACATAAAAAAAAATATTAATTCTCATTCCACTTCATGGGGTTAAAGAAGTCTCCCGGGAATGGTTTAAATAATGCTTTTCCCTGTCCTTTCAGCTCCGAGTGCTGAGGGATGCAGCAGTTGCAGAGTGTGTGCCCACTCCTGCTGGCACCACAGCGCTGCTCCCACCAGCAGGAGCTTGGGTCTGTCTCAGCTCCTGGGACTCGGTGTCCCCAGGACAGGACTTCCCTTCAGGCCCCATTTGCAGTCCCAGCCCAAACTCCCTCTGTGGCCCAAGTGTGGGGACAGGCAGCCTGCTGGCATTGGCTCCGGGGAACTGTCACAGCCACCAGAGCTGCAACGCACAGGGATTTCAACAAAATCCCCACTTGCTTCCAAAAACAAACCCACATTCCCAATGTGCATCCTCCTCTATTGTCCCAGATTCCAGGAGCTTCCTCTGTGTCCTGAGCAAACGCATAAATACTCTCCACACCTCGTAGCTGGGAACCAGGACACAGCTCCAGCTGCTCGCCCCAGCAGCCTGAGCCCCCTGACTGTGAAGGGAGGTGCCTCCCTGATGTTCTGGAGGGTGGCAAGGCCATGGGAGGTGTTGGCCCCCAAGCAGTGAGTTGCTGTGAGTAGGATGGTGCACCAGGTATGCAAAAAGCAGGAGGAAGAGTAGGGCCCTTTGTGCTCTACCACATCTCACGTGGGCAGACAGGTTTGGTCCCATTCGAAGGCTTCGCCTTCGCAGAGCAGCAGCTGGTTTTTTATGAAGGGTTACAGTGCAGGGAAGAGCCAGGCTGCTGTGCTCTGTCCTGCAGCCTCAAGGACACGGAGGATGGACATGTGCAAGCTTTGCTCCTTCAAAAACAGCTTGAGTCCCTCCTGGCTGCCATTCCTGCTTGGCAAAGTCTAGGAATAAAAAATAATAATGATAATTTTTAAAATGGGTATTTCAGCCTCAAAGGGCTTCCTGTGAGCATCTCCTGATTAGATCTTCTCACAAAGACTGTAAGTGTTTAGTATCAGGTCCAGGAAAGAATAATTTTTTTTTTTTAACTAGAGAAAATGTAGCAGGACCAGAAATGGAACGGTCCAGGTACAGGGGAAGAGTCACTTGCAGGAAGAGCTGAGAAACCCCAAGAAGTTAAACAGCAACTCCTCCACAGAAGAGCTGATTTTCCTGCCACCATGCCCCAAGTGACAACACAGCCCAGGTAGCCAGTCCCTGGACACCGCAAGCTGCTTGCAAGGCCACGCAAAGGTAAGAATAGGAGAGAAATATTTTCTTAGCTGGAACTGTCAGCTAAGAGACCTCCAACCCTCTGCATGAAGCCTTCTCCCCACTCATTACCTGCTCAGCACCAACTCAAGGAGACAAAGGACACCAAAGGCAATAGAACATCAAGGAAAGCCCTGGGAAACTTCTGCCTAAGGGAGCTTCACACCAGGCTGCCAGCAAACCCCTGTGCATGGCTACAAGGAGAGCTCCTAGAACTTGATCCCCCATTTATCTTCCATGCTTTGTAATTTCTGGATTTATCTTCCGTGCCAAGATCCCACCTCATTTCCCCACCTCCCTTCTTTGGGATGAGCCCTGTAGAGAGCTGGAGCAATACTAAGCCCTTCTTGGCCAAACATGGCTCCATAACAAGCAGGATTTCTGAAGACTTATGCCCTCAAAGGAGGCCTGCAGCATACTCAAAGCTGGCCCCAAGACAAAGATGTCCATTGTTCCCATCATCAGAGGTCATCCAACTGAGGATGTGCCACTGCAGAGATTAAGTGCCTTGTTAACAGGTCCTCCTTGAGGAGGAGAAGGAGGAATGGAGTTTGGCCATCACACATGGAGAGTGAAGTACAACTCCCAGCCACGGTGTGACAGTGGCTGAAGGCAGGGGGGATGTGTAGGGTCCAGGACTACTCCCTGCAGAGAACAGGCAGAGTGATGGGGATGGGCATCTGGAATGATCTGCCCTACAGAGATGAGGAGTTCGGAGCCTGCTTCGTGTGTTGCTAACAGAGCAGGACAAGGGGCCCATGAAAAGAGCAGAAAGAGCCTCGTGGAGAATGGAGCCACGTTCACAATCCCGGGTGCTCTAAAGGGAGGCCCCAGCAGCAGAACAAGGCAAACCAGTTCAGGAATGGGGAGTGGGTACCATCCCAGAGGCACCGCAGCTGCTGACATTGCTGATCCTCTGCAAGTCCAGGCTCCTGGCTGGCTGAAGAGCAGCCTGGGCTGTGTTCAAACCCTCAAACATCACTACAGATTTTTTTTAAGAGGATCACGCTTGCCCCTTCACCTTCTGCACAACAGGCAAAGCCACCTCTTAGAAAAACTTCTCAGTGCAGACACTGAGCACCAAAGTGCAACCTCCAGGTGGCTTGAGTCACTGCCATTTGCATATCAAAGCCGTAAAACTCATCTGTGTCCTGAAGCTGCAGAGCCCCCAAGAAGGTCTCTAGCACCAGCTCCTTACAGTGACCCTCCACCACCAGCTGACTCAGTCAATCCAGGCTTTATTCACTGCCTTCTCTCAGCCAAGTCCAGAAAAGCTGTAATTTACATCTTAGGACAAAAAAAGTATCCAAAACAACCCTCTCCCCCATACATACATACATATATATATATATATATATATGAACTTCTTTTAATACACACGCCTCCTTCTAACAAAAATTACAGAGGAACTAAAATAATGTCAGCCTGTTCCTAAAACTCTCCTGCTTCTGAAAATAAGTGCTATGCAAACAAACCAGCCTCTGCTTTGCAGGAGACAGACCAGACTGTGAAAATACAGAACAAATGGCTGTGATTGCTCAAAGCCTGAGCACATATGCTTAGCTCCAGCAAGAGCAGAACAGGGGCAGGCCTCTGAAAGCAGAGCCCAGCCTGGCAACACATTGCAGAGAGGAGAGAGAACAGCACCATGGCTTGGGTGGGTTAGGGGCACGAGAGAACCTGGAAAAGGTCCTATCACACAAAGCATCTCATCGCTTTGATGTTTTTAATTAAAAAAAAAAAACAAAACCAAAATGAAATACAAACACCAGCAGAGCCCCAAGCCTTCTGCTAGGTGATATTTTCAAAGACAGAGATGTCAGATGAGAAACTTGGTGGTCTTTTGGTTGCTTGGACTCTGCTGGCTCTCGCCCCTTTCCTGGCCATTCCCAAACTTTCCCCCAGCCCAGGTGCCAGCTCTGCTGGCTCCCATGCTGCTGCTGTTAGCCCCTCGATTCACCCTGGCTTCAGAGCAGAACAGGCAGCAAAGGGGCAGCTCATTCCATGGCAGCAGGTTGGGGCAGCACCAAAATTAACAGCAGATTCCTCCGAAATCCTGTCTTGGAGAGAAAGAAGTAAGAAACAAGGACTTCCAGGACACAGATGAGATTTCCTGGTGTCTCTATAAGAGGAGAGAGGGGGAACAGAGGGGAAAATCTCTCTAAGGGAGGACAGACACCTACAGCCCAAGACCAGTACCTGAACCTTGGGTGAGATGGATGCACAGGCATCTTAGATCCCATATGTCAGCAGGGAGAAGGGAGGGAAGCACAGAAACTCCCACCATGCCAACCTTCACGTTTCTCCATCATCCACTCCATGCTGAGTGGTGCCCACCAGGCTTGGACTGACCTGGTCCTGAAATCACTCCCAGCCCAGCCCTGGAGTCACACAGAGAGGACTTCCTGGGGAGGGGAAGACAGAGGGACTTGAAGTGCTGCTTGCCCCCATCCCATCCCTCATTCCCCCCACCATAGGACTGGGGGTTCTGCAACAGAGGGAAGAGCAAGGGGCAGGAAACACCCCTGTTTTCACAGCTTTGGGACAGAGCATAAAGCACCCGCTGGATGGGCACTCTGAGCAGGAGGTGTCCTGGTACTGGAGACACAGTCACAGGCACCCAGGGACTACTCAAACCAACGCGAAAGGAAACTGCACCTGAGGGCAGAAGGAACAGTAAAATCCACTCCCATTAAAAAAATCTCAGCCATGCAGATGGGTCTCAGCTCTGACTGCACCTGACAGCCAGAGAAGTGCAGGCTCCTACAGCAGCTCCTCTGTCAGAGGCGCACAGGGCTGGCTGCTGCGCCCGGGGAAAGGACCTGCTGCTCCCGTGGAGGCCACAGGCCTCTCGCTTCTCTCTGTCCCCAAACTGTGGTTGAGGGTGAGCACCTATGAATAGAGATCAGCTGTGGCCACTGCAGCCTGGGCAGAAGGCAAAAGACATGTCAAAAAGCATTCAGTGTCAAAAAGGTTACAGGTGCTTCCTGCTGTTCTTTGCCAGGGTCCCCAGGCTGGCCCAGGACACAGCTCTGGCAGGTGGCCTCTCCAGCCTCTCTGTCCCAGCCAGCCCAGGGGTCTTACAGGACTGGGGAGCACAATCACTCGCAGAGCTGGAGCCCCAGACCACAGCAGAGAAGTGAGCCAGCTTCCCTGGCCTGCGGGGCCTGCCTGGATAACCTGGCCCGCGAGCTGCTGCCACGGCACACCCTGGGTCATTCCTGCCACCATGGCTGGAGATTTCATTTTGCACGTGAGAGCACAAGCCCAAACCCCCAATCCTTAAACAGCCTCCCCAAAGCTCTGCTTTGCCCCAGACGCAGTGGCACCTCCTAAGCTCAGTGGAGGCTTCAGCTGAGTCGTTTTTCCTTTTAAGGGCTGAGCATTTGAGAATGAGTTGCAAAAGAAAAAAAAAACTGGCAGTTTTCATCCCCTCTCTCTCCTTCAAAAACGATCTGCATGGATCCACAGCCCCATCCAAATCCCAGCTGCTGGAGGGGAGGCAGCTGTGGGGGAGGCTTGGTGCCAGCCGGACGGTCCCTGCTCAGGGGACAGGGGGTGCTCTGGGGGGAGCTGAGCCTGGCACAGCTCGGTGCTGGCCCTCCCGCCTGCACAGCCTCGAGCTGCATCAATCCCACCACAGCATCAATCCCAGCACACGTGGGATTGGGACCGATACCAGCACCACCGCACTTTGACAGTGACTGCATCCCACCTCAGCATGCTCATAACCAGAGTTTGTCCCCAACAGACAGGATTTCCATGGGAAAATTTCAATTTTAGCAATAACCTAGAGAGGAAATACTTCAGAGTCGCTTACATGAAGGCATTAAGGGACAACCTGCCAGTACAGCAACAACTGACAACCATGGCTGGGATGCATCCTGCCTCCCTTCCATCCCTGGTGCTGCCCCAGGCATGCTGGGCTCAGCCCCAGGGCAGCAGCCTGATGCCTTCCCATCACCTCCAAGGCAATGGCCCTGGTTTCAGGGAGGATTAGCAGAGACACTCTGTAAGCACAGCTCGATGGGCATCACCACAGTCATCCCCCTCCATGGGGTCCCACCCAAGGGGGCAGCAGGACTTGTGCCAGGTCATCGCTAGACCCTTCCAGGAGTGCACATCTCTGCAGGGAGGTACCCAAAGTCATAGATCTGCTTTCTCTTCATGACTTCTTGGGACACACCAAGCTAAGACAAATGATTCCAGCTGGAACCGACCTAGGCTTCATCCATCTCAAAGTGTGCGCAGGCACCGAGTCACACAGGATCTGCCCACGATGGCAATCAAAGCACCTAAGAGCCCTCTAGCATGAATGCCCTGGGCAGTTCCTGTTTTTATCAGGGGGATGGATACAAACAAGAGGAAGGGATGGAGATGGAACCCTGCATGAGTCTCGATGAGCCCCAGCACCCACTAGCGCTACCCGCTGATTGAAACCCCAGTCAGTGACCAGAGAGCTGAACACAGCTCCAAGACCCCCACACCTCTTGCCAGCTGCTGAGCAGAAGTAAACCAGACCTAGGCAGGGTGACATTTCCCAACACTGACAAGGCTGCATGCGGGGCCAAGAGCATCATGCTGATAGAGCTGCAGGAACGAGGTGGGGAAGATACACGCGCCCAAAGCATAAAGGGCAAAAGCCCAGAGCCCTGGAGAAGCAGCATACATCAAGTGCTGTCCCTGTGCCAAAGCAAGTAATGTCACACAGATGATATCCCTGCTATTTCAAGGACACAGCAGCACCCGCTGCCCTCTCTGTCATTCTAGGAATTACTGACAAAGGTCTTATCTAGCTTGCTGCCCAGCTGCTTCAGGACTGAGCTTTACTCTCCCTGGCCTGCTGTATCACCGCTGATGTTTCCAGGGATTCCTCCCAGCATTGCCACGAAGCCCTTGCAGTCAGGGGCCCTGCAGCTGCTGCCTCAGACGGCTGATGCCGAGGAGAGCAGCCTGAGAACAGCAGGCTCCACAATCAGAAGCTGTTCTAGAAAAGCTGCAGCACCACTTAAAACCAGCAACTGCTCCAGTACCCTGGCAGCAGCCCACATCACTCACACTGTGCAAGGAACATGACTGCAGAAAGTGATGTTCATCATTTCTGTGCACAAATCCTCCTGGGCGCAGTGACGGGGTGCCAGGCATTGCACAGCCACAAACACACTGCAGTGCAGAGGAGTTTCCCCATACATTAGGGGAAAAGAATAACCATTTTTGTCCCATCTTCACTGAAGGGAAGAGACAGCCTATAGCAGCCAGGACAGAGCAAATTGAACAGCCGGGTCCCAGAGGCTCATTGACACCAGGCACAGGGATGTTTGTTTGCTGCACAAGGGAACACTGAGCAACCAGGAGAAAACATTTACAGAGGTTTCTGAACAGCGTCAGGGAGTGAAGGCTGGGAAGACAGGAACAGAAAAGGAACTTCCAAAACCAGCAAAGGGAAACCATCAGTCAGGACCTCAGGACAGAACAGCCAGCACGGCGAGAGCATGCAGGGATGGGGACTTGAAGGACCTCTCAAGACACCCACCTCTGGTCTAAACTAATTCCACCGGACAATAAAAAAAAACCCCACAGCTTTAGCTTTTCCAAAGGCGGCACAGGAGCCAGCAGTGGCAGGGAACAGGAGGAGACTGAGGCTGTAATTACAGGGTGGAGCACCTGCACAGCCAGGCCACACACAGCCAGCCCGTGTCACCCCAGGTGCCAGCTGTGGGTGCCCTACAAACAGCCAGAGCACAGAGCCTAGTGCATTCAAGCACCACTCTGCAAAGCTACATATCTGAAGCAGCTACATTCCTAAACGTCTGACATTAACAAAATAATGGCCCTCTGTCTCTCTTCATTTAAAGGGCTGCCAGTCATTTATGAGCTAAAACACAGAGTCCCTTGAAAATTCGTGCACAACACAGCCATGGACAGCAAGGGACCAGGTTATTTCTCGTCTAGCAGAGTCCACAAAACACTGTGGACTGAAAGCACAAAACAAATATAACAGTGTTTCATCACAACTTTTTTAGGCTGTTTCGTTCTTCAGCAAATCAGCCCGGCTGCAGCTGTCTCTGCTGGAAAAACTAAGAACAAATGCAGTGAAGCTCTTGAAAGTATTAGCTGTCCAAGCTTGTTAAGCGTGACTCAAGTTAACCACTACAATGCCAGGATGGCAGAGGAATTTGGCAGCAAGTCAAAAGCAACAGGAATAACAGAGTCGGCAAACAAACAACTCTCCCTTGTGCTGCAAGCTGTGATCAGGAAGCTCATCCTGACAGGACTCTGCAGAGGAGCTGCCTCAGTGTCTTCATTTTCTCCAGCCCAAAGCACACCAATTTCCTCTGGCAAAGAAACACAGGCGGTAAGTAAATAGCCGAAAACCTCAGCCACAGAGTTCATAAACCTTTTATAAAACAATAAGCAAGAAAAATTAATTTCTCATGGAAAAGAGATTCCTACATTTGTTTTGCCTACAGGAATTGCTGAACAACAAGCACATTGGACACAACTGTCAGGATTTTGCAAAGCCAAGGCACTGGACCCACAGCATCGGTCCCTCCCGCAGCCTGGAGCCTCCCCAGGGCAGCTCATGGGCCCCTGCTCCCTGCACAGCTCCAGCTCTGGAAAGCTCACCTACCCAGGAATGAATTTGCAGCTTGGGATGAAAAACACAGCCCATGTTTGATTTTTTCCATTGTTTTTTATTCTGCTGTAATAAACCGTGAAAAAACCTTCCTCCTAAAGGAAAGGCGTGTGTAAGTGTTGCCTCAAACTGACATTCTTTTTCCTGACTGTCTCCAAAACGTCACGGTGTGGGTAGGAATCACATCCCGTGAGCTATATTTCAACCTCTGCTTTGTCTGCTACACGATTGTGTCTGCAAGATTAGCAGTGACTATAGTAACACCTTCGAACTCCAAGTAAACAAAAGCACTAGTTATGTACAGTTCCAGTGCTTTGTCATTAACAAGATCTGGCTTGATTTAATGAGAAACAAAGACTGAGGCGCTTAACCTTGTCTTAAAATGCACTCACAGCCTTTTTAAAACTGAACGTCTCTGCATTCTTGCATTGAGCAAAGTTAAAGCCAAAAATGGTCTCCGTGGTTAATCCCAGCTTTATTTATATGACGGGGGAGAGCCTTTGCAGGGTAAATAAAGCTGGGATTAACCAGGGGAGACCATCGCAGTCTTCAACACGCTCACGAGCAGAGGCAGAGGGGCAAGTACTGAACTCTTCCTTCTCATGACCAGTGACAGGACTCAAGGAAACAAACGAAGCTGAGTTGGGGGAGGTTCAGGTTGGAAATCAGGAAGAAGTTTTTCACCCACAGGGTGGCTGAGCACTGGAACAGGCTCCCCAGGGAAGTGGCCATGGCACCAAACTTGTCTGAGGTCAAGAAGCGTTCGGACAACGCTCTCAGGCACATGGTGTGATTAGGGAGGTGTCTGCACAGGGCCAGGAGTTGGACTCGATGATCCTGATGGGTCCCTTCCAACTCAGCATATTCTATGATTCTATGATTCTCAAGAATCACCAAGAAGCCAGTTAGTGGTGAATAACTGTCTCAGTCACCAAAGGCTCTTAAAAAGGGGTCTCAGTTGTTTCTTGGGGATGTTCAGGAGAAAAACCAGCTGGGCTGCAGGAGCTGGTACTGTCCAGCTCCTGCATGTGCTGGACATGCCATGTGCTGCCTCCCGAGGCAGACACGGCCCTTGGTAGCACCTCCAGAGGTATCACTGCCAACAGACCCTCCTGAGAAATGGGGAGAGCAGCAATGAAAGCAGGATGCAGTCACTCCTTGGGGGCATCACAATTACTTCTTGCCTTAGACCAAGGTTTTGCAGGGCATATGCTCATTTCTTCAGCCTCTCCAAGGAGTTTGGTAGCATAAAGAATTCCATGTTCTTTTTCTCTCAGTTAATGACAGTAGGCTATCAATCCAGCAGGTCAGGGAGATCTGGGGAAGTGTGATGTCAAAGACAGTGACATCAGCAGCTGCGAGTTTTGAGAGTGCCAAGAAGACTTTCAAATTGGTGAGGAAAGGGAGGGAGGGAGGGTTTTACAGTTAATAGCTACACTTCTATAGAAGAAAAGCGAACTCCCTGAAGGAGAGAAGACTGGCCTGGCAAAACAACTCCTTCCTCTGGAGGGATGAAAGTGGACAACTGCAGCTGTGAGTTGTGTAGGATCAGAAACAGAGCCGGGGACAGACTCATCACCCTGATTCTCACCCAGTGACTGCACTCCTTCACAGATGTTCAGGCTCAAGTGGAACCACCAGCCTGAGTAAAAGCCCAGGTCTCACCTCTTCTACAGCTCCTGAATGGATACCGAAAGATCTGGCAATGGTATTTTTGACAGTCCCAACTCAAAAGAGATTCTAACACAGCTGGGAAAAGGTGGATGTGCACTTGGGGATTTCAAACACAGCTAAATTCAACTGCTGCCAAGAACAGTTGAACTGCCATTTTAAATACACAGGGTTTATCTTGCCTAAATAACCAGGAGATAACTAAAGAAATCAGTCAGATCAGAGCCTGGCCCAGATAATGTTCAGTTTGCACCAAGTTCTCCCCTTGACCAAGTCAGCCTGAAATCAACACTTAAGCTTCTGTGAGTAGCTGGAACACTGAATATGTGTCATCCGTTTGTCCTGGTTTAAGGGAAGGGGGGAGTAAAATAAAGAAAAGGGATAAAAAAAAAATTCAGACTGGGTTTTCTTATAAATAGCACATGAGAGACAGCTCAGCTCAGGAGGTGGCTGCAGAGCTGGCAGCACTAGACAGGATCTCCTGAACAAAAAAAATCCAGGAAATCCGCAGTGTCACTTCTCCCCACAATTGATTTTAAATGAGCTTATCCTTGCACTTGGTACACGAGGAAGAAGAAACTTCCTGGCTACGATGGGGGGAAACACAGTTATTAATAGCATCACAATGAGCAAGTATCAGAAGTTATGTTGCAGCCCTGGAAGATCTTGGCTGGATCATGAAAATATCTGTTGCCATGGCAGTAATTGCTATACATGGTAACAGTGAACACTGGGGTGAGAACAATTCACTTTTTGATTTGGTGCCCATAACAAGTTGCTTTTGTTTTCTTTCACCAAAACCCCAAGCATTTATTAGCTTGCATTCAGTCCAAAACTGAGCTTTTCACTTTCAGCAGTGGCAAGGAAGACAGCAAGAAAAGGGCAGATTCAGGAGGACAGCAAAGCAGGCAGCTCTCTCCCTGTCCTTCAGCAATGGCAGGGCTGATGGATTGGGGCAGAGATCTGGACCACATTCAACTTCACTTTTTATCTGATGTCCACCTAGACAGTCTTTGTCTGCCTCCAGTACACAGTATTTGCCACAGATAAAAAAAAAAAGAGCAAAAATCTGCACAGGCACTTAAAGTAAGGACTCTTCCAAGATGGGAAGACCTGACATTCAATATCCCATGTGGCAGCAGACCACAATGGTGTCGTGACACTCTCATTCTGTCCTTTGCTCCCCTCTTGGCTGTTCCCAGCCTCCTCTTCCCTTCCTGCAGCGCTGCCGAGCACCAGCTGATACTTTCCAGAAACACCTGCTACCCTCAATTCATTCCTGAATTTCAGTGCTCAGAATTTCTTCCCTCGTTTGCTCAGAGCACATCACTGCACTCATCGACACCGCACACTCTTCTCCAGCCATTGCTTTCATCCCCATTTCTAGGTCAGGTACAAACATTGCAAGCAGCAGAGATCCCAGTCTGGCTCCCCCAGGACTTCCCTCCACTGCAAAGTCTGACAATCTACTCCTTCATTAACTATTTATTCACCCACACATCCCAGGATGCACTTTTCCTTGATACCCCATGCTGAAACCTTTCAGAGAGGTTCACTAGACCACTCCACATGATCACCCCTGCCATGTGCTTGCAAACATCTTCCAAACACCACTGGAGTCACGTGGCTCAGTTTTGGTCTACAAAAGCCATACTGGCTCTTCTCCAGCATTTCACACCTATATACATTCCCACTTAATGTTGGTTTCTGGAAACTTTCAAAAATGTAAGACACATATCTTTAGTGAAACCAACTGTCCCTCCATTCTGTCTACAGGGGAGACACGAGGAGAAGTTTGCTAGGCAGAGCATGTGAGCCCAGTCACGCCCTTTCTCCACATTCTCCCTCATTCCTCCAGAATCCACGCATGTATTACAGATGCTAAAGGCACACCACTGGTTGTTCTTCCTAACAACTGTTTCAGACTGGCTGCCCATAAGCTTACCCAAACACTTTTTCAACCTGCTGATGCCTTTTGCATTCAAAACCCCCAAGAACAATGAATTCAGAAGTTCATCACACATTGTGTAAAATAAACGGCCTTCCCCCTACCTGCTCTAAACCAATCTCCTTTAGGTTTCATCCATGCCTATCTAGGGCCACAAGACCTGGTAGAAAAAAATTCAACTTAATCATAAAAAGGGGAAACATTGTACCCATCTTTAAAAAGGGTGGAAAGGAGGACCCTGGGAACTGCCCTGTCAGCCTCACCTTTGCACCTCAGAACATCATGAACAGAGCCTCCCAGAAGCTCTGCTGAGGCACATGGAGGACAGGGAGGTGATTTGGGACAGCCAGCACAGCTTCACCAAGGGTGAGTCCTGCCTGGCCAACCCAGTGGCCTTCTATGAGGGGGTAACTCCAGCAGTGGGCAAGGGAAGGGTCACTGTCACTAAATTACAGGAGTCATTTATCTGGACTTCCGTAAAGCCTTGGACACAGACCCCCACAACATCCTTTTCTCTCCAAATTGGAGAGTGATGGATTTGATGAGTAGACTGTTGGATAAGAAAGTGGTTGGACAGTCACATCCAGAGGGTTGTGGTCAACAGCTCAGAGTCCCAGTGGGCATCATCGACCAGTGGTGTCCCTCAAGGGTCTGTATTGGGACCAGTGTTGTTTAATATCTTCACTAATGACACAGATGAAGGGATCAAGTGCACCCTCAGCAAATTTGCAGATGACACCAAGCTGAGGGTGTAGGTCACACACCTGAAGGACAGGGCCACCCAGAGGGACATGGACAAGCTCAACAAGTTGCCCATGGGAATCTCATGAGGTTTAACAAAGTGCTGGGGCTGCACCTGGGTCAGCTGTGGTACCAATCCAGGCTGGGGGATGAACTGACTGAGAGCAGCCCTGGGGAGGACTTGGGGGTGCTGGTGGGTGAGAGGCTGGACATGCCCTGGCCATGGGCACTGGGCTCATCTCCAGCAGCGTGGGCAGCAGGGAGAGAGGGGGATTCTGCACCTCTACTCTGCTCTGGTGAGACCTCCCCCTGCAGTGCTGCTTCCACCACAGGAAGGACATGGAGCTGTTGGAGTGACTCCAGAGGAGGCCACCAGGATGATCAGAGGGATAGAGCAGCTGTGAGGAAAGGCTGAGAGAGTTGGGTTTGTTCAGCCTGGAGAGGAGAAGGCTTTGGGGTGACATAATTGTGGCCTTCCTGTACCTGAAGGAGATTTACAAGAAAGATGGAGAGGGACATTTTACAAGAGATGTAGTGACAGGACAAGGAGGAATGGATTCAAACTGAAAGAGAGTAGGTTTAGATTAGATTTTAGGAGGAAGTTCTTTGCCTGTGAGGGTGGTGAGGCCCTGGCACAAGTTGCCCAGAGAAGCTGTGGCTGCCCCTGTCTTGGAAGTGTTTAAGGCCAAGCTGGATAGAGCTCTGAGCAACCTAGTCTAGTGGAAGGTGTCCCTGCCCATGGCAAGGGTTTGGAACAAGATGATCTTTAAGGTCCCTTCCAACCTAAACCATTCTAAGATTTATCACCTTCATGATCATATGCTATGTCAGACTTTTGCAAACCAAGGAGTCACAACTTTTATGCTCTCTCCTCATAAGGCAGCTGCTCTGTCCCTTAGTAATTTTAATTGTCTTCACTGCAGTCTCTCCAATCTCACTGTCCTTCTCATGATGCAGAAATCAGAACTGCACTCAGCCTCCAAGACATGAACAAGGTGTTAGAGAGGGTCAAAATGCTTTGACTCTCTGCTTTGTTATTAACTCCCAAAATTGACTGGCTTCTTTGACCAACACTGGAGACAGAACTGATGATTTCAGAGAACCATCAATGATGACTCTGAGCTCCTTGCTGAGCTGTAACCACTAGTTCCAGGTTGAGCATCAAACAGGTCCAGTACAGATCATTTTTCCTCTGTGGCTTCAACACATTTTCCGACACTGAAGCTTATCTGTCACATATTGGTCCACTTGCTTGGTTCTGTGAGGCCCTTCTGGATTTCCTCACCTTCAGTGAGGTATCCAGCCACATGCAGAAGCTGAGGATCCTCTGCAAACCTGGGAAGTTCACTGCACCCCTGGATGCCTGAGGGCACCCACAGGATGCAAACCAGTCCCAGCACCAGTCTCTTGGGCCTCACTGCTGATTCTTATCCAGGCTTAAAAATGACCACCCTTTGCAGTCTATGCTTTCACCAGCTCTCAGTCCAGAACAAGACTTTGCCTCCATGCTCATGGCAACTTTGTCTCTTAAAAAAGCCTTTGGCAGAAACCTTTGTTCAAATACAAAGACATGAAGCCTACTGGCCCTGCTCACCAACCTCCAGCAGGTCTGTGAGGCAGGGCTCGCCTTTACATTACTGCTAACTCTGCTCCAAGCAGCTGTGCCTGGCGATGCCTTTAGTGACCTTGTTCTTCACTGCAGAGGCCTGGACACAGGGGTCAGACCCAAGAGTCCATGGAGCCCCGAATCCCCTCCACAGCCCTTCCCTAGCAGTGCACCCAGACACTGAGTCACCTGTTGTCACTTCCCCGATTTCCTCAAGATTCCCCACTTTTAAAAATGCCACTGCATTTGGCACCACCACTTTCTGTGATACCAAGGGCACTTTAACAGCAGGACACACATGAAAGTATCTCAGCAATTTCAGTTTTAAGATCCTATGGCACTCTTGACTAAGCGCTATCTGGTCCTTTCAGTTTCTTATCAGTTCCTCTGTTTGCTCTAAAGCTATTTCTACTGAGGCTCAATGCAAGAACTTCTCAGACAGCTCTTCTGTAGCAAGATTGTAGTTTACAAAGCTCCTCCACAGGAGTCAAGTTGGCCAAAACATGTTTTAGATTTTTTTGCGATGGCTTTATCTTCTGTGCCTTTCACACCTCGATCTCTTCTGCTGCCAGTTTCCAAAAGACTTCTGATGCATTTGAAAGTTAATCATAGCTGGCAAATTCACTCTTCAAAAGTCTTACTCTGGCCTGCCTTATTTTGATTTTAATCTATTGAAATATATAGGTTTTTTGGTCTTCTTGTTTGGATACAGCTTCCCCTTTTTGGTCAACCTCTCTCATTCCATCATCCTTCCTTTCCCTGCACATTTCCTTTTGATTTTTGTCTTTGTTTAAAAGGAGGGAAAAAAAAGTCTGATCTGTTCTTGGTGGAGGTATGCATTCCTTCTGAGTTGCTACTGTCATGACCAAATAATTTCCATGCCACCTCTGTTCCTATCAGCTACTCTTTAGCAGAGAGACAGATCTCAAGGCTCTAACATGACAACAGACAGCCCTCTTTTAGCAGACTCAGGAGTAAACACTAGCTCTGTGGCAGGGAAGACAAGTCTCCTTAACTTTATTTTTATGCTGCCAGTCATAAAGAACCCATCATAACCCCACGCTCAGAGTCACCATGACTGTTCCTGGGCACATATGTACTGAGTTTCACAGGTAACTGCATATTCCCAGTTTCCAGATGCCCAAACTAAGATGTGTTTCCAGCTGGAAACATGTTATACAACCAAAGCACCTCCTGAGGCACCCACCAGATGAAAGGCAGAGGGGTCAAGGCTCCACCTTCCCAGGGGGAATACAGGACCACATCGAAGGGCAGGCAAGATTCCAAGAGAGCAGCGCCCTGTAGCAACATCTCCCTTCCAGGGGACTGCCACAGCTTGGACCTTCTCCCTTGTTTATTTTTGGCACTGCTGAGTGCACAGAGCTGCAGCCAAGGTCAGGACCAGCAGGACCTTGGCAGGAGCTGTGCAAGGGACAAGAGGCTGGGCCCAGCGGCCACCAAACTGCCAAAAAGGTTTAGTCACCAACAGGTTTGAACCTAAAAAATAAAAAAATTCATGGATCAATTCTTGCCTGAAGCACAGTAAAAATGAGGATCGCATCTCCCAGCTGTTCATTCCCCTTCTCATCTGCTGTCACAGCTTAGCAGGTGTGAAGTTGAAAGATGAAGCCCGATACTCTCCTGCACCTCGAGCAGCACAGACAGCTCTGCTGTGACAAGGAGGGGCTGGCTGAACACCCCCCAAGAGCACCCAGTTCTCAGTTAGACATTGCTCTCTGCCCATGGGCCCACAAACTGCCTGCCCTGACGACAGGCTGTGCTCCCCAGAGGACACATGGAGCAGTCCGAGCTCCAGCATAGACACATCTCGCTGTTCAAGCTGTTTATGCTCACAGACGGCATTTGCCTTGCCCAGGGCAAAAACCCACACCATTAGGAGGTTTTACAGCTACAGGACTATGGGCAAAGCAGTACAAGTTCCTACTGCAGGAAACAGACCCCAAATGGTAATTTCAGGGGAATATTCTCAATTCATGTAAAGTCCCTCAAATCTCTGCAGTCCATGAAACCTCTGGGTTTAACCCAGGTCCAGCTGGGACATGAAGGGCAAGACAGCAGCACCGCTGGCAGCTCCATGACAAATCTGTTTGTTCTCTGACCACCCCCACACATTTGCTTGAAGAAATGGCTACTGCTGTGAATAGCAGTGGCTTGAGCAGGACAATAAGAATGAACTGCGTGCCCTCCTCCGCCTGAGCCAAGGGCCTGCCCGTGCCATTCCTGGGGGCCCAGCTCCGCTTTGGGCAGGCGCCACATGCGCTGCCAGGACCAGGGTAACAGAGCCCTCAGAGCAGCTGCAGTGGCTATTTTATTTCACACCCAGAGTACAAGATGTACGTTGTATCAGGAGACGCTCTGGAATAGGAAACTGTGCTCTTCCCCAAAGAGCCTCCGCTGCAGCCCAAAATCAACATGTTCCAAGCTCAGCTCACCTCCCTAAGCACCCAGGCCAGGCAGGGACAAGCACGTCAAAACACTGGAAGATGCTCGTGTTCACATTTTGAGCTGAACTCTGGGTTGTTTCACTGAGCCATTTGGTGATCACCACACTGTTCACCCTTTTCCACCTGCAGTCTGTGCTTCCTGCTCCAGAGACAGCGGGGTGGACAAAGCAGCCCAAGGTGAAGCAAGCACCTCACAGCGAGAACACCTTGCACCACACACTGGGCTACCAAAAGGCTTTCCCCTCACAAACAGCTCTCACAGCTCAGCAGCAGCTTTCCTTATCCAAACAGAGACAAAAGTGAGTGATTTCATCCCTCCATGGCCAAATGAGGTTTAAGCTCACAAGTGCTCAGCCCTTCAGAGGCAGCTCTGGGTGGCTGCTGCTGTGCTGCCATCGCACCCCGGGAGGCTGCCTCGCTGGGGAAGAGTTATGGGGAGTCAGAGAGGCTGAAATCACTGACATGGCCCTCTCTGCCTGACTCATCTAGCCCTCCCTGTTTCAAGAACAAGATCAACCCAAAGAAGCATCCCTACTAAAGGAAGCTCTGCCCACAGCACCTCTCTGCCAGCCTCCCTCTTGCAGCGTGGTTTGGAATTCAAGGTCAAAGTCCCCCCTGCAGCACAGCACCCAAAGCTGGCCTGATGGAGAATGGGAGAGGGAATGGGACGATAAGATCACGCCACACTAAAATCAGAGTGTAGGATTCAATGATGTGCTGCTGCTGGAAGGAGGGGATCCCCTCCATGGCCCTGTCTCACTCTTTCCCATCCCCAGCACTCATCACACAAGGACAGTGGAGCTCCCCAAATCCCACACTGAGCTAATTCAGCTTGCTAAGTAAGAGCAGATGGTTTTCTCTTGCTTGAGTGAACTTGACCATTCCGGTCATGGGACCCAAGGCCAGAAGAAAAAAAGAATGGCAGTGCATAGCTTCACCTCCAGATCATCACTGCCTTTCTTATCTTTTGTGCTTGTTGCCATCCCAAAACAGACTTCTGCTCTGGAAGACTCTTCAGTCTCCAGAACCTCAAACCTCTGGTTTAGACTAATTTGACATTATAGCCATAGTGAATGCAGGCTGGATTGTCAGTCTACTCACCAGGCATTTCCTAAGCAGATTCTAAACCCACTGTACAGAAAGGAGCATGGCAATTGCTTTTCACCCTCATTTTCAGTGATTGTAAAACTAATTTAATGAAAATTAAAGTAGCTTGTTTCAGGGCAAGCTCTCTAAGGAGTTTCCAAACCAAAACTGCAACTCTTCTACCATTTGTGCACTTACTCAGGACTGCAGATGAGAGCCCAAGGGCAGCACCAACCCAACTGCCACAACCCTACTTTCTTCACGCTCATTTTACTGTGCTGATTAAATACAACTCAGCCATATCCCAGTCAGACTATTCATGGTATTACAAGGGTATAAACTGCTACAAAAATGTATCTCCAAATTACAACATGCTTAGCATCTGTCCTCAGGCCTACATAGAACACTCCTCATGCCGGCTGCACTCCAGGCTCTGCACCTCAGCCACAGCCCTTTCATCCCTCTTTGCTTCACTTGATGTTGACTGGTAATGATCAAGAATTCAGAAAACACTTGGAGCTTCTCCTCTCATCTTATCTTAGGTGCTTGGAAAGTCTAATAAAAAACCTCCCAAAGGTAACTACTGGAGCTGGGGAGCAAAGAAAAGCTAAACGGTGTGGCTGATACACAGCTGGATACTTGTAGCTATCAAAGGACTATCAAAGAACTACAATGGACACAAGGAGGAAACAGGTGCCGGACCAGAAGAGGACCAAATATGGCATTTGCAATTTTACAACAAAGTGGACCTTGAGTTACTGTTTAAGCACCTACAAGGAAGACTCAGCACCTTTCTTTCCAGGCAAGACTACACAGCACAGCTCACCCACTGCATCCCCTGGGACTGTATGTAATTATTCAGCTGTAAAATCTCTTATGATAACTTTATCTGACTTGACTTTGTTACTGAAAATATTTTACACCAATTCATCCTTCTAACCTGAGCACTGGCTACTCCTACACTTGAAAACTCATACACAATACATTGCACTGCTTCACCCAAGACAGCTGAACTCCATGTGGTCAAAGGGGATTTGCTGAGCTCAGTCTCAGTTCATCAGGCAGTATTGTGCAGGGCTTTTCTTGGTATCACTGTTGATGAAGACAGTAAGCATCTTTGTTTATTTTTTCCCCAGAAGCACGAGCAAAAGCAAACAGAAAAACCAGACCTACAGAACAAATAGGTTATCCCTGCTACAGAGCACCTGGCCCTGGGCAACCAGTTCATGATGTCCACGATGACACAAAATCCCACAACATTAAGTCTTTTCTGCCTCTGTAACAGGTTTCCAGCCAAAAAGCAGCAACCTTGTTTGCCCAGGTAGGAATCAGCCCCATCTGTCAAAGCCAAGTGCCTTATGGCAGCATCCCACAGCTGCAAAGTCACACACACACCAGTGAGCCCAGCACAGGTCTGGGGGGGACCCTTCCTGCTTGGCTTGTTTGCTTTTGGTAGAAACCCTGGTTTTTTGGTACAAACCCTGCAGCTAAGAAAAAGGTTGGTTTAGAGGGGCCCAGGACTGCTCTGCTTCAGGCTGAGACAGGAACACACAGCAAGTCTGGGGAGCACAGGGTGCTCCCCATCACCTTCATCCCATGTCAGAGTAGCCGCCACTGAGGAAGGCAAAGAGCAGCAAGAGCTTGGATCAGGGAGCTGGGCACAAGCACAATACAAGAGGGGTAAGAAAATACACCCTCTGTGTAGAACCAGCCTTCTACTTGCCTCTGGTGGTTGATGAAGGTGCCAACTAATCATTTTATTCAAACCTCTCTATTTCAGAAGTTCCCCAGCACTCTGCAGCATGAAGCCTTCAGTGGAATTTCATACAAGACCTTAAGTCCAGAGAGACAAAAGAGCCTGAAAAACATCTCAGCATCTCCAGTTCTTTTGCCTTCCAGGGTGTTTTTTTCAGGGGGAATTTTTCTAAAGCTGATATTATCCAGCCCAAGTCCCTTCTTTTTGCCTGAAGCATGTAGTAGTGGGAGGCCATGTCTCCTTGAGCTGCTACATAAACCATACAAACACTCCCCTAGGGAACATGGAGTCTTTTCCCTCTCCCATGCTTCACTGCAAGCAAACAATCTGGATCTTCAGCACTCTCATTTCCAAATCTCTTTTGGCTGTGTGCATTACATAACCAAAAAAATGGCAGCTGACAACACACAAAGAAAAACGTTTGGGAGAGTAGCTGGAAGATGGTCGACACCAGCAACACTGGAATTCACTGGGCAACACTCAACTAGAAATATAAAGGACTTAATCCTTACAGCACTAACCTCAAACCCTCAGAACAGTAATTAGGATGAGAGAATATATCCCAAATAATGGTATTTCCATTCTCCCATGAGACAAAGATGAAGTGCAAAAAAATTTTCTCTTGACCTAAAGTGTGTTGTTCCAGATGCATGAGCCAGATGGACCTCATGGCTGCTGCTTTAGTTAATACTTTCCTGCTACTCCAAGAACTGACTGCTTTAAGAAACTATCCAAAGCAGAAGACTACTCTTCCTCATGAAAAGTATAAAACCCATCAAACAGACAGCTTGCTGCAGTAGACACTCACGATTGAGCTATTAAAAAGCACAAGAAATTGCTTGCTCATTAAAGCTGTCTTTCCTACAAGGGAAAGGCCTTCCTGTGCACCTCGGCAAAGGCAGGAACTAACACCAAACGTGTCAGTAATGACAGCAGAACTCAGAAACCCTCTGTGAATCCAGCTATCACCACATCTCAGCGCCTGCCCTGAGATGTGGAATTTATTTTTATTACAAATAAGAGGCACTTCATGAACTATTTGAATCTGCCCAGAGGACTTTTCAAAGAAACACGAGCATATACATGTCACAACAAGGCACAAATAATTGCGCTCCACCTGGGAAGGACTGAGGGAGCCTAAATGGAGCACTTCAAATTCTGACGTATTTATTTGCTGAAAGCTTGCAAGCATCTCCTCCTAATTGCATCATCCACCGAGAAAGCCTTTTGGGTAGTACAACAGGAATGGAAACACTGGGAAAGGAGACCACAGGGAAGGAGGAAACACTCCTTTCCTTTGAACTTCTGATTAGTTTCCATTAGAAGACTCTGGTGTGTCTGAAGGCGTTTCCCATGGACCAGGCTTTATCTACATAGAGTCAAACACTGGTACTGAAGGCACAACAGACTCCTGGCTTCACTTAAAGCCAGTCAGTCTTTCACCCCTAAACCACTTCATCCCAAGGGAACTGCCCTGGCAAGCTCACCAACAGCTCCAGCAGCATGTTCAGAGGAGCAGGGATGACAGGAGTGTGTGGCAGATACCAGGCTTGCTGACAACCTCTCCCACCTGCACTTATCTCCACTGATTTTAGAGAGCTAATAGGGGCGTTTGCTACACCAGCTCATTTACTACCAAGTGAACTACCACAACACTCATCCAGGAAAAGGCAAGAGCAGGACAACCAGCTGGGGGATAGGGGCTTGTCCTGTGGTCACAGGTGCCTACAGAGAGGATGCTTATTGATGGGCTTATTTAAGCCAGTTAAGAAGAGGGTAAACCAGAACAGGGCACAGACCCAGTTCAGAGGACGTGGAACGCTCTGCACTGCACAACAGCAGGAGGTTTGGATGCCCTGCCAAAACCCGTAGACCCTGTGCTGCAAAGCCACAGCTGAGCTCAGACACAAAGAGCCCATCAGCAACTCCAGGGCAGGCTGATGAAGTGTCAAAGCTTTCACTCATTCCTAACTTAAAGCTTCTAAAAAACATGGAAACTAGTGTTCATGCAAAGGCAAATTAAAGCCTGAATTAATCTGAATTAACTAAACACAACAAACTTATACTCAAAAAATGCAAGATTCAATAACAAAATTAAGAGTCTTCATTGTAATCACAATAAAGCACACAAATCCTTTACATTTTGTATTAATCAAATTAAAATGGCCAGCCAGACCAGCAGGTTTCCTGCTGAACAAGCACACTCAGTACCATTCCCAGTCCTCCCACCCAGTTACCAGGACTTCAGCAACCCCAGTATTTCTGTGCAGGCTGGAAGATCTCCCTCCACGCACATCCCAACGCTGTTTCATTCAAACAGCCAAAACCATGCTGCTAAAACAGCAGGGCCAAACTGAAAAGCTTTCTTCTCTAGAGGTAAATGGCAACCAAGTAGTATTCTTACTGAAGCATTTACCTGTCAGGAAATATAGATATGACATGTTCTTTTATGACTTCAAAGAAAGGGTTCATGAAGATGAATATTTATTAAATGGCACTGCCAAGGGAAAAAAACAACCCACCCTCATGGGCCAAAAGTCAGAATCCTACAGCAGCTCATGCTTTGTTATCTTTAATTACAGAAGTAATTCCATTAAAGCTTATTCTATGCATGTAACAGTCTTTCCCACAGTACCTCAGCAATGCTAATAACTCTTCCTCTGTGGCTCTAAAAGAAACCCTGCTCCCTGGTTTACAAAACTTTACCCGGTTGCAAGCAGGCAGTTGCCCCAATCCTGTAAAGTCAGCCCCAAAAGAACGGCAAGATGGATTAAAAAAAAGCCTCAAAGCTCAGACACCAATACAATGAAATCTGCAATACTCTTACCCCTTAGGCAGCTCACTACAGGAATCTAGGGCTCTCTTTTCATCTTTGCACCACAGGACACTAGGTTTTTCTAGAGATCAAGTAAATCAGTTGAATGGGAGGCATTTGCCTTTTGTGTCCCTAGAGCAGGGCAGCCTCAGTGAGACCCATTCTGCATGTTACACGTGCACATCTCTCACAAGGATTTCCACTGCAGATCCAGTGAGGGTCAGGCTGAAAGCAGCCTCCTGCATCACAAGGGTGACCACAAAATTCTCTGTTACAAAATGTACCAGGCCAGTGTACTGAGATCTCACTGTAGCTTATGTGAACTCAGCAAAGGCCAAGACATCTGTTTCAGCTAAGCAAACCTGTTGTGAATACAGAAGGCATGTGAACTATCTGACCAAAAACCTGGCTTCAAAACCTGCATTCCTATAATCCACTGTGATCTCAGCAACACTCCAAATAGCCTCCATCCAACTGATAGGAAAGAGCTGTCTCATCAACCCAGCAAAAACCGAGCTCAAAAAGCACCAGAGACAGCCAGCTGGGATATGCTGGGATAACATGCTGAAATCCAGTGTGAGAAGCCCTGCACTGGCTAGTGCAGCAATAGCCTCCAACCTACGTGGTTTGTCAGGTTTCCCAGTTCACCCTGAAATGAGCAACCCACCACCTCGATCCCCACCTTGACAGCACCCCTGGCTGTCACAAGCAGGGAGGCAGAAGCAGACTCTGAGTTGCTGCTGCTGGAAGAGCAAGAGCATGCTGCTGTGCTCATAATTTTGCTCTGGATGAATTCTGGTATTCTTCAGCCACCCTCAAGGGGATTTGCTATCCCTTCCCAAGATGCTCCTTACAGACTAACTCAAACCATGTTCTGCTGGAGAAGATGCAAGAGAGAGAAGGGGAAGAAAATAAACCAACTTCAAATGCAAGAAAAATAAAAAATTATTCCAAACACCTTGCACTGTCACCGAGGCACTGGGCAAAACGCCAGCACAGCCCTCCCTCCTCTCCCCCAGACAACGAGAATGTGAGAAGCCAGCTGAAATCTGGTGCCCCTGGGGAGAGCCGCGCTGCAGGAATGTTAAATCGGCCGAGCTTTTAATCTAGGACGAAAAAAATGCTGGCAAAACAGCACAACAACAACTGGCATTGGCGATGGGAAGGACGGTGCCTCTGCCAGGCTCTGCACCTTCCTCCCGGCAGAGCCAAACTTAATTCAACCACTTCTGGCCGACGAGCCGAGGCGCAGAGAGACCGGGAGGAATTCTCCTTGAATGGGGTTATTCAGAGGAGCCATAAAATCCGCCTGCGTTTGTCGGAAGCCGGATGCAGCCTGGGAAACTGGCCTGGCTACCTGGCCCTCCATTTTCACTGCCAACAGGTGATCCTGGCTGCCCACCCGCTGCCAGGTGACGAGAGAACCCTCTCCTGGTCACAGTTCTCCAGCAAACCAAGTGTAACAGCCACTCCTGCGCCCGACAGTGTTCTCACTGTCGTTCTGTAAAAGTGCTTCTTTTTAAGCAAGGGGACAACCCCCGTGTGCGCCCAGCTCAGCGCCGGGAGCCCGGGCCGGGCACAGAACCCGGGTGAGCTCCCACGAGCCGCACCGTGCCCGGCGGTGCGGGGCAACCGGCGCGGCTCCGAACCCACCGGGGGGCCGGCGCAGGACGGGGGGCTCTGGCTCAGTTCAGCCGAGCTCAGGGCGGACCCCCGTGCTCGGAGCCCGCAAACAGCCCGGTCCCGGCGGGAGCTGGGACGGTGCGGGAGGGAGTTTCCCCCGCGGACAGCCCGGGACGGCGGGAGCGGCCCGGGACCACCGCCACGCACGAGCTGGGCGGCTCTGGTTCGGGCCCCGGCCCGGCCGGGTCAGCCCGGCTCGGCTCAGCTCGGCTCAGCTCGGCCTCAGCTCGGCTCTGGTTCGGCCTCCGGCCCGGCTCGGCCTCGGCTCGGCGTCGGCTCAAGCTCGGCTCGGCTCGGCTTCGGCTCAAGCTCGGCTCGGCTCGGCTCGGTCTCGGCCCGGCTCGGCTCAGCTCGGCTCGGTTCGGCCCGGCCGGCTCGGTTCGGCCCAGTCGGCCAGCCCGGCCGGCTCGGCCTCGGCCCTCGCCGGCTCTCACGCTGCGGCCAGGCGGCTCACCCGGCCCCGCGGCGCCCCGGCCCCCGTCCGGGGGGTGCCCCCGGCCACCTTCCCCGGGCAGCGGCGGCGGCCATCACCGCGTCCGCCGCTCAACAGGTTGCGCGCCGCACTCACCTCTTCCGCCCATGTGCCGCTGTGCCAGCGGAGCGGGGCAGGATGTGAGAACACCGATCCGGCCGCCCGGGGGCGGTGCGGCCCGGCCCGGCCGGGACCGCCCGCCCGCTCCCCGGGTCCTCTGCGGGGCCGCCGCGCCGGCCGGGGCGGGGGCCGGCGGGCCGCGGCGGCCAGCGGCGGGGCCGCGGTTTCGAGGGCAGCCCCTGGCGGAGGGCGGCGGAAGCCCCGACGAGCCCTCGGGGGGTTGGAACAAGGAGAGGGGAGCGGACGCGGGGCGCAAGTTTTGGAGCCGGCTGGGTGTTTATTTGAGCTACAGGTCGATGGCGACAAGTCGGCGGGTCGTGACCCGTCGCGTGGAGGAGAGCCCGCGGCCAGGGCTGACCACGCTGCCCCCTCGGGGACACTGGGGAGCGGTGTTGGGGCGGCCCCGGACACACCTGTGCTCGCTGCTGGATCGGGGAACCGCGGCCCCCGGCGCTGCCTCCCCCCGCCCGAGGCACACGGGGCGTCACTGGTCATGCTCTGCCCTCTGCTACTCGCGGCACCCTCCAAGAGCGTGGATGGAAAGCGGCAGAACCAGCCTGGAGCATCGAGAGAAGAAAGCGTCTTTGCCTGTGCTGCCTACTGGGCTGCCCCTGCTTTCAGGTGTGAGAGTACCAAACCTTTGCTCAGTCTGAGTTGTAAGGCTGCCATGCTCTGGGTCTGCCCAGTGTTCTCTTTTTTGCCCCAGCAATTTTGTCTGGGCAGATATGGTGGATTCTCTGTCTTCCTCTGTGTCCTGAGCACACAGTAGACTGGCCAGAGCTGTGCAGGAACACCAAGTGTGTCCCCAGCACATGCACAGATGGACTGGCAAGGTACAAACAGTGTAGGTTCAGAGGCCTCAGGAACAAGCATAGCCCTGCTCCTCGGCCAGCGTGAGGAGTCTGAATAAACAAGCTATGCACTAAAGGTCAGCCCTGCTAGATCAGCTTCTGTCAGCCACCGTTTTGGAGAATGTCACTTGGCACGGTGGCATGGCAGAGCCCCTGCTATCTCAGTAACTGCTGCAATGTGGCACTGCTCCCAAGCTCCTATGCTTCCAGAATAGGAACAAACCCATACAGAGGCAAATCCTGGGGTTTGAGCTGCCCGAATGCCTTAGACCCTCTAACTAGGGGCCAAGACTTGACAGATATTTGGTGGATTTTGCCACTAACAGAGTGATTTTTGGCCCATTTCACACCATGCAGCAAATGTCTGCTACAGTCAGAAATGAGTCTGTTCAGCTTATTAATGACCCTGGGCAAGCCGATGGCCGGGGTCCCACACAGAGCAACACTGCACTCGTTTGCACATGGCATTTTGGCACTTCTGAAAACTTGAGGGTAACTTAATCTGAAGACATTCCCGTGCAAGTCCCACTGCACTTTTAAATAACAAATAGAGAGACAGTGAGATCATGGCCGCTGCGCTCGGGGCTGGTCTCACAGCTGCACTTGCTTACGGGGGGGTCCCTGAGCGGGGCCAGCGGGAGCTGGGAAGCTGCTGGACATGCCCGAGGTGCTGCGGGACAGCAGGCAGGGGAGGCTGAGTTCTGTGGGGCTGCAAAGCTCAGGGACTGAGGCACAGGCTGGCAGGAAATTAAGGGGTGAGTTAAGCCAGGTCTGTGTTGGAAACAAAAATTTGCTGGTCTGGCTCTACTGTGGTCAAATTGGCAGCTGTCCTTGTGGAGGTGCAGAGATTACTCGTCTTTGCCAATACAGGCTATACCTGTCCTCAGGGAAACAGCGATACTGGGAAAATGCTTATAAGCAGCCTCTCAGTCTCTGTTCAAGGGCTCCTGCTGCTACAGACCTGGTATATAAGAATTTTAACAGCCTGATTGACATCACTGTGCTAGAAAGAGACTTTGGACAGGCTGAAAATAAGAGCAGGGGACATGGGAGATTGCAGGGGCACCAGCTTCAGGGGATCCCCAAAGTGAGGGACCTGACACAGTAAGTGTAAAGTTGGCTGCAAGAGAGGCCAGACAAGTAGTATTTTTTTTTCTGCAATGTTCCCATTTTATTTTGCATATTTCAGGGGTTAATGATAACAGGTAGACTGTTTTCCACCAACACCTTCGGCAGCCTCGCTGGAGAACCTGAGCATCATCGCTTGGCTGCTGCAGCTCAAACTCTTGGGATGTTGTTCTGCACTGAGATCCCATCTCTCTTGAGGCCAAAGAAGGTTAGATGGAGGCACTCAAGGATGCAGAGGACACACTGGGATGACATCCCAGGTCAGTCCGACTCATGGGCTGGCAGCTCTGTGCTGACCTGCACGAAGTCACACAGCAGCAGGGCATCAAAATGCAGAGCAAGGAAACCACCATGAAGTCAGAACCTCTCCATTGGAGTAGGGTCACACACCTGCTGACATCAAGGACACTCCTGGGAGCAGAGATCCCCACTGCTGGACAGGAAAGCTGGGTGAAAGGTGGTTCAATTACCAGGCACGACAGCTCTGAGACTGTGACTTGCACACAGGAGTGAAGCTGCCAGATCAGAGTCCACCTCTTCAGAAGAGCCAGGGAGTGCCAGTGAACATGGGCACTGTCAACACCAGTCACTCAGGGAGGGGGAGAGAAATCCCAAAGGGGAACAATGAAGCAGCTAAGGGAAAAGCCTCTTTTGTGGGAACTTTGCGGTGACTTTTTCAGAGACTTTCACAGTTCAAGCAGTCACGGGCCGAGGAAAACTTCTGCTATTGGTACCTGGTGCAATAGCACAAGGAGGTTCTCCTTCACAAATACAAGTGGGTCACTCTGTGACATGTACATGGGAGATCAAGCCCACCAGTCACAATGCCTGTTATCAATACACCAAAAGGGGCAGCAGGAGGTGAATATGAAGTGACTGAACAGCCTCTGAGAGCGTGGCAAAGATATTGCACTGTCTCGGAGAGCAGAGGGCCCTAGCTCTTTTGCTAATAAAAAAACCATATTGCCTACAAGAAGAAACAGCCTTCATGAATTGTGAGGCTGTGAACACCAGATCCCTGTAAGATGAGTTAAGTATGATCAATGTTTCCAGGCCAAGGTATCCCCTTGCTGCCTGTTCTGGGCTGAAGGCTTTTTCCTACAACTATCACCGCAGAACTGGAAAAGGAGCCAGCTCCCTGAGATCATGCCGGAATTGTTCTTCAGATGCTGCTCCCAAGTAGAAGAAGCTGTATTTCGAGTTGTACGCCCTTTTGTGAAGCTGCTCAGCTGATGGATGTTCGTTCTTGGGCACACACTCCACATCAGAAAATGGCAGGTAGAGGACCTGGAATGAGGGGTCTTTTTCATCTGGAGGTGTGGAAGAACCAGTGATGCTACAGCTATGGAAAGCTCGGGATTGCACTGCTGCTGCCCTGCCCACTTGTCCCAGGCTGAGAGATGTTTAATGCCCAGGCAGATGTGCATTTGAGCTCAGGTCCTCACCCTCGACCTCACCTGAGCTACATTCCAGTGAAACTTGTGCCAGGCCCATCCACTGGGTCAGCAGGCACTTGACCCTGCTGACCCTGGTTACCGTCACCAAACCTGCTCTGCTCGTCTTGCACGGTAAGTATGGCACTGTTGGGCTGTCGCCTTGTGTCCAGCTTGCCTGTCACCTCCTCCTGCCTCCAGCACCACAACCCCCACGGCTGGGAAGGGGGGCAGGAGTAGGAGCAGCTCTGTGCACTCTTGTAGTGAAGGAGCCAATCACACCAGAAAATGTTCTATGAAAGCCCTGTGTTAAACAGGTCAAACTACTGCCCAGGTACTCCTGCGAGTGCCGACATGCGGGCAAGGTTTCTCACTGTGGGGAGCTCTTTGTTGCAACAGGAAATAAGATAAAGTGCTGGACTGGCTGGGGCTGCTGGGTTCACTCAGATGGGTGATGGAATCTCTTTCCTTGGAGATTTTCAGGGTTTGGCTATGCAAAGCCATGATTGACCTGATCTAGTGCTGGTGATGGTCTCACTTCAAGGAAGAGCTTGAGCTAATGCCCACTAAAGGTCCCTTCTGTAACTCCATGCCTGGGAGGTAGAGGTTTGAGCTGGGCAGACATATGTGGTGAATTCTCCAGTATTTCAGCACAGACATCTTGTATCCAAGGTCTCAGATACCTTGTTTAACGGGACCAGGCTGACCTGGGTGGAGGAGTTGCTGGCTGAGGTTCTCCGGATTGTGTGCTGTGAGAGTCCTCTCTGACAAATAGTCTTATCAAGTATGAGGCAAAGAAAAAACATCCCTGTTCTTCAATAACCTTGTCTGTTTTGTGAAGCTGACTGAAGATACTGAATAGCCCAGAGCAGTCCTTTGCAAGAAGATAGTTGGAGATACTTGACCATTTGTAAAAATACCTGTTTTTAAGCAGCAATCAGCAGGTTTTTTATAGCGGGCATGATGTAAATTTATATAAACAACCAGGTGTTCTGCAGTGGGGCTTTTTAAAAATCATCCTGTCCTAATTTTTTCTGCCTTGCCATCTTTAGCTCCCTGGCAGGGGGAGCAGCCGTGCTATTGCGTTACCGCTTGGCAATGGCAGCAGCTGGCGGTAACCCAACCGGAGCAGCATGGGACCAGGAAACAGATGGAGCAGCAAATGCTCTTTGTTTCCTTTTCTGCTTTCTAAAACAGATTGTGACTAAAAACACACAGGAGAGGCTTTTGCCATCTTCCCTGCTACCGTGGCTCCCTGCCTGCAGCCAAAGCCATGGCATTACACAGCAGGGATAACCCTTCCCTGCTGCAGAGCCGAGCTCTGCCCTTTTGGAGAGAGCTGCAAAGAGAGGAAGGGCATCAGGTACAGTGGTTACAGGCCCTTGGAGGGGAAAGAAAGGTGCAGTGGGTGAGATGGGTGAACTGAGCTGAGGAACCCCCATGCAACAAGTCCTGCTCCTGCTGCTCTGAGTCCTGGTTCTGGTGTTCATTTGAGCTTCAGTGAACCACATCAGCTCATTAAAGTGGCACAGAATGAAAGGGAGTGGTGTTTTGACAGGTTAGGAGTTTAGGAACCTGAACTGGCCTGATGGATGATCTGGCAAGCACTGGGATGAGAATGAGGAGCAGAGCCACCCCAGAACATGCCAGGAGGAGAGAAAAACAGGGAAGGAAGGTGGAGGTGGGATGCCCCTGGTGAAGCAGATTGACTCTGCTGTCCAGGGCAGTCCTTGTCCCAAAGCTAGACAGGACATGGGAAGGGAGGTCCATGCTACCAGGTCACATTCTGTGAGCCAAACTCTGAGGCTGCTGGCAATGGAAGTCAGGAAAATGTCCCCAGCATAGGTTTGCCTGTCTTGCTTCAAAATTCCTGTGGGATGAAAACTCCCCACAATATGTCCCTGACACCACATCAGTTATAGGTTCCCAAAGAACTTCTACTGTATCACAACCTCACACACTTTTCTGTGTCTGGTAAGAGCCCTGCTGCTCTTGTCTGTGTCTGCTAAGGATTTACTGATGGAGCTCGGCAATGGTGCTCTCTGCCTTGCAGGAGATGTTATACTTTTGAAACTGTCTCACCAACAGCTGCCTTGAGCTCGGGGACAGCTGCCCAGAGCAGAGGACACTTGCTAAGAGGCCTGTGGCCAAGGCTGATGACACGAGACTGAGCTGGCAGCACCACGTGCACCCAAACAGCAGCGTGAGCAGTGGTGACACAGCTGTGCTACCTCCTTGAACCTCCCTGCTGCTTCTCCCACCGAGCTGCATGTGCTGCCTGGCCCGTCTGGTTTTGCTGTGGCTGATGTTTGTGCCAGATGATGTAATATTGTTGTAGGTACTTGCCAAGAACCAGTTTATTGTTTAGCCACAGACAGAACCTCTAATTCCTCAAGTTAATCCTGCAGTCTGATGTTTTTTTCTTACAAGCCTTGGTCAGTTAATTGAATCCCCATTCCTGTGAGTAACCTGGAAGGAAGGTTCCACAGTCAGGACTTGAGAGTTAAAGAAAGATGAGGATTTGTGAGATGATCTTTGCCATTTCTCACCAGTGCAGAGGCTCTTCTGAGAGTACTTCTTGCTGGCCTTGTCTCCTGGGGTGATCATTCAGATATCTGAGATCCCCTCAGGGTGTTTTGCCCAAGTTTTATCAGCTTCATCCCATTATTCCTGTTCTTCTTAACTAACAGAAAAAATTGTTCCATTTTGTTGTTTGTAGGTGTCCTCAACTGCATGTTGTTATTTCTTAGTATATCCTTTCAATAAAATAATACAGATTTCATTTTTTAAAACTCAAACTTAATCCCTTTTGCCCTCAGGTATTGTCTCAAGCTCTGCCTGCACACCATCTGCTTACTAATACATCCTGATAACAGAAATCCTATAGTGAGCACAAGAAGTGGGTGTTTATCTGTTATTCTGTGCTGCACTGTGTCAGGCAAGCTCGGTTCCTCTCAGCATCCAGGAATTCAGCTTTAGGCAAACCCCTTCGAAAGCTGTTCTCTGCTAGTTTTTTAAACATCTTGGAGATCTACTAAGCAGATCAACTCAACAAGCAGGTTCTGGTGTTTTCATGTGAGTGCTGTGCACTCGGGCTGGGGGCTGACTGCCTGAACCATGTGCACCTCCTGGGCTCACTGTGAACAGCTGCTGTCACAGGAGAGAGGAAACACTTGGGATTACACCTGAGCAAAGTCCCCCCGATGCAAACCCCAGGTAATCCCCCACAATGGCACAGCTGCATGAGGCCAAGGTCAGCCCCACCGTGCTCGGGGCAGCCCAGGCTCTCGGGCAGCTCACGGGGAGCATGAGCTGAGGTCAGCCTGGAAAGTGAGTCTGCAGGTTGGGGGTGGGATCAGGCAGTGATGGTGACCAGGGTCAGACACAGTCCAGTGACAGGTCCACAGGGACAAGGCAGAGCTGAGGTCAGGCCAGACAAGCAGTCTGCAAGTTAGGGTCAGAAACACCCAAGGCTGGCCATGGGCACATCAGTGAGAGCACTGGAGACAAGCACACCTCAACACAGCTCAGGTGGGGACTGAGGGCCCAGGGCTGACCTGAAGTGGGGCTCCTGGGCAGGGCTGGGGTGAAAGCCCCAGGAGAGGCTGGCCTTTAAGGGCTTGTTACTGCCCTTGGGGCCCTGAGAACAGCTTCAGGGGCAGATGCCACAACAGCATGAGCATGGCCAGCTTAAATGAAGCCAAAGTTCTGCCTCCCCCAGGTCCTGATCTCCAGGAGTGGTTGACAAAGGAGACCTTCCCCCTTCCCTTACAGGCAATTCCTGGGCAGAAGTGGGTGTAGGTGCTGGCAGTGCTGCTCCTATTGACATCTCACCAGGGCTTCTAGAAGGAGGAGCATTGCCCAGCACTAAAACTAGAAGACAAGCTGAGGACAGGGAGGTTGGTCCATGGGAGAAGCTCAAATCTCACCACTAGTGGGGTCCAGTCCTTGGGGAGCAAATTGGCCCTTATGTCACAGAGACGGACTACAATCCAAAAAAGCAGGGTCTGTCAGCCAGTCCCTCCCCATGTCCTTTGCAACTTCATGCAGGCCAGGGGGCTGCAGTTGGGATCCATGTGAGGGAACAGAATCTGCTCAAATCTAGCTTGTGTAGTTACCATCAGATCCATTGGATACTTTGGAACGTGTTCAGGATCTTCTTTGCTGGCATACGGACATGGTCTGCACCAGCCTCACATTTTGAAGGGTATTTTAATTTAACGTTTCAATAGCTCTCTTTAGAGTGCTTTGTAGGCATAGCTTTTTCCTCCTGGTGATACAAACTGTTCTGAGCCATTTTAAAATCTTCATGCTTCTTACAACCATGTTATCCTTTTAGTTTATTCATTTTTTAACAATCTCTTGGGGGAGGAATTTCTTTGTTGCTGTTGTTCTTTCAATGACACCAGATAGAACACATTATACTCCCTGTTATACATGGCTGTTCTAATAGCACAGTTCTGAATGAAGCCCCTCACACAACTCTGCACTGAACCCAGTTGCTTCTTTTATGTTCTCCAACCAGCTGCTCCAAAAATCAAGCCTTTGTGGTATCTAAAATGTAGCAGACGCACGATATGCTGATGTGACATTTACTCACTCAATATGGGGGTAATTGGAGACTTTTCATAATGATGATATTTTCTGCCTTGGCAGCCACTCTGATCTCCTAAATATATCACTGTCACCACCGCTGGTTTTAAAGCCTGTTCACTACAATAGTCCTAATTCTCCCCTTTGCCTATTCAGGTGTGATTTTTCTACCTACAGGGATTCAGTGTTACATGTTGGAAGATTAAAATGGTTTAGGCACACTGAGTCCAAGGTTTCTTCAGCATCCAGCATCACTCCTCCACACGCACAACAGAGTCGGTTCTCCTTGCACGTCTGCAGCCGGTGCTGGCAGTGTCCCACCCGCCCCTTGCCTTGTACCAGCGCCTGATAAGGTTGTACCCAGTCAAAACTGGGCAGTGCAGTTGTTCTGCCTGCTTTTGGGATTGCTCCAATTTGTACAGGAGCACATTGGTGGCTCTTACTCAGTTTGTATGCCTTTTCAGGCTGGACTTCACTTGTTCATCCTCCATTAGGCATTTCCTGCTTCTCCGGTTTTGTCAACATCCAGCCCCATCTTTTAACTACAAAAGCGAGTGGCCTTGCACCCCCACCCCACTCCCTGCACCCCCACCCCACTCCCTGCTCCTGACCCATGGTACAGGCAGCGAGCGGTGGTCAGCAGGCAGTGAGGGCAAGGGCAGGAGGTGCAGGCAGGAGGCAACACAGGCAGACAATGCAGGCAGGAGGCAGTGCAGCAGGTGGCACAGGCAGCAGGCAGTGCAGGCAGGAGGTGCAGACAGGCAGTGCAGGCAGGCAGTGAAGGCAGCAGGCAGTACAGGCAGGAAGCAGGCCGTGCAGGCAGCAGGCCATGCAGGCAGGCGCGCAGGCCAGCAGGCAGTGCACAGCAGGCGGTGAAGGCAAGTAAAGGCGTGCAGGCAGCAAGCGTGTGCAGGCAGCAGGCCATGCAGGCAGCAGGTAGTGCAGGCAGCAGGCAGTGCAGGCAGCAGGCAGTGCAGACAGGTGGTGCAGGCAGCAGGCCATGCAGGCAGGCAGCACAGGCAGCAGGCAGTGCAGACAGGCAGTGCAGGCAGGTGGCGCAGGCAGCAG
Organism: Manacus vitellinus; assembly: GCF_001715985.3. Taxonomy (NCBI): domain Eukaryota; kingdom Metazoa; phylum Chordata; class Aves; order Passeriformes; family Pipridae; genus Manacus; species Manacus vitellinus. The sequence goes on from NW_021938921.1 coordinate 269,519, forward strand.
GCGGTGCAGGCAGTAGGTAGTGCAGGCAGGCGGTGCAGGCAGCAGGCAGTGCAGACAGGCAGTGCAGCAGGCAGGCAGGAGGCAGTGCAGACAGTCAGTGCAGGCAGGCGGGCGCAGGCAGCAGGGCTGATGTAGGCAGCAGCCCCCCGGCAGTGCAGCCAGGCAGTGCAGGCAGGGCGGCGCAGGCAGCAGGCGTGCAGCAGTGCCGACAGGCAGTGCAGGCAGGCAGGCAACAGGCAGTGCAGACAAGGCCAGTGCAGGCAGGGCGGGCAGGCAGGCGGCACAGGCAGCAGGCCTGCAGTCAGTGCAGACAGTCAGTTCAGGCAGGCAGGCAGCAGGCAGTGCAGACAAACGCTGCAGGCAGGCGGCAGGGCAGGCAGGCCGGGCAGGCAGCAGGGCAGTTGCAGACAAGGCCGTCTTGCAGGCAGCAGGCCGGGCAGGCAGCAGGCAGTGCAGACAGGCAGTGCAGACAGGCAGCACGGGCAGCAGGCAGTGCAGACAGGCAGTGCAGGCAGGCAGCAGGCAGATGGCACAGGCAGTAGCCGTGCAGGCAGCAGGCGGCGCAGCGCCGCTTAACGAACAAGCGGTCCCACATGGTCTAGCGGTTAGGATTCCTGGTTTTCACCCAGGCGGCCCGGGTTCGACTCCCGGTGTGGGAAAGCTCAAATATTTTTCTCTTCCTTCTTTTTTTCCATTTCCCCTAATTCCTTTTCTTTTGTTTGCTAACTCTGCCTTTCCCCCCTCGCAGAGCGGGTGACACGGAACAGCTCCCGCCGCCCCGGCCCGCTCAGGACCGAACGGCCGGGGCGGGGCAGGGGCAGGGCCGGAGGGGTGCACAGACCCAGCCTCGGCCGCCCCTCCGGACCGAGCCTTCCCACGGACAGGAATGCTCCTGTCGGGAAATGTGGGACCGGGGGATCTCCCTCGGCGCCAGCGGCGGATCCAGCCCAGCGTGGCTGTGTCCACCAACAGCCTGTGCCCTCCTGCCAGAGCCGGGCTCCACAGGCGAATGGGAGGGGACAAAAGCCTCGGGGAAATCCCGCACCATGAGCCTGAGCACAAATGCCCGTCACAGGTGAGGGAACGAGGACACGGAACTGCTCAGAGCGGCCCTGGGGGCTGACTGGGAGCCCCGGGGTGAGAGCGCGGGAACGTCCACAGCAAGCCTCCTTTGGCCTGCGGGATGACAGCTAATTTTCTTTACAACCAACCTCCACAAAAACGATTAGGTCGGGGAAAAATCCCTACTAGAGTCATTCTTTGTTTTTAGTTTTTGAACACGTCGTTTTTCCTAAATGTTTCAAAATCTGTTAGTTAAGCACTTCAGCTTAGAAAGACTTGGACACCGGGCTCCAGGACCATTTAGTGCTATTAACGTTTCAGGAACTTTGTTAGAAATTACATTAAATGACACGGTAGACAGAGATTTTCACAAAAATTATGATTTCAGGAGGCAAAGTTTGTTTAGAACTTCTCTTTAGTTTGTTTCAGAATTGTAGGACAAAAAAGAAATACGCTACAACCCCCCAGCAACAATTGCTTCTCTCATGCTGCCTCCAGCAGGAAACTCACTTTATGTTATCTGCACTACCTTGAACAACTGCCCAAAACTTACTGCACGTTATTTTAAACTCTGGGGGCTCTGAGAGAAACAAAGCGCTGTCAGCAAGACGAACGGGGTTTGTTTCGCAGGCTGTGATTTCCCCAGTTAAACATTCCTGTTCAAGGCTCTGGCGACCTGCAGGGGCTCCCGAGGGCCCCAGAGCGGGGTCAGGGACACGGGGAGTCCTGCGGGGTTTGGAGGGGCTGGAAGAGCCGGGACAGGACCCGGGCTGGGCTGGAGCCCCGGAATGGCCTCGGGGGGGACGCGGCCCCTGCAGAGCCGGGGAGGAG
>NW_021938921.1:272486-305829 GCF_001715985.3 Manacus vitellinus
TGAGACTCCCGTGGAAAACGGTCTGAATTGTCATTTGTTGGGTTTCTAAAGGAAGTAATTTAGAGGACGGACGCTTTTAATTCCTTTTGTGCCATATAGCACAGCAAAAAGAGTATTTCTGTTCAGAAATAGAACTAGATCAGTTACAGTGAATTTCATATCCTTTAGGTTTCCTCTAGATTCACAGAATTTCAAGGGAGGTTCATTCCTTGGTTTTTTTGATACTTTCGGAACGGATTTTTGTTGATATTTTTTTGTTGGTCTGATTTGGTGATGGTGTTATTTTTTTTTCCCCTCTGCAGAAATGCCAGGCCTATGTAGGGTTTTTTTTAGGAAGCTGAAAGGCTTTTAGGATAATTATTTTGAGCTTCAGTGTTCAGTAAAAGGTACTTGAAAATTTGTTATGATTTTCTACTCAGTTGAAATTAATAAGGGCTTTTATCTGTGATTTTTTTAGAAAGAATATCAACTCTACGTATAGCATCATTATAAGCATTGTATGCATTGCTGGGTTGATAACAGGGCTGTGGTGTGTGGACAGAAGGTACTCTGATAATAACACGGCATTATCCCAGTGGAAGTGTTTTGTGCAGAGTACAAAGGGCACAGATTCCCGGTGTGAGGCCGGAGTGCAGCTCAGGAGGTTGTCAATGGTAGTGGCCAGAAGTCAATGCCAAAGAAAGAATGGGAACAGGGCAGTGGCACAGTGACACTTCTCTCTGTGTGCTTAATTGTCAGCTCGTTGTGGCTCAGGATCACGAGGCACTTCTTTGTTTATGAAAAGCTTTTTCTGTAAACTTTTGTGCTTTTTTTGTTTTGGGTTTTTTGAGCACTGCATGTGCTTTTTTTTCCCCCCTTTGTTAGGATCCACAGCGGCTGCTGACAGTGAATTCAGTGGCTAAATGCTTTGTGAATGAGGACCTTTGTTTTGAACCTACCGGATGACAGTTCATCCCTCGTCTTTTGGGGGGATGCAGTGATAGTTGTTCCCTCTGTGCTTTTCCACCCCACTCAGGGTTTGATGGTCTGTGTTACAGCCGACCCTCTGCAGGGTGAAAGATCCCCAAGTGCAGCTGGATGTGTTGCCTGAATTACACATCTGGAAATGTGATTATGGGTGGGAGTTGTCACTAGTGGGAATTCTTTTGTAGAATCCTGGGTTTGGCCTGGAACTTTTTCATGGCCCTTAGTCACACCGATGTACTTACTCATCCCACATGCTGGCAGAACAGCAGTGAATTAAGTCACGTGCCTGTATGGAGCTATCTTGAAAAGCTGAGTGTAAATACTCCAGTAAAAAATAAAATTGAGCCATTACACATCAACGAATCACAGAATATTCTGAGTTGGAAGAGACCCACAAAGAGCATCAAGTCCAGCTCTTAAGGGAATGGCCTGTAGGGGGTCAAACCCACACCCTGGGTGTTATTGGCACCCTGCTCTAACGAGCCGAGCTAATGAAGGTGATGATACCTGTAAGTGATGGCACTGTATCCCAACAGGTCATAACTTGAAAATGAGGTCAGTGTGCCTCGGTTAAGTAATTGACTGTGAACTTCCAGTGCTGTGATACTGCTTAAGGGTTGTGTTTTATTCTGGATTGTATTCCTGGGCCGTGGTGGGATGTGCTGCAGCTCTGGGAAAGCATTCTCATTTATGGAGTTAAAAGTGACCATTTTAGAGGATCTTAAAGTGTTGGAGCAGTTTCATTATTCTGCCCAAGTTGCAGGACAGTGCAGTTCCTGCAACAGTGCCTGGAAACGAGGTTCCAGAATTAACCTGTATGTTTAAAAATCCATTTCATTGCTCACGTGCAGGGAAATCCTCACTGTTGGGCTGTCTGACCGGGATGTAGAGGACTGGCTGTTTGTGAACTTAAGAAAGAAAAAGAAGAGAAACTTTACTTAAGAGATTTGAGGAAGTTGAGTGTCTGTAATACCAGGAGTCTCGAGGTTCTTAATAGCAGACCTGCATAGGGAGAGGAAATCAAGTGTCAGAGAGGTTCAGAGTAAAGTGAACATAAAATTACCGTAAGGGGTTGAAGTTGGAAAATAAGAGGAACAACTGAATCCAAAGAGTTTGTGGTGACTAGTGTCACCTGGTATGGTGGGCCTCTTTTGTCCGAGCCAAGTTCCAGCCGGGATGGACCTTGTGTGTGCTCTAGTAGCTCCCAGTGCTGGGATCCCGGCTGTTCCTCTGTGCCCCCTTACGCAGGAGGCTGCATTGCTCCAAGGGCCTTGGTGCCCACACCCTCAGGTCGGTGCCAGGGCTGGGAGGCTGAGCAGGTTTGCACGAGTGCTTTGTGTCCTTGGGTCAAGCTGCAGCACTTCTCAAGATGGCCCCAGCCCCGTGTCTGTGTCACTACTGCTCTGTGCTCCTTGTGAAGGAATTGGGGGGATCCCTCAGGGGGTTCCGCTGGCTCGTGGTGTTCAAGCGCGTTTTGTTGTTCGCAGCTGTAATTGCTTTGAGCACGTTCTTATCATCTCACTGGGCAAAGCTTCCTTCCAGTTCTCCTTGGAAACACCTACTGAGGCACTACTCACTGAATTTAAGCCAATGCAGGGATGACCTCTTAAGCAAAAACTTTTGGAATATTAAGCACAATGGTGTTTTCCAACTCAGGTGGATTTTGCTTCTTCTTTTAGGTGCCCTGAAAAATGGCTGATGATATTGATATTGAGGCAATGCTTGAAGCTCCTTACAAGAAGGTGAGAAAAATGTGCCATGAAGTTGTGTTTACCTTAATTTAGCATTATTCATGAAACTACTGCTGAACTGTAAACTAACATCCCTGGAGCCCTCATGATTTATCTTATTGGACATGCATTACATGTAACTTTCAAGTTAATTTATACTGTTAATGTAATTATATTGTGCAGTAGTTTCACTTCAGCGTGATGAATAAATGCCCATCTATCTCTCTTTGTAGACTTGCCTAACGATATCTCACCTCTACTCCCATGAATTCACCTTTGATTCCAGTGTGAACTGTCAATCATAAGGTAGTAATTGAGTGACGTATCGCTGTACCGTGGTCCCCTAGGTTAAAAAAAAATACAACCAAAACAAAACAAAAAAACCACCCACCCAAAAACCAACCAAACAAAACCAAAACAAAACAGAAAAAAAAAAACCAAACCAACCCCCCAAACCAAGAATCCTAAAACCTCTCCTCTAAAATGGCCAGGTCTAGTTTGGTATAGCAACAAGGTGAATGCAGTGATTTGGGAAAACAGCAGGGTTCCAAGAATAACCTTTTCACCAGTCCCATGGCAAGTAAATATTTGAACAGTCTGCTCAGTGCAAGAAGAGTGGGACTTGCTTTTAATGCAGAAGCTGCTGGCGGTTAATCTTTCAACAGGGCAGATGAAAATCAATTGCTGAGTGAACGAATTTACGGAAATTCTTGGATCCCTGAGTAGAATGTTCTTAGCAAGTAAAAGACAGTATCACAGACTGCGGTGTCATTCTAAAATAAGCTCTTGTATTCTTCTGTCCTAGTTGTTTAATTAGGAAATGTCAATTTTTATGTGAAATTTTTATCAATTAGCATAGTGATGTCTACTTAAACCAGCAGCAAATGAATACTGTCTTTTTTTGTTTTCCACCAAATGGTGGTGAAGTATGAACAGTCTGCATGCTTTAGCACTGGTTTTGAAAGAAATGTATATTAACTTTAAGTCACCTAGGAATTGTACTTTTGATGTAACCAATGTGATTAAACTGTAAAGCCAGTATATAAATTATATAGCAGCTATTGTTAGTCTATTTTGCAGTGTTTATTACAACCGTGTAATGAATTTTGGATGAGCATTTGTAAGTTTTAAATGTATATTTAGTTTATGTAATATTTAGCAGTTACTTTTACATCTTGAAGAGAAATTTGTAAACTATTATGTTAAAATTCTTGTGTCCTGGCTTAACATGGATATTTTCCATGTAAACAGGTATGGAAATAGGGAATGTTTAGGCTGGACTGGTGGATTATTGATGACTTTCTTGGGAGTCGACGTTACTAAAGCAGTGTGAATCCCTGTTTGCTTCAGGGCGAGATGTGTGACAGAGGTGACATCAAGCTCTTACAACCCTTCAACGAAAATGAGCGAAGATCTCGGGAATGGCATCGGTCACAGGAAATCCATAGGAAATCCATAGTGGCTGGCTGCTAGCACAGCCCCGGGGCTTAGGCAGAGATATAGCCTTGGTACTGATCAGAGGGGCACACAAACACAGACCTCAAACTTCCTCTTACATTTTATAGAAATAACATTTAACCACTTGAGTGCTGAATTCTACAGGATAACTTGCTCTCTAAACCATGTAAGGAAGTATCTACAATTTAATATACACTTTTAAATGATGTAAGTCTTGTATTTTGTAATAGTATGACTTAAATTTAAGCAGCAAAGTGGTTAAACATGCCTACCTAAATATTCTAAAGCTTTCCAAATTAAGCTGTAAACAAGTAATTTAGTATTAAAATTTTTGTTTTTATTTTCTTATTCCTATTCCCATTACCCTTTGACCACTTGAAATGTTTCCACTTCGTCCTCACGATGTTCTTCTATCAACCCTGCTTAGGATGAGAACAAATTGAGCAGTGCCAATGGCCACGAAGAGCGCAGCAAGAAGTGAGTGTTGTCTCAGTTCTGTACTTTTGGGGAGAGGCTGCTGAGTTTTGTGAACCTGGGAATGCATGTCAGTAGTATTTACGGAACTAAAGTAACAAAGCTTGGTGTTTGCAGTTGCAGCAATTAGGAAGTCTTTTATTTACAAATGTAGTTAAAACCCTTGCAGCTGATGTCATCGAAGTGTGGAAACATTTAATTAACATCAGATAGAAATACAGACTTAGTATGTTCAGCATATTTAATTTTTTTTGTTACTTTAGCTATGCAGTGGATTTTGCATTTTAAAAGTGTATTTGTTGTAGAATTTATTGTAGAATGTGATTTGAAGCAGTGCAAAGCATTTAAAGATACCAGTGCTTTCTTGAAAAGGTTTAGGGTACTGAATCCCCTCCCTCTCTTCTCTGCATCCCCACCTTTGAAAACTTTTTTGAAAAACAAGAGTACAAGCCCACCTTCTTCAGCAAGCATAATTCCAGAATCTGAACACCTTCTGATGCCCCAAGCAGTCTGGAATGAAACCGGGAATTTGAGGAAAAATGCCTTATGTAAGAGTCTATTAAATACCCCAAATAAACGGAAGGTTTTTAAGTCTGTAAAATAAATTCTGTACCTTACAAGCGTCATTTGGTGATGAGGTAATTGATGTAAAAAGACAAATTTTTAGAGTGATATTTGACTAAGCAGAAAGCAGTGCATTTTTGTAATACACAGCTATCTTAAGAAGTCAGCATGTGCTGTTGTCACCTTCTGAAATCATGCAGATGACATGCTGAAGGGATCCAAAGAAAGTTTTATCCCAGGTGTATGGATATTTGGGGAATTATAAGTCCAATTCCAAGGTCAGGCTTTAGTTGTAATCAAATAATCTAAAATCGATTATACCTTATCTGTGTTCTAAACAATACTGTGAACATCCTTCTCATGCTAAATCCTAGGACTCCTAAAATTCCAGCAAAAGCAACTGCTCCCAATATTTTTAAGCCCTAGAAGTTCATTTTCATAGAGCTGCTGTTCCACATAATCTTTAAAGAACGAATTGCGCTCTTTTGTTTGTGACTCGTGACAGTGTCTTCTGTTGCTGAAGACAAAGGTATATTTAGGCTTTGCAAGACTTCTTGCTGTGCTTTAAATCAATTGAATTATATGCAGATGATATTCTGTATCTGCTTCAGTTGGGCAAATACTGAAATAAGATTCAAACTGTCAAGAAAATCCACAGCAAAAATCAGCAAGTTAAAAAAAACAGCTGCAGGTTTCAGTAATTGTCAAATGATATTAAATGTCCATGTTAGTAATGAGAAGGATTAAGAATCTGCATTCTTCCTGGATGTCTGTACTGTATGTCCAGGTCAGTCCTGGTTTGGAGGCTCAGTGTGGGTCTGGACTCTTGGCAGTCTTTGCCTGCACAGGGGGTTCAGCTCCCTGTCTGATAGGGAGTGGCTGCAGTTACCACTTACTGGTTCTGGGCAGGATAGCGAGCTACAGGGACGATTTTTCAGAGCTGTTATGATGGTGTTTTAGGGGTAACTTGGGGAAATGTTGGTAAGTGATGGGTCCTAGAGAGGAGGGATACTGCATGCCTGGCCATCCCAAACTGCATTACAGCAGGACGTGTGAGTCAGTGACACTGATAACACCACCCAGAAATAGAGAACTATTGGAGGTTGTGAGACTTCTGATATCGGGGTTTGATGCAGCAGCTTCTCTGTCCTTACAAAAATATTAGAGAAACTGGTGGAAAAAACTAAATATTCCAGTGTTTAAAACCTAATCACAAAATGTTTGTCTTCAGAGACAAATACTAAGATAGTTTTAATAGATCTTCCTAGGTAGAGATTGGAGAGCAAAAGCTGCTAGTGATGATTAGGCTTAGTTAGGTGTGGCAAGTGAGAGACTTTTTACTTAAGAAATGGAAACTAACTAGAAGTCTCATTTTCTTCATGGCCATAGAAAATAACAGTAATGAACCTTTTGTAATCCACATGCTCTTTTTAAAAAGAAGTTTTTAGGTGTATGAGTGACCACTTTGAAAAAACACGGTGTATGCAATCAGAAGGAAAAATTGAGGAACAAAGGACGTTTCAAACTTCAGAAGTTTAGCAGCAAAATTGATTATTTTGCTGTCTTAAGTAATGGCTTGAGCATCTGTTTACCATGTGTTTTATGTATACATACGTATATATTTTAAAAACTAGGGGACTGTCAGCTTTGGTGGTCTGAGGCTGAGATAGAGGGAAAAAATTCACAAATAATGCAAATGCCAAGAATGGAACAGTTGCTCACTGGTTTTCAGATATGAGGTATAGTTGACTTACAGATCTTAAAAGATTAGATTTTCTAAGTAAATGGTTAAAGCTACGAAGATCTGCAGTTTTGACCCAAACCTGTGACAAGCATGGACTTAAAAAAGCAAGTGGCTTATGAGCAGGAGTAGCAAGTAGGGAAGAAAAACTCTTCAGCAGTGTGTTGAGTGATGGTGGGGAATATTAACCATCCTTCCTTTCCCTCAGACTTGGGTCTTTCTATTTTGGTTGTTTTGTTTTACTTTGCTGTAAAAGTGTAATTTGATCTTAGAATCTTGATACTGAGTTTAAAGTGTGGTTGAAAGCCACATGAAGTACTGCAGCTGGTATGTAGTAGATCCAACACAGGAAATGGTTTTTTAGTCCTTTTACTCTTCTGGAAGCGTTCTCTAGCAATTATGAAATTTAAAATAAAGCTGTTTTGTTGTGGACTTTATAGTGATAGAAGATTGCTGGCATGCTTAACCACCCACTTAACAAAAAACCATATAAATATTAACGGGTGGAAACTTCTCCTGTCAATGTCTTTGACATCAGGTTGGGGGAAGTGTGGGATTTGGGGTAAATAACACTGAGCTGTGGGCATAACCGAAGTTGTGGGTTTTTCCTCAGGAGAAAAAAGAGCAAGAGCCGAAGTCGAAGCCATGACAGAAAGAGAAGCAGGAGTAAGGAACGCAAACGGAGCCGGGACCGGGAGCGGAAGAAGAGCAGGAGCCGGGAAAGGAAGCGGAGCAGGAGCAAAGAACGCAGACGCAGCCGGTCCAGGAGCAGAGACCGCAGGTTCAGAGGCCGCTACAGGAGCCCCTAGTAGGTTATTTGTGTCGAGGTGCATGGGGGCTGCTTCAGTGGTGTGATGGGGAAGCCTCAAGTTTCACTTTCTGCTTTCTAAATGGGTCACTAATAATCTCAGAGGGTGAGAGGCTGAGTTTGAAGAATGTCAATAAACACAACATGGAAAAGAGGAGGACAGTAACATATCCCCCTTCTGCTGGTTTTCCTTCTGAGCCAAAATGAAAGATGTAAAAGCAATGAAAGAATGTGTACAGCTGACTGGAAAACCAAATTTATCACAAAATCAAAGTAACAAGCAAGTTCCCTACTTGTCCAAACTGTCTTCAGTATAAAACTTGACAGCTTAGCTGTCAAAAAGTGAATAGTAGTCTGTGACTTTGATTACAAACTCATAAACCCTTGTTTTTGTATTACTGAAGATTTTTACGGTCTTGCTGCTCTTAAACACTTTACTCCGTAAATGCATATTCCCATAAAGACACCCCACCTTTATGCATCCAAACTGGAAGCATCTTGTCTTCGAAATGCCCATGCATTGCATATTTGCCCTGCTTTTTGTCAGACTTGTCTAGAAACTGTGAAAGAACTCTTTGATCCTCTCAGATATTTAGTTTGACAGAACCTCTGCTGTAAGTAGTTCCTGGCAGTTGTAAATCAATTCTCAAAAGACATTTTTTTCATCAGTATTTGTTTCTGATGGTTTGTATTCCCGCTCTCCCCTTCGCTTCCTGTTGCCTCTTTGCAGAAAACCAGTGAGAACTGGTGTATATGGTTGACTGTAGTTAATAACCTGAGGCTGCTCCTTGTGTCTGCTGTTGTCCAGGACTCCTCTCAGCTGTTACCAAGTCTGGGAATGCAAGGTCCCGTAAAAAGTAGGCAATTGGAAAGGATGTATTTTTTAAACCATAACATGTAATGCCATCTGTGATGAAGATATCTCTCAAGGTGTTTGAGCAGACAGTGTTTATCTTCTGATAAATTGCAGGCTTGCACAGTTTTAGTACATGAATGTTTTTCTTGGCTGGGTCCCAATCCAGGAAATGCATTCTCTTTTGTACTCTTGGAATGCAAACAAAACTGCCTGAGGTCTCAGAGTCTCAGTTTGTGCTAAGTCATCTGGATGTGGGCATTCTGATAATGAGAACTTACTGCAGCTCCAGGCTCTGCTGAGGTGCAGTGGCATCCTGTGCCCGTGGGGGTCACAGAGCTTCTCATCCTGGCTTTCCCTTTGTCTCCAGTGCCAGGCTGGGCAGAGCCTGTGTGTGCTGCTCTGGGCTTCAGCTCTGAAGATTTCAGCAGTGCACAGTTGGCTTGCTTTCCTACAACTCTTTGCTACCTGTAAGGTTACAGTAGCTGGTTGGGTTGTGCCAGTGCCACTGTTGTGGCTCAAGACACAGAGGACCTTGATCCAAAACTTGAGCCTTCCATGTGTGAGCCTGACAGCCTCCCCTCCGGTGCGGTGGTGCAGGGGGAGGATGTCCTTCGTCTCTTCACATAGTTGGGAGTTGCTGCATTTTCCCAGCTGCGTTGGAGAGTTTTGTTCTTTGGTATTTTGTTGTCACTGGGTGAGAATGTTCTTCAGCTAGAGAAATTTGGAAGTTCCAGTGTTCTGGTCTTCCAAAATAATTTCCTCAAGTAGAGATTGAAAGTGCAATAACCCATGCCTGTTCTAAGGCATTGAGGTACGTTATGCCAGAAAGGTAAATGATTGTGAGGGTTCTTTTTCCCTATTCTGACACTTCTGTAGCTGTTCTGGGTGATTTCTCTGGAAATACAGTGAACAAGAAGCTGAGATGGTCTGGTATGCCCTGAGGATACATGGTTGTGCTTATTCGTTTGGTAGTTCTGCTGCAGTTGCCAGATTGTTGCTTTCATTTAACCAAGTAGAATTTTAGTGTTTGAAATGGTTTAGTGGAAGACTGGAAACAGGGCAGGCACATGTATCCCAGGGGGACTGCTGTTGACTGTTGGCAGTCAGCAAGCAATCTGCTGTCAATCACTTGTAGATCATGGATGGTGCTGTTGAAGTAATACATATGCTACTGTGATTCCCAAATTCTAGTTTTGTCTCAAGAAGTGTGAAAGAGAAGGGCCTCAGAAGATACAAGAGTGGAGAGCTCCTAATTTCCTGTTTGTTACTCTTCAAATGCAGACACCCACCTTTAAATCTGTATGAGACATTGACTCAGGGAGACAGGAGTTTTGGAGATGAAGCCTCCTGCACCACTGGCTGCCTTTCAATCAGATAACTTTGGATCACCAGAACTGGTGCTTTCATTTGAAGAAATTGTCTCTGTATCAGTGCCATCAGCTCAGCATTTCGAAAGTAACTGCCAGAGTTCTCTTGCTGGCTGGGGCAGCATGTAGATCAAAATGCATTATGGTTTCTGTTTTATCTTATTTGTTACTCTTTCTCCTCCTTGTGATCTTTCTCATTTGCTTTATAAAGGCTCCTTTTCAAGCTGATGCCTGTAAACTGAAATGTTCTTGCTGCTGGAGCAGTTAAGAGGCATCTCAGCAACAGTGAGAAGAAAAAGTCTAGTATGGAGAAGAGAGTGCCACAGAGAGCCTGAAACCTTGGAATTTGTTAAGCTTTAGAAAGTGGTTAAATGCTTCAACTTTTTAAAATGGGGTGACTGGCTTGCATTGCTTAATGTTGACAGGGTTTTTTTCTAATGTTATTCTCACGCATGTTGTTCTGTAAGTGTTTTACAGCTACATTATTAGGTCTCTTAGTAGAAAGAACTTGACTGGGTATTCTTGCTTAGACATGTGTCTGGCAAATCGCAGACACATGTACAGTAGAAGTACTAATGTACAGTAGAAGTCACTTAGACCATCCTGTTTCTATTCTGAAACCAAGAATTTGGACAAAGCTGTCGGGAAAACAGATGTATTACATGAGGACTGAAAGTTCATCATGATGCCCTGGACTTTGTTAGCCAAAGTTTGCCTTGTCCAACACTGTTTTGTTGGAGTCTTGAGTAAGAATTAGCAGGTAAGAGCTGATAATTTGCTGGCTGTCTTCTGACCTGACTGCTGTTGGGCTGTGTGGCATCATGCAGGTTTGGGAAGGCATGTCCCTATGGACTGAGGGCCTTTGGCTTATGGACAAGGGGACTCCTAGATATAAAGATGAATTGCTTGTGACATGGTGCTGCCTTGCATGATAGCAGGAGCTGGGCAGCAGCTGTAGGGGCCGTAGGAGCGAAGCAGCTTTCCCTGAGATCTACAGCTTTACAAGCAGGTCTCCTTGGAAAAACAAAGGGAAGTGCATCCTGCAGAACACTGCTGAAAAGGGATCTTGAGAAGGTAACTTGGGCTGTCACCTTGCCCTAGGCAGCTTTGTGCTCAGCCTGGGATGGCTTTAGGTCACTGGGGTTTGTCAGTGTTTCATGGAATCATGTAAGGAAGGTACTACTAATTGAGTGAAAATGGAAAAGAGATTTTTGGAGTTGTAGTGGGTCGTGCGTTTTTCTCCCCACTTTTTTCCTTTTCTCTCCCTCCCCCTTGGGAAACTGTGCATGTATTTGAAAACTGTTACTGTGTTACTTATCAATTATTTGTGTTTTGGGGATTCTTTTCATTAGATTTAGACAAACAAAACATTTCTTTCACCATTTCCTTAAAAACTCATAATTATTTACTATTGTTTAGTTGGTCTGCATGTTAGTATTCTGGAATTACTGTAATTGGTGTGTCTGGCTGCATTTGATTTGAACTGGAGAACACCACGTTCTATACTGGGAGGTGTGAAGGTGCAGGGTAGTCCCATGTTTGGTAAGAAGTTGGCCTCTGGAATCAGTACCAGCATTTCCAGGTGCAGCTTTCAGCAGTTTCTCAGATACTGGAGAACCTGAATGGATGCTCCGAGCAGTCATTTGTCTGGACTTGAGTAGGAAATGGAGTAATTTATCCTAGGCAGAAAATTCTGGGTTTGATCAATAGCAATCTCATCTCAACACGTGCCTGTGTTTTGTGTCTTATTTTCTCTGTTCTTAATAAGTAGTTTCTAAATGGTCTTTTTTCTTTATTTTTTTTCCAGTGTTGTACAGGGCCATATTTCCCTTGCTTTAACCTGGCCAGCACGGTTTTGGATCTTGGCCCACTACTTCCACCTGTGTCATGACATGTTTAAAAATGGGCATCCTCCTCCTTGCTGTGGATGCTGAGTTTCACTATAAGCATTACTGCTCCACTGAGGAGCAAGAAGATGTTTTTCAGACAAATTGCCTGGCCAAATGGATTTAGTGGAAGACTTCTTAATGTCTTCAGCCCGCCGTGTCTTTCAGGGTGTTTCACATCAAATTGTAGCTACAACAGAAAGAATCAATTGTGTGCAGATGGAAAGCCAAAGCCCCAGTGCACAGCATTCAGTCTGTGCAGCAGTGCCTCTGCTCGGTGGAGATACAGGAAGAATGTTAACAGGTGTTGTTCTTTGCCTTGTATCTACCAGGACATCAAGTTCAGGGAGAACACGATGGGATGAGTCCTACTGCCCGTGTCACAGGCTGTCCCCATGTGCCACGTTACCTAGTGAGGACTGTCCTTAACATGGAAGTTAAGGGCAGGTTACAGTTTGTTCTAACAGACTTTGTGAAGCCTGGAGAACTAAAATTAGATTCAGCCAAGAGGTTGGATTCCTTCTGTGGTTCCATGTCTATATATAGGGCTAACTGCTGGGTTCACTGCTTCTGTGGTTTGGTGGCCATTAAGAACTTTAGGAAGCTTCATTGGCATATTTGTAGCACTTCAGTGGCGAGAGCTGAGGCAACATTAGTGAATGTGTCCCTTAGAGATGTCTGCAGGGAGCTACTTTGGTTTCTTCTTGCACCTTAAATTTCATGAAACTTTTGATTTTAAAACGTTACACTTGAGCAAGTAATCCTGCCAGCACCACTTTGCACACAGCTCTGAGGCTGAGCTCCAGGCCATGCTTTGCAATCATCAGTACATAGAACTTGATGTGGACACAGAAACATGTGCAATGGTTACAGCTGTAACTGTAGCTCAGAATAGTTCACATGTACAAATGTGCCCTGTGTGGCTGGCTCATAATTCACTTCCTGGAGTCCTGCATATTCTGGGGTTTTGTGATGCAGGTGAAGCTGAGAGAGGAGCATATTCCGTGCCTTATGGTCTGGAGTGCTGCATGTGTTGATATCCTGTTGATGATATTATGCATGCATTGGGTGCTGCTGATGGAAATGCTGACCAGTTCAGGTGCAAGGGTGGGTGAGCACTTGCAGTGTAATGTGAGTACAGATGGGAAATCCTGAATTTTGGTACTCAGGTGAGTAATGTCTGTCTTTTCTTTTGCCGTAGTTCTGGTCCAAAATTCAACAGTGCCATCAGAGGGAAGATTGGTCTGCCTCACAGCATCAAATTAAGGTTTCTGACTTTTCTCTACTTTTTATTATATCATTAGTAGATTTTGATTAAAATCAGAGTGGTGTATTTGAAGGTTTTCTTCTAATCTTGTTTCTTCTTTCCTTTTAGCAGACGTCGCTCCAGGAGCAAAAGTCCCTTCAGAAAAGACAAGAGCCCTGTCAGGTACAGCTTTTTACATGTGGTTTTTTGTCCTATTGAAGTTGGGAAGGTGATGGTGAAATAATGCATTAATAAAAAAATGCATTAATGCAATAATACTCAAAAGTGATACTGAAATTCATTTAGAAATCCTGGGAGAGGAGAGCATTGTTAATATGTTGCCTTCTTCCCATGTCATAAACAGTTGTAAATAACATCAGTTTGCAAAAGAAGCTTTGCTTTGGTTTTTTGCATTTGTGTTCTCAATCTTTTGCCCATTAATCGTGAATTAAATTAGCTTTTGTGCTAAATTGTGCTTAATAATCTAAAGAATGGAAAAGTACAAATGCTTCTTTTTGCTTTTCAGTATTTATTCATATTAATTTTAGAGAGGCTCGATACCTTTGAAATGCAGGAGGTGCTTATCCATTCTCAGGCTTCTCATTAAGGAAATTAGATTTAGATAGCTGCTAATGAGATTATTCTCTTACATTAATGCAGTTAAATTTAACCAATCTTGTTTTGTTTTTTAATGACTAGCAAACTCTTACTAAGATAATTCAGTGTAAATTTTTCTTTTGTATTCTCAGTGATTAATATCTATATAATTATATTAATATAAATATGTACTCCATGACTGAAAACTCAGTCCAGGATCCAGCATGCTAGTTCTGTCCTGTACTTGACTACAAGTCAGATTTTTTTTTTTAGATTTGAAGCTTCAGCACCTTAGAAGTGGTGTATCTAATTCCAGATAGTGGTTCAGTATTGAAATAAAATTATTCTAGTGCTTCTGGTGTCAAGGATCAGAGTAATTATTCACTATTCTTATTTTTTTTTGTGAGTTAACAAGCTGAAACTCTGAGGACTGGGAATTCCATTTACATGGCTGTCAGTATTGTTTATGCAGTGGCTGCAGTGACTCTGAGGTGACTGGGTAGATGCCAGATGTGAGTTTGCAAAGCCTGGTTGGCACTACTTGTCTGAGAGTTTGGGCAGCTGGTCTGTGCCAGTTCACCCTGCTGGCCTTTGTATCCTCGTCCTCTCATCTTCGTGACTGTGAGCTCCACAGTGGGCCTGGTACCATTTCTGGACAGCAGCAAAATGGTATCTCTGATTAGTTTGGGCCTCTGGAGGTAAAATAGAAGTTTTCAGGCATATTTAATGCTCGCAGTTGAAACAGGATATTCAGGCATGTTATACAAGTAAATAGATTATCATATTAATATTAGGTACTCACTTCTTAACCCTGCCTTTTTTAAATACAGCAGGTGTGTTTTTCACTATTAGACTGGGAAGTACTGATTATTTAGTGTTTCACATGCAGTCCAGAGATGAGTTAGCTTAATTCAGTTCATTTTTTAACTGAACTTTGCTCTTTCCAGAGAACCTATTGATAATCTTACCCCTGAAGAGAGGGATGCTCGAACAGTATTCTGCATGCAGTTGGCTGCAAGAATTCGACCAAGAGACCTGGAAGAATTTTTCTCTACAGTAGGGAAGGTAATTAATAGGGAAGTTAAAATGAACCTGACTACTGCCTCAAGCTGTCCCAGTAGAACTTAAGTACAGGATTGATATTTTTGAGGATTGTAAGCAGGTGGAGCTTCCTGTACCTGTGCAAAGGGGGATGAATGACGATGAACTAGTTATTAAAGGCTTTGAACGTGAAAATGTAATTTCTCAGGAGTTCATTGTTCATGTGATGTGATGCAAAACATGTCGATTCAATTCTGATTCAAACAACTTCATTTTTCATATTTTCTGTCTTTTTCAGATAGATTTGTCAGTTATAGTGTAACTTGAAAATTCATTTAACTTCTAATTTTGAAAAACTTTTGTCATACACTACATTTGACTTTGAACAGCAGCTTTAGTGCTCACTTGCCTCTGGGATATGTTTGTTAAAGCTGTATGCTGCCATAGATTTTCAGCACAATTACAAAGCCATTGGCTTGGCAGATGATCATCTCATTATTAATACCTGTCTGAGGAATGGGCTGCATTAGGTTTTTTCCTTTATCTCCAAAGTACTCATGTCAATTCTTGCCTTTCAGGTTCGTGATGTGCGAATGATTTCAGATAGAAATTCCAGGCGTTCAAAGGGAATTGCTTATGTTGAATTTGTTGATGTTAGTTCCGTGCCCCTGGCAATAGGACTGACTGGACAGAGAGTCCTGGGTGTACCCATCATAGTACAGGCATCACAGGTAAGGAGTTGTAAATCTCATTTTTGTTCATTTTGAGTTATGCCTTTTGTGTCTTGCTGAGAAACGTAATGTTTGAAAGTTTGGTTACCATTGCATGTTTGGAAAACCTTAACAAGGATGATTATTTAAGCTAATTATAAATGGACTTTTGTTTCCCATAGATGACAGGCAAATTAAAGCAATCCAAAGTGATATAAATGCATTTTGAAGATACAGATTTCAAGCAAGTAGTAGTAAAGAAATTGAAATAGTGTTACAGAATTGTAGGTTATATTGTGTATGCTTTCCAGCATGTGTAAAAACTGTTAATTTACTAGATACAAGCCAGAATTATGCATGAAGTTTTTCAGTTTAAAGGCTTTTGGAATCTGTGTCTCTGTACTTGGTCATCATCTTGGGTTCTGTGGATTTTAATTTCAAGTCCGATGGATAGTCTGCAGATTATACAACAGCTCGTGGTCTTTTGGTGAATCTGCCTAGTTCTGATCTAATAGATATATACTGCTTATGTTGGGGTTTTTTATTAAGTTTTGACAGAAGGTGAGTTTTTATTTTCTCCTTTTCTTAGGCAGAGAAAAACAGAGCAGCAGCAATGGCAAACAATCTGCAGAAGGGCAGTGCTGGTCCCATGAGACTCTATGTGGGATCATTACACTTCAACATAACTGAAGATATGCTTCGAGGAATCTTCGAGCCATTTGGCAGGGTAAATGTTAATTTGGCATGTTGTGTTGTGGTAGTTTATCTGAGAAACCTAGATTAGTTGTGGAGCACTCACAGCTTCTGCAAATAATTCAGCTTCACACCCACGGAACGTTTGTTTCCTTCTTGCACTGCTGTGCCCATAAACATCCCCAGGCTTTGGGTGCGTGGGTGGTGTTAGAGAACAGATGAGGACCTGGGTTTGTGGTGGTGTCCAGTGAATTGGAATGGCAGATCTTACAAAGGAAAGCTGAGAATTCCATGAGTACCTAAATTAAGGATCAGGGGAAAAAAAAACCCCAAAACAAAACAAAAACTCCCTACGTTGTATCCTGCCCCTGTGACTTGTGAATATCTTTCCCATCTGTGATTGTGAATGAGGGCCCTGTTTCACAGGTTAAAGCACAAAGCACAGGATTGGGGCTGAGGTCTGAGAATATTTTGCTATCAGCTGTGTCTGAGGACTTTTTGCTCAAGTTTTAGCTCATGTAAGGACCAAGAACTAGTGGTGTGGCCTGTGAAGCTCCAACTTGGGCCCCTTCTCACTCCTGAGCATTGGGCCCTAGTTTGCAGCATGGCAATAAGTTTTTGTAGAGAGAATTATGGAAGTGAACAGATCAAATCCAAAGTTTCCAGTGGAGCTCCAATAACTGTTAGCTGTACTGTGCCAAGGTACCTGGGGTATTTCATTATGAGACAGGGGAAAGTTAGGTACTTAATGAGGAAAAAGAAGTCCATTAATGTTTGGATTCTTTTCATACTGTCTTTGGATATGAACCCTGCTTCATACATACGGTGGCAGTGCTTTTCACATGCATTATTCAGACCCAGTATGCCCATCCCTTTAAATCTCTTGTGCAAAACCCTAGAAAATTGCTCTAGTTGATTAAATTTTAATCCACATGGCTGCTGTTCTTGTTTATTTTTTTTTTCTCAAGGTCTGACAGTAGCATTAAGGTAGTTTTAGGAGGGTTACACGTAGAGCTGTGAAGGTCTTTCCTTCTTATTCCATATACTCCAGTCCTAAACTCAGTTCTGTCTTCTGTGTTGCTGTCTCTTCCAAACACTACTTTATGGCTCATGGATGACTCAGCACCGTGTTTTAAATTCAGTCACTGTAAACTTCTAGGAGTTCCCAAATACCAGTAATTATTAAAATGTACAGTCCTTTCTTAAAGACCCTGGTCAGTCACGCAAACTGCTTTTCTTAGCTTGTGAAACAGTTTCTCAGCATGTGAGATGCATGACCAGTGTGTTTCAGTGAGGATCTGATGGGGTCTGTGTGCTCATGATCTGCTGGAATGTTGCATCAGGAGCAAACCTCTACCTGGAGCTGCACTCAAACCCCTTACGTTTACCTGCTTCTGTCTCAGTATGGGAGCACCTGTCTGGCTGTCAGTGCACTAAGTTTGACTTGAGGAAGGAACGAGAAACTGATTAAAAAACCCCAATGAAAACTGGTTTCACAGTCACGTCTGTGTATTTGTCAGGGCTGTTTCCACGTTGTGTTTTGGTATCTTGTGGGTTGTTCCAAAATGTCTGATAATAAATAGCTTTATTCTTATCTTTCAGATTGAAAGCATTCAGCTGATGATGGACAGTGAAACTGGACGCTCAAAAGGATATGGATTCATTACGGTATGCCTGGGATTGCTGGGCTTCTTAGGCCATTTCTGGGTGTAATCTTCCCATGCAGTAGTGTATCTATATATATATAACCTTGTCATGTGTATATATAGCAGCAGTCTACATTGCTACTATATATATACCTTATCAATCCATATTGCTGTTGTATCTAGAGAGTAGCTACTGTATTGCTACTTTATCTCTGTTAGGTCCCATTTTAGAGGTGTCATGTAGAGGACACACAGCACTGGCCCTTTCCTTTGTTTCTACCAGTTGTCTGGGTATTGTGGGTGAGCAATGGATGTGTTTAGGTGGGAATAGTTTCCTTTGGAGTCAGTGCCTGGGAAAGCAAATGCTGCCTTCTGCAGGCAAAGACACTAGTAAAGACTGGCATTTTTCACAGTTGTGAAAATGATTGAATTTGAGCTTTTTGGGGGACATAAAATTTTAGAAGATGAAACTTTCAGTTGAAAACATCTCTCCTCTTTGCCCTCAGGTACACAATTTTGTGAACTTGAGTTTCTTGACTGACCTGGCAATTTGTCATGGGGACAAAAGTCTCGGCTGGGACCTCTGGCACTTGGACACAAATGAAACCAAACTAACTATATAGTTCAGACTTGACGGTTTTAACACTGATAAAATGTTTGTATGTTTATTTTGATGTTTCGCAGCATAAAGCAGGACATCTGTTAGGAATAATCAGTAAATACCATGGCAGTTGTAAGGTTACAAAGAAAGTGACTGTCACTCTTTTAAGAGAACTGCAGCCCAAGACATCTGTTGATTGCAGTATCTAGATGCTATAACTTGAACTATAATTATGTTTAAATACATTACCTAAATATGAGACAGTAAATACCAAAATCTGTGTGTTTGGTTTAAATTAAAAATACAGAGCATATTTAAGTTAGCTTGTTGCTGTTATCTTAGAGAGTTTCTTCTGTTTCTGTAATTGTGAATGTTGCATACAGTAGAAGTGTTGCTGAATCCTGTAGGCAGTATTACTGAATTTCCCCTTTTCCAATCTATAGTTCTCAGACTCTGAGTGTGCCAAAAAGGCCTTGGAACAACTCAATGGATTTGAGCTGGCTGGGAGGCCAATGAAAGTGGGACATGTAACTGAGCGTACTGATGCTTCCAGTGCCAGCTCCTTTTTGGACAGTGATGAGTTGGAACGGACTGGAATTGACTTGGGAACAACTGGTCGCCTTCAGTTGATGGCAAGGCTTGCAGAAGGTGGGTGTGATGTTTAATAGGAAATATGCAAAAAATACACGAGTTTGCAGAGTTTGAATTAAACCCCCCCACAGAACTTGGGATAACTGCATGAAATGGTCTCTTTAATCTTTTGACAACAGTAAGATTTCTGATCCTTGTGTTAGTGCATCCCTGAGTGAGTGGCAGTGCCCGCTCCAAGGTCTGTGTTGTGTTGCAGGTACTGGGTTGCAGATTCCTCCAGCTGCACAGCAGGCTCTGCAAATGAGTGGCTCTTTGGCCTTTGGAGCTGTGACAGGTAAGAAATGATGACCTGTTTATTTTTCAAAATTACTTTTTGCTTTATAATTCTGTGACAAGAGGTACTTTAATATGTTTTGTGATCTTTTAAAATGAAAACACAGGTATTGCAGTGTGTTTGACACACTGTAAAACGCTGCAAATCCGTAAGCAGATAACCAGGGACAGTATCACAGTTGGGATGGGTGTGATTCACTTTGCAGTATTTTTGCAAATTTGTTGTAGTTCACCTAATTCATCCCAAGCCTTCATCTCTTTATCTGTGCTATTCTCTGTGCTAATGGGGACTTGTAAGTTCTACTGCACTGTAAGTGTTGACTGCTAAAAATGGCAGGCCCAGCATTGGACGAGCATTGACCCCTGTGAAAAGCCTGGGCTGTCCCAGGGGCAGGGAGGTTATTAGGACTTGATGTGGGACATGTCCCGAGGGTGGCAGCAGTGTTAGACATATACAGTGTGTGTCCTGGTGAGGAAGGACATTGTATGTCAGGGAATGTGTGTTGCTTGGATTTGGCTGTGGTTGTTTGTGTGTTCTGCAGGTGGGTATGCTGGAGTGAGGCTGAATATATGATTGCTGCTGCTAGTTCTTACTGGCCTAAACAGCAAACTGTTCAAGGGGTGTTCAGTGAATAACCTCCCACGGGAGGTCAGGGTTTCACAGAGTGGAATTTCTTCTTTTTGTTACTTTTAGTTAGTAATAAGAACAGAGAACTTTCAACTGTCACAGCAGTAGAAAATTACTTAATGTCACAAATAACGAGATGCTGGAACATGTGAGAAAGTGTCAGGACAGTAGCAAAGAATAGGTGGCATTGTTGTTTTGCCTTCCAGCAGAGTTTGTGACAGAAGTGATTCAGACTTAATAAGATAGGCCTGGATCATGTTACTGAAGGTCAGGTGCAGTCCTATGAAGAGCACACCTGTAAAGCTTTAGACAGTTGCTAAAAGAATATAATAGGGTTGTTCTAGAGATGTGCCCTTGGAAGGAAAAGGAACTGGCTAGTGAAAGGAAAATGTTGGTTGTCTGCTGAAGAAGAAAAGGATGAAAAAAGCACAGAGGTAAGGAAAAAGTGTATCTAGATCAGAAGGAGAAGGAAAGGTCACCACCACTAAAGTTAGATCACTGTTAATGCAGGTGATACAGTAGTGTGGCAGTCAGGTGTGGAAACAGGTGTAGGCAGTCAGAAATGAGAAAAGTATTTAAAAAAACCCTCAATCCTTTCCCATTTGAAACAAACAAGGCCAAAAAAATCTCACCAAGCTCACCAAATCAAGAATATGGCCAGAAATACCTGACACAGAACTGTTCAGACAGGTGGAATCAGCATGAGATAACCTGCCTATGGAGAAATAAATGATAAGGTTGAATACAGGTGTTTGAAGAAGGTGCATGTTTAGCAACTATAGAAATGAAAGTGGTAGGGGTAGCATTGTTTATTCCACTGGTATTGTACAAAAGGAATAATGCAGACATGTGCAACTTTAAGTAACTTTGGAAAAAGATAAAGCTTTTTGCTGCCATAGAGTCATGAGCTATCCCCAAAGTGAGATTTGGTTATGGATTAAAGATCTCTTTACTCTTGTTAGAGAAAATTACTACCAGGAATTATGTCATTGTGGGAGACTTTAACTTCCCTGATACAGATTGGAGAAGAATTGCTAGTAATAATGGTGGGGCCCAGATATTCCTGGATGTGATATCCGACAAATTTCTTCATCAAACACTCACTGACTCATGAAGAGGGGATGCTATTTTAAACTCAATTTGGTAAGTAATGAAGATGTTATGGATGAGAATAGAAATGACCATTGACTTGAGGGATCATGAGTTGCTCATGTTTAAATGAAAGGATAAACAAACAGGTCTGTAACTAAGGCTTGTGATTTCAAAAGCAATGGTTGAAGAAACAAGGCAATAAAGTCATCTGGTCTGAGCAAATTGGGTGTTTGAACAGGCAGGATGTGAGAAGTTTCTTCTGTTCCACATTGCTAATGCTGTATTGGATCTGTATTCCACAGAAAGAAGAAAAAGCCCTGTTAGAAATGGGCTCCCCACTGAACCCGGGGGATTAACTACCTCAAAAGAAATAAGGAATAAGCATACAGCCTATGAAAAATAAGAAAAAGGACTAATAACAAAAGAATATTTTTAGTTTGGGAAACAGATAGAAAGAAAATTACCTGCCAGCAGTCAAACTGAGCTAGACATTGTAAAATACATGAAAGGATAGATGAAGATTTACAACTCTTGGAGAACAAAAAGGAAGCAGGGCTCAGGTGAATGAAAAACTACTCCCAAGGTATTTCTAAAGTATCTCATTGCCTCAGTTTGTAGTGGGTACAGTGGTCATAAAGGTTGGAATTTGAGGAGGGTAAGCTAGGAATATGTAGTAAAAAAAAAAAATTATTCCCAAGGTAGAAGCAAAGCTAAAAGAGCTGAGTGTAAACAGTTCAGAGGAGGAAGAAAACTCCCAGGAAATGAGTGGGGGAAAAGATGCTTGAAACATGAGATCTCATCTCTGGTATTGTCAATAAACATTTAAAGTCTGTGATATTGTGTGTAGCTGGAACATATAACTCTAAATTATCTACACTCAAAAGAAAGGAATTAAAATGCCATCTGGCCAGATTCTGGTCCTGTTACTATCTCGACTTCACTCCTTCAGAAGTCATACTAAAGAAGGGAGAATATTATGACAGTATAGCAAACTGTCAGAGAAACTGCATTTCGAGGCTACCAGTCCTTGATGGAAGTGCCTTTCCTGGGCAGGGCAGCCATAGCAGAGCTCTTCTCACTGAACTTTGGGCTCCTGTCGATGGGGAGTTAGGAAGCCAGAGAAGTGGGTAGCACAGGAAGTACAAGGTGTGTAAAGAAGCTGGCTCAGAGGAAGAGGGACTTTTTCCAGGTGAAAGCTGGGAAGGTTAAAGGCTGTTATTGAAGCCAAAATTCAGGTGTTGGGCTTATCTTGTTTAGTACTTACATGAAAAACAATGGTGAACAGTGGGGGTGAGGTGAGTGAACACAGAGGTGCTGTCAGTAAGAGGTTATTGGGGTGTTATATATTGTTCACCTCTTCGTGGTTAAATCAAATTCCAGTTCTGTAGCCTGGGAGCTGAGCAGTGAAAGGTTGCCCAGGAGGAGGAAAATACCTAAATAGTGCAGACAGGGTATGACCTGGCAGCTGACACACTGCCAAGATCAGCTGTGCTCCTGCAGGCAGGACACTGAGCACCTGAGCCACACACCCACAAACAGTTCTGATCAGCCACCTTCAGGAGGGATTCAGTCAAGCTAAAATAGGGAAGGTAAAGAATCAGGTCTGGAGACCTGAGAACTTGGCCATTATTCCCGTGGAAAAAAATCCAGCAGGAAAAGGAATTTAACGTAAATAGTTGTAGCTGTGTACCCTGTTCTCTGTCTGAACATGTGAAACTTAAAATATTCAGGCTATAGAACATTCCTCTAATGCTTTCTGGGGCAAAGTATTCCATCCTGGTGGAAGGAGCTGTCTGGTTTTGGAAGAGATTGAGATGGTGTGCTGCCCAAGAAGGAGGAATAGGTGTTATCATATGAGACCTCTGTTTGGTCTCTGTTCTCTTCACAGTAATGGCTTGGGACACTGGGCATTACTTGCAGGCTTTGGCCTATTTAAAGCCATCTGGATTTCAAAATAAACACACAACTTCGTTTTGTTTTTAGACACAAAGTGTTTGGTAGCTGTTTCTGTATTTCTGCTTTCTCTGTGCACTGAGCCTGTACTCCCATCATGCCAAAGAGGTTATATATACAGAACATACTGGAAAAGTTACCTAGATCTGAACTTGACAGATGTATTAATTTTAATTTTCACATATTATTTAAAACTACGTGTAGGGAAAGAGTTGACGGTAAAGAAAGACAATGAATTTCTAAATTCTGAGTGATTTTAGGAGGGAGAGGAAAGGACTATTCTTCAGTCACGAGCAACAAGAGAATTCAGTGAGTTGATGAAAGATTTGGTGAACAGTGGGTTATGTTTCAGAGGTGGTAGATAATTAACTGATGAAACTGTTGCACAAGACAGCGGTAGCTGATTTTTTTCTGTATTTACAACTGTTCTGGCTCTTGGCCCTGGACAGAATTTGCACTGGTGGTATGTGCAGATTTGGGGCAGGAGCATTCGGCTCCAGAGCCCCAGCTGGCCCACGTGGGACAAGTTCAGCTGGACACGATGTGCCTGTGCAGTTGGGTCAGAGTGTCTGTCCTCATGGAAACTGAGGGAGTTCAGGGATTTTAAACACCTTTGTTTTCAAAAGTAACTAGGTAATTAGTTACAGATTTGGCCAAATCCATGCAGTTTCTGCAGAGAATACAGGCTAAGATAGCCTTTGCCATTATGATACTTCCACTCTATGGAGGTGAGGTTTTCTTTGTGTTCAGATCTGGATGGAAAACATGCCAAATGTAGCCAGCTCTTGTTACAGCTTGGCCTTCAGAGCTTGCTCCTTCCAGTCTTGCTTTTCAGAATGTGTTCTTAGGAAGGTATTTGGGAAGGCACTTGAGGAAGATAGAGAGAAAAAAAATCACTCCTGTTGGTTCTCCAGTGTTGTCGAGGAGGGTTTAGTAGAAAGGGAAAAAGTATGTTCATATTTGATGCCCTCAGGTGTTCCCAGGTAAGCTTGGAAGCTTGCTTGGTGTCTATCACTTTGCTGCTCTCTAAACCAGTGAATTAAGATGATGGTTTACTTCAGTCTTCTTACTCCTTCTGTCTCTGTGCTAAATGGAACATTATTGAGGGGGCTTATGCTTGCAGTTCTTGAATTCTGAAGTTTGCTATTCATTTTGAGATGTTGAGTGTTGAAGTCATGGCTAGAAAGTCGGCATTTGTTTGGTCCCATCACTTCCAGTTGGGACAGCTGTATGTTGCTAAACAAGTAAGTAGTGTTTTCTAGGCAAATTAAATGTTCTCAACTCTTGAAAATGTTTTGAATTTGAAAAATACCAAAGGTTCTTTTGTCATTGTGACATCTATATGGAAAGATAGCAGGGGAAATATCACCTCATTCTACTCAAAATGAATTTTGATAACTGCTTTGAGAATGTCAGGTTTCTATAACTGTGCTTAACTGCTTTCTGTTAATAAAGATGTCAAACCTCTATTGCCTGTCAGAATTGCTGTAATTGTTTTCTCATGGAAATAAATTGTAAAGAGTTCAAGCACAGCAAAGGCAAGAAGAGGATGATAAATTGAATTAAAGGACATGGTCATGTCCTTTAAGGTGTTGTTTCTCTTTGACATACGCTTACCTTTGTGGTCATGGAATCTGTCAAGTACAGAATCTCCCAGCTGAGGAGCTGAGATTAGTGAAGGTACTCACAGCTAGAGAGGAACTGTGAGAGTGGGTTGAGGCACTTGAATAAGCTCTTAACCACAGAAATACAGGCTAAACAACCTGGCTGGCAGGCAGTGATGCTACCAAGCATACTAATTAACTTCTCTGTATTTTTCTTTAGATTTACAAACAAGACTGTCCCAGCAGAATGAAGGTAAACTAGCATTTGATGTGAGTTGTAATTAGTAGGTCTTGTTGCAGATGGCTGTAAGTGAAATGCTTGTGGTGCAGTTTGCCCACACTGAGGCCTTGTGTTCTGTAGGTGTCCCTGGGGAGTCATGCTGTGATTGATTTTTTGACTGGAAATCCTTCATAGCATTTGCTCTGTGTTGGTGACATTCCCCAGCCATGTGTTAGTCCAAGAAAACGTGTGGGGTGGTGTTTGTGGGTTTAGGTGTGGCTGGGTTGGGGGTGTTCTCCTTGCTTAGAGGGGTCATTTGAGAATCAGGAGCTGGGGTTTCTGTCTCTGAGTTGTTCATTATCTGACTACACAACCCAAAATATCTGCAGTGCAGGGGGAGAGGGACGTTATTCCAGCTCCACTGACAGAAGCTGCAGCCTGTGGAAGGGCACCTGTGGGACAGTGTTTAATGATGACTGGCATGATGAGCAGCAAGAAATGACAAGTAGTAATTCCACAGTTACAGGGAAGGAGTATAAATTTATCCTGCAGTTAAATGTTCATAATTTTTGTTGTCAAATGTTACCTGTAATCTGCATTTTCAAGGGACAGAAGTGCAGATACTTTTGAAGCATAATTCAACGTGCTTAAAACAGGTTTTGAGAATTCACCAGGGTCTCTGTCCTTGCTGTGCAGTCAGCTGGGGAGGTGCCACTCTGTCCTGAGCTGCTACTGAGCTTCCATGAGGAGCAAAACATTAAAGGTGCTTCTGGCATACAACTCAGGCAGACATTTTAGATGCAGGTGAAGATGCATGTGTCTCTGCCTTTTAATGTTTACATGGAAAATTTGCCAAAATCAATGTACAGGATTATCTTATCACTTTTCACCTTCAACTGTGGTTCATATGTGCCGGTGTTGGTATTGATCAGTTTAAATGGATCTATCACTGGTAGTGTTTCCTTATGAGTTTTGCTTTCCCGCCTTCAGTTTCTGTTTAGTCAGAACTGCTTCTGCCATTGCTGAATGCTGGGATTTTAAACAGATAGGAGATACTCATTTAAATTACAGCCACACATAGTGGGTTCGTAGATATGTTACTGGTATTTTTTTTCCATTTGTAAATATTTTACTGCTATTTTTTTTCCATTGCAACAGTTCTGGCTGCAGCTGCTTCTGTACAACCACTTGCAACACAGTGCTTCCAGCTTTCCAACATGTTTAATCCTCAAACGTAAGTGACTTATTGTGTGGCATTTGTTGATGACTTTTACATGTGAGAAAGAAATCAGAATGTTGCAAGAGTGTGTTTAATGAGTTTGGGCTGGATTTTGTCTGAGTGAAATCTCTGTCCTGTTTTTCCTGCCCTCCATACAGTGAAGAAGAAGCTGGCTGGGACACAGAAATTAAAGATGATGTGATTGAGGAATGTAACAAACATGGAGGAGTTATCCACATCTATGTAGACAAAAACTCAGCTCAGGTATGCCTGGTTCTGGGGGGACACTGAGCAGCTCTGTTAGCAGCTCTGTTGCTTTATTTTGTCTAGAGGGAGCATTACAAATATGGAGGTTTTCCCTAAATGGAACCTAAATTTCTTGAAGCAGTGTTGCAGTTTGTCCAGGATGTTGGTGGTTCCCTCCTGTTGTGAATCATGGTGTGTAACTGATGTGGGTATGAGCAGTTTGCTGCTGCTGCTCTTGCAGATTTACCCAGCTGAAGTTCTGTGGCTGAAGAGTAGTGACCAGTTCAGTTCAGGCATTTGGCTTTTCCCTTAAGCTGTGCATTTCCCCCACGTCAGGGACTTCCAGTTTCCTCTTTCTGGAGAGCCCAGGCTTCAGCACAGAGGGCCCCTGCTGCAGCAGAATTGAGGTGTGCAGGAAATGTGAGCCTCAGCCCAGGCTTGGGAACAGTTGTGGTCACTGGTGACGTTAGAGCCTTGCAGGGGACAGTCTGAGGGCCTGGAGCTAGAGCAGGGAATTCCAGGTTCATACCTGCATCTTAATCTGAATATGTTTTTCTTCACTGTGTTGGCACAATCCCCAGATTAGTTACCTCTTCCCTGTATTTCAGCTCTTAGAATATATAAACTGTGGAATGTCTGTAAATAAATTTGGCCACCTGGAACCCCTTTTATAAAGAATTCAGAGCCCAGACTGAAGTTCAGTTTTCAGATGGTCTCACAGTCAGGCTGGTTTCTAGCCTTCAGACCCTGGAGGTGTCCTGTTGTGTTCCATGCTGTGGTGTGAGGCTGGAACCCACCCTGCTGTCCCAGTCTGTTTAGGTGGGGTTGGTCTGCCCTGGTGATCACTTGGCACTCACTGACCATTGCTGTCCTTGTGCAGCTGCCACAATGTCACCTGAAACACTTTTCCACGGGTTACAGAGAGTTTAGATGGGAGCTGCAGTTTAGTATGTAAAACAGTGTCCCTGGCACCTTGTAATCTTCAAGGTCACTGCTGTATTGGACTGCTGGGCGGCAGAAACCTTTCCCACAGTGTGTGTCTGTTACTGTCTGAGAGATCACTGGTCTCTGACAGATAAAAAGACCCAACCAACAGCCCACAACACCCCCTCGCAAAAGCCCAACTAAACACAAAACAAAAAAAATCATCACACAACCCCACCAAAAATGCACCAGCCCTCAACATCCCTCACATATGTTCTGAGCACGTAGAGCTGCAATTCTGTTTTACCTTAGCAAGTGGATTTAAAAGAAAAAGCTACAGCTACTGTGTTGTGAGTTAAATGTTTCATAAAAAAAGAAACCCATTTTGTTACAGTAGCACAGATATAAAACATCCATATTTAAAAATACTGGATTTGAACCTAAGCTTTCTTGTGCTGCTCTGTTTTGCAGGCTGAGATTCTGGGCACGTTCAGGACTCTGTCCCAGCCAGACTTGCACACTGAGACTGTCAGGGCTTGGCCATGAGGGGTGATTTGTTGTGGATGAAAGGGTTGCAGTCCCAGCTGAGTGCACGGCTGGTGTACTGCACTGGGGGGTCAAGGAAAGGCACAGCTTTGTGTTGCTGTACCTCATTTTGGGGTTTAAGGAGCTTGGGTGCCTTTGCAGAGGAGGCTGAGAGCAGAGGTGTGTGTGTTCATTGCTTAATGCCTTCATCACCAGCCCCTGAGCAGGGAATGAGCTAGATCACCGTGGGAAGAGTTAGGACAGGCTGGCAAAGGCTGCTACAGGGAAGTCTGTTTCTTAATATATTATTTTCCTGAAAAACCTCTTTCAGCTAGAATCTGATCTGGTTCAGGAATTACTGATGGTAGTCTATTTTTAAGCAGGCAGCCAGAAAAATGCCACGCATTACTGTGGGCATCTGTGTGCCTTGGAGTTGTTGGATGTGACTATTGCAGTTCTCCAGATTAGGGAGGCACAGTGCTTGATTTACAGATGGGGAACTCCAGGTATCTCTGGCCAAGTTCAAAGATCAGTCTGTCATTCACCCTGGGGACCATCTCAGGCCTCCTGCCCTGCTGGGATGGGGTTTTCCCTTTGCCTCAGTCCTTGTTCAAGTAAAGACAGATAGATGCTGAAGGTCATGTAGGAGAATTTTTACAGTATCAGTCTCCCTTGAGGTGCTGTGTGTTCTTCCTGGCCTGGGGAATGGGGCGTGCTTGCTCCTTGTGGAATTGGGCTGGGAGCTCAGACCAGGGAGAGAGGGATCTGTGGCTGAGGGGGGCAGCCACACCCTGTGTGCTGTCCTCTCACAGCCTTCAGGGCCCCTCTAGAGGGCTCTCAGTGAGAGCAGATGAGTGCACGTTTGGGCTGTCTTGGAAAATCCTGCTTAGAAAGATGTGGTGCTGCCTTAACTGTTCCCGTGGGGCAGTGCCTGTCAGGACACTGCCCCCTTCTCCCCTGTTCCTTCTGTCACTGGTCCATGCCAGCGGGGCAGGTGTGGCCAGGGGCTGGCTGAGGCACAGCCCGTGGATGTGTCCCCTCCTCACAGGCTGCCTCGCTGTGTCTTGCAGGGCAACGTGTACGTCAAGTGTCCCTCGATCGCCGCTGCCATCGCGGCCGTCAACGCGCTGCACGGGCGGTGGTTTGCAGGTGGGTGTTTCACGGCCCTTCTCTACTCAGTCACCCCTGGCAGAAATGCCCAGCCACTGATGGTTGTTTTTGTTTGATCCTGTGCTCAGGTAAAATGATCACAGCAGCGTATGTACCTCTTCCAACGTACCACAGCCTTTTCCCAGACTCCATGACTGCAACCCAACTACTGGTTCCCGTTCGACGATGAAGATTAATTTAGTCAGTTTTGTACATAGGTATTTTTTGGAGGAAGATTGAGTTATCTTTTATTTAGATAAAACTAAAGGAAAGGATTTAATGTCATTTTGTGTACACTTCCTGCTACCTTTAAAAATAAAACGAAGTAAGCAGAAATGCAGTGTGTTCATTCTCCCTAACTAGCATTTCCACTGTATACAAAGCTGTTGACTTCTTGTTCTGCCTTGTAATTCTTGTACATTGACTAAGGTGATCCGTAGGAACTGAGAAGTAGCTCATAGATAACAAGTTCTCTGTAAAAGGCAGATGGGACATAATGACATTTTTAATGTTTCACGAGCCTTTCTTTTAATGCAGCAAAGACATTTTACATTTCACTAAATGTGGGTGATCTGCTCAAGGGCAATATCGGAGAGAGACTGGATGAAGGGACATATTTAGTGTTTTGTACAAATGAAAAATCCAAAAGGCTACTGAAGGCTGACTGCGGCAGCTACTCAGCTTGCTTTGTGCTGAATAATTGGTAAGAATAGAAGGATTGAAGGGTTTTATTTCTTGATGGTAACTTTTGATTAATGTATCTGTAAAAGTTTCTTTGTAAATACTGTGAGGTGTGTCTAAGTTTCCAAACAAAACGATCTCTGCATTTCCGGATGAGTTTCCACGTGTGCAGTGAGGCAGAGCTGACAGATTCCAGCCAAGGCTGAAAAGGGGTAGGAAATACAGAAACGTGTTTTGTTCTGGTTGCATATAATCTTTGCTCTTTTTAAGCTCTGTGAGCTCTGAAATATATTTTTGGGTTACTTCAGTGTGTTTGACAAGACAGCTTGATATTTCTATCAGACAAAGACTTTCATATTGCAACAATCTTTGTAAGAACCACTCAAATAAAATTCTCTTAAAAAGGCCTTCATGAAGCTTTATTTCTCTGCTCTCCCACTGTGACTTAAGCAGTGTGTGCTGTGGCCTGCAAGTGAGTGATGGGTGCTGTGCAATGGTGGATGTCAGGGATACCACTGCAGGTATCCCAGGTGGAGATTCGTGGGATACCACGTGCTCAGAGCACATGCAGGAGCTGGTTCCTGCTGTTCCCAACCCTCTGCTCTGTCACCGTAGTTGTTGAGGACCTGGGCACAGCTCACCCTCCTCAGGCCTGCTGGAGGTTCATCCCAGAGCTGCCTCCCTCCTGCCCACCTCCTCCCCCATCATTCACAGGTGGTTGGCAGTCCTGGAGCTGGAGGAATCGGTTACACTGGCTTTCGCTCTGCTTTCTGGAGGGAGCCTCCCCTGTGCTTTGCCCTTCCTACCCCTGTCCTGCCTCCCTGGCCTTTCTAACCACTCAGAAAAACTGTTTGGCCAAGGTGGAGAGTATGGAGTGAGAACATTCCTCCTGGTGGGGGAAGGCTCCGCAGGCAGTGCAGGGATCCCGCTGCTGTTCCCAGAGCACTGGGATGACTGGCTCTTCAGCAGGGCTGTGCCTGAGCTGCAGTGGGGCAAGGGACTGTCCTCAGCAATCCAGGAACTGGGAGCAGGTGAGTGGAGGGAGCACGGAGGTGGGGAGGGGCCAGGAAGACACTACAGGAGGGTCTGGGGGTTGGTGACACAGCTGCTCTGGTTGAGCTTTCTTTCTTTAGTGTCCAGTATTAGTCCCTCAGTGCCAGCTGGAGGTAAAGGAGCTGTCTGGGCTGAGCCCACGGCAGCAGGCTGAGAACAGGCTTTGAGTGCTGGATTGGTTCCACCTTAAAAACAGGGAAAAAGGCACCTCCACCAGGTCAGGGCTGTACAGGTGCTGGCTCAGGCAGTGCTGCCACTCACCTGTCTCCTCAGGCAGGAGCAGAAAGAGGCCTTGTTTCAAAAGGCAAGTACTGGCACATTGCAACACCGGCCGCCATTTCCTAGGTCTGCTGCAGGCAGTGCTTTGGGGCCAGGGAATGGTGGGAGGGATTCCCAGCTCTCCCAGGGAAACACAGCACACTGTGGGCCTGCTAAGGCAGGTTGTAGGAAAAGGCTTTCTGGGAGCACAGCTCCTACAGCCTGCCGGGGTCCTGGGGTCCCTCGCTCTGTGAGGGTACCTGCCCTTTGTCACCTGGAACTCAGAAATGGGACCGGCTCCAACCCACCTTTTTTGCAAGAGGCGAGAAATTCAATCATTAATCTGAATTAGCCTCCCAGTAAACTTTCCTAGACTCAAGAATGCTTGAAAGCAATGGAGCTGCTCCACATCCACATGGGGAATGTGAGCTGCCCAAGCGCCTGTGTATGCTGTACTTACACTGGTGAAACAGGAACTTTAATGCAGTACCAAGGATGATTAATTCTCATTGTCTTGGGAGTAAATGATGAGAGGAAAGTAGAAATTTAGTAAAAAGCATGTTTAGAATAGCAGAGCACGGAGGGTGGGGCTTTGCTGTTTCATGAAGAGCTCTCACTTCCAGGTATCTAAAGATTTTATTATGGTACAGAGGAGGAATGGCTGGGCAGGGGCACTCTGGGATACATCCCAAACTGGAGGCTAGCAGCGTATCCCCATACCAATGGCCATGAATGTCCCAAACGTCCCACCGCTTTGCATCATCGTTTTGCCAACTCCACCCATCAGCTCTCGTCCTCTCATGCCAATCCTGAGACAAAGAAAACCAGGGAATTATACAGAAGCTGAAACCTGACACGTCACAGACAAGCAGCAGAAAACATGGGAGACAACGAGCTCATGGTTACAAATGAGCTAAATCAGCCCAAATCTGTGCAGTGGTACCTCTCCTACCCCCGACACTGTTTGTGGTGCCCTGTGCTTGAGCTACTGCTTCAGCTACTGCAGGGGCTCCTGAGTGACCCTCACCCATGGCCCATGTGTATTTTTTCCTGCAGTGGAACCCTCCTGCCACGCCACAGCAAGAACAGCTTTGCATCTTAGTGCCCCAAATACCCTTAATCTGGGAGAAAAAAAAATTGTGCTGTCCAAGTTTTTGACTTGCAAGAGAACAAAAAGAGTTGTCTGAACTATTGTATTGCCATCCTGTCTGGATGCAATGGCAGTGCCTTTAATACCACCAACTTAAAATTAACTTCCTATTTACTACTGATTGTGTTTTTAATATGAGAGACACCTGAAAGGTGTAAAAGTGTCCAGAGGTGTTTCTGGTCTCCAGTTCTCACCTACCTGAGGTCTGACTGAAACAAAAAGAATTGTTCTGTCTCAAGAAGCTCTTGTAATATTTGGCTTTTAAGCACTGCAGTGACTTTAGGGTCTAAAGAATTTCATGCACTTGATTCTTAAAACATGAGATTTTCCCTCAGAAATGGTACAGCAGAACCACTATAACTGCTTCTTCTAAATCCCCAAAATCTGTATTTTCTGCCAGCATTGTGACACTTAGAAATACCCTCTGGGAACTCAGATCAGAAAAACATCAAACTTCCACTGGATTAGACTTCATGCCTTTTCGTCCTGTGTTTAATCACAGGTGAAAACCCTGGAGCAGAAGGAGTTGTGCAAAGTATGAAAGAGCTGACTGCAGTGGTTCCTTCTCACAGGTGATGTGCAAAGCCAGTCAGCAGTGCCAGAGTGAACCCAGAGCAGTGAGTGTGGTGTTTCCATGCTGGTGAGCCCCAGGGAAGGTGGAATGTTGTCCCTCTCTGATGCACAGTGGGGCTGTGCCAGTGCCAGCCACGCTCTGCCCACACTCCTGAGCTCATACCTGGGGTCAGTAACTGCCCCCGTGCAAAGTGACCACAGTGCAGACACTGGGAGCCTGCAGAGCACCTTGGGAAGCTTCAGGGCGAGGAGAGGGCTGCACACACCATTCATCCAGCTCCCCCCAGAGCTGATCCTCCACAGCCTCAGCTTCCCAACAGGTGGTAGGAAAAGGTCTGTGGAACTGCAACCTCCTGGCATAGGGGTGACCCAGAGGTGACACTCTGCCAGGGCCAGACTCGCCTGGTGGATGCCAGGGCTGATCAGTGTGGCCAGTCTGGAGACCCTGACAAACTTCCACCCACGGACAGCACAGGCCCAGGCCCGATCCCTTCCCAGCCCCCCAGCAGCACCATTTCGCTCTGGCTGTCGCCCTGTCACCACCCGCCTGTGGCAGCATTTCCTCGGCGTACCTGAGGCAGGAGAACGTGCCGAACAGCGCCCCTGCAGCCATGCCCACGGCAAAGCCCATCATGAAACCCATCTTTATTCTGTCGAAGCAGCTGGGCTGCGACTGCCCGTACGGGCCCACGGTCACAGGCATCTAGAAAAGAAAGGACAAAACCCACAGGCTTTACTGCTTTGTGTAACGGGCCTCCAC